>NW_027555625.1:86887894-87235394 GCF_003287225.1 Phascolarctos cinereus
GGTGAGAGAAAACAGCTGACATCAGTTAATAAGCATTTATTATGTGTTTGCTATGTGCCAGGCATTGTATTAAGTGCTGGGGGTATAAAGAAAGACAAAACTAGTTCCTACCCTCAAGGAACTCACACTCTAACGGGTGAGACAACATATAGATACATACTATATATTATACATGCAGAGGGGAAGGCACTAGCAGCTGGGGAATTTGGAAGTGCTTCTTGCAGAGAGTGAGATTAAGCTGAGACTTGAAGGAAGACCAGACAAGTAACAGGCAAGGCAGCAGAGCACCCAGAAAGCAAGAAGGCCACTGTGGCTGCATCATGGAGGAAACGGAGGGCCATAAAGTACAAGAAGACGATAAAGGTAGGAAAGGGCTAGGTTGTGAAGTCTACAGAGGCCGAACGGAGAGCTTTATGTTGGTTCCCGAAGGTAATAGGGAGTCACTGGAGTTTATTGAGTAGGGGGTGACACGGTCAGACCTGTACTTTAGGAAAATTATTTTGGCAGTTGAGTGGAGAATGAACTCTAGTTCAAAGTGTCTTGAGACAGGGTGAATGGTTGCTATAATGTTCTATTGCAAGAGTGCAGGAGAGAAGCATGAGGTAATATAGTAGTGGGTCAGTGGCCGTGTGCTATGTCTGAAATATGCTATGCAGGGAGAAATGGTAGGATTTGGTGATATACGGGATATGTGGGGTGAGTGGGATTGAGGAGTCGAGGATGATGCCAAGGTTGTGAGTCTGAGGGTCTGGGAAAGTGGCGATACCCTTGACAGGAAGTGGTAAGTTGGAAAAAAGCAAAGGGGAAGACACTGTGTTCTGTTTGGACATGCTGAGTGTGAGAGAGTGATGTTTGGGCACAAGGACAAAGCAGGGGTAGCCTACCTTTAAAGCCTCTTGGGAATGGGGAGGAAGAAGTCAAAGGGGCCTGAATCTGGGATGCCATTCTGTCCCATACCTTGGTATAGGGGCCAGGGAAAGGAGTAGTTCCTTCCCTCACTAACTCTCTATAGGGCCCAAATGGGCCCTTCTATTTCCTTTTGGGGTGGGGGGAGGGTGAGAGGAAACAAATCCCAATGTCTCTCTTCCAGATAGAATCAGGCCTTGGGACAGACCAGGGTGGGGAACCTGCAGCCTTGAGGCCACATGTGGCCTTCTAGGTCCTTGGGTGTGACCTTTTGACTGAGTTCAAGTTTTACAAAACAAATCCCTTTATTAAGGAGATTTGTTCTGTGAAGTGTGGATTCAGTCAGAGGGCCACACTTAAGGATCTAGAGGGCCACACGTGGCCTTGAGGTCACAAGTTCCCCACTCCTGCGACAGACGGTGCCGCCTCCTCAACCCTAGAAGGTGGATCCAGGGATTCAGCTGGAAGCAACATGGTGTGGGAACACAGAATACCCATTAAACAACTGAGTAAGGACCTTGGTATTAAAGAAGTCTTGCGAGTATAGGAGAGACATGTCAAATGGAGTACAGGAGTTGTCTGTGCTAGAACATAGAACCCAGGAAGCCAAACTGTAAAACAAGGGTTCTTAATTATTTTTTGTTCGTTCCTTTGGTTCCATACAAAAAGATAACGTACACTGGATCTATCTGGGCCAAGTTTGGACGTGGTGTCCAGGAGGTGGCATGGCATAAGGGAGGTTGCATGATGAAATACTTGAAAATAGACATCAGGGGAGCAATATGGAAGATGCAAGGTGCCTGGTCTGCAGAACAGATGTAGAGCTCAGAGCTGATGGAATAAGCCAAGACAGAGAGATCAATGGGAGAAAGAATGAAACCAACATTCAAAATTCTTGAAGGGGGAGAGCTGCCTCTGTGGAAGATCGTAGAGAGAATATGGTAGGAGATAGGAGACCCTCAGGACATAGATATGAAGGTACTGGCTGAATGGATGAGTGATACCTTTGAGGGAAACACCATTGTTTAACAAAACTCAGATTAATGAAGTAGGACCAAAGGAACAAAAACCTTCCTTCTCTGGGGCAAATAGGGCATGGATGAAAAATTAAGTAAAATCCCTGAAGGGCCTCTGTTTGTTTAATCTTGATCTATCTCCTTCCTTAGTGACTTGGGGCTTCTAAGGTCAGTCTTCTTCACTCTTCTAGGAGAGGTCTTTCCTGACCCCATCCCCAGCCCCCTTCATAGCACCATAGATTTAGAGCTAAAAGAATACCATCAAGTCCAACCTTCTCATTTTACAAATGAGGAAACCGAGGCACAGAGAGGTTACAAGTCTTGCCAAGAGTCATACAGCTAGTAAGCACTCTAGATGGAATCTGAATGCTGACTCTCTTGTTGGCAACTTTCTCCCACCTGAAATCATTTGTATTAACTTAACCGTACACATCTTGTAACCCTCCCAGGAGAAAGTAAGCTCTATGGGTTTTATGTATCTTTTTACTTTGTGGTCTGACACAGTGCCCTGTGTGTAGAAGACATTTGATAAATCTTGTTGAGATAAATCAAGTTGACTGAAAAATGGGAGTTGATGGACTAACCTCAGTTGTATGTAGTCTGCATCTGAAATTCCTCTCTCATAGCGAAGGTTAAATGTGCACTAAAAGTGCACATAAGTGATGGAAAAATAATGATGGACAAAAGGAGGGAAAAGGAAGAGGGAACAGGAGGCCCAGAGAGCCTTTTATTCCTGCTTCTTTCCCCACTCGGAGCTTTCTCCTTTCATGCTAGATCTAGAGTCTCTTTCCCTGCACTGAGCCATGCTTCCAAAGGCCTCCCCACCAGAGCCTTGCAAGTCTCCTTCTCTCCCCTCACCTCTGGCAGCTCCAGTACTTGACGTTGGTGCTGCTCTTCCAGTTCAGCCATGAGGTTACTGAGGTGTGACACCTTGTTGGAAAGCTGGGTGGTGAATTGTTCCTTCCAATGGGCAATGTCCCTGTTGAGCTCTTCCATCTGGAGCAACAGGGATTTCTCCTGGTCTTTCAGAAACTCTTTCATTTTGCTGAAGTTGCTTTCCACCTCTTGCATCTCCACACTGACTAGGTCCTGGGGGGAAGGAGAAGAGAAGAGCAGACTCCCCCAAATCAAGAATCCTTTCTAGGACCCTTAAGGACTGCCCTGCCTAGATTCTGGGGATTATTCTGAGGCATGAAGGGTCCCAATATTGAATTATTAAATTAGATTAAAAGAATCTCTGGGAAAGGGAGGAAGGAATAAAGCCAGCCCCCAAACACCTTCCAACAAGGACAGCCACCATAAGCCCCAAGGCAGACCAGATTGATTCAGCTCTAGAAGACAAGGACTTAGAGCCAAAGCCATGTAGCAGAGTTTTGCTGCCAGGACCCTGGACACATGCCCTCTGATATGTGTATGTATATGCATGGGCATTTGTACATATGTGTACAATAATGGGGGTTTTTTTTCTATCTCTCCAAGACTCCACCTTCAGCAAGCAACTCTAATATTTGCTGAAAATCAAAGACTACAGTTTCCTCACTCAAATCAATTAAATCCAAGGCAGTGCTAGTCCTCTGTAGAATTAAAAGTTGGATTCAGTACCTTCTAAGGTCCCTCTGAATAGGCTTCTATGAGTCTAAGTGAGGAGAGCAGTGGAACAATTTGGGGTATCCAGAACATAAATTTAAACTGATCACTTTCTTTTGAGTTTATAAAAGCAACTCTGCCTTGTCCACAGTCAGCGAAAGGAATAGGACAATGAAAGATTGCTGCCCGCTTTGTCCTGCAGAACTTGAAAAGAGGAAAGGTGGTAAGGGCCTGGGAGAAGAATGTTAAAGGGTCCACTTGTTCCTTCTCTTCCTCAGCTACCCCAGAGTTTCCTTCTCTCCCAGACCAATATGCAGATATCAGGTTGTCCACCTACCAGCATCCCCTGGATCTCCTGTTCCCCATTCAGCTTTGTCTCTAGGGCCTCTTCCTTTTCTGTCTTCAGGAATGCCAGACGAGTTGACAGTTTATCCTAAGGAATGCACTTGAGTTAATCTGACAGCTTTGTTTCTCCTGCAGTACACAGTCTGGACTCCAGATAAACTCTGTAGCCTTAGTAATTCCCTGAGACAGGGGCACTAGGCCAAGGTGGTTAGCCCACAAAGTCTTCCTAGAAAAAAGACTGGAACCTATGGGAGACTTGACAAGCTGACCTGAATGTAATGAAACCAAGTAAGGTCCTAGAAATAAGGAAGTAAATCAGAAGAAGGAAAGAAAGGAAGGAAGGGAGGAAGGGAAGAATGGAGGAAGGGAGGAAGGTGGATAGATGGATGGATAGATGGATGGATGAAATATGTGTGTGTGTGTGTGTGTGTGTGTGTGTGTGTGTGTGTATACACACACACATATGTTGTTTTGTTGAGTTTTTAAGTCATGTATGACTCTCCATGACCCCATTTGGGGCTTTCTTGGCAAAAATCCTGGAGTGGTTTGCCATTTCCTTTCATTTTAAAGATGAGGAACTAAGGCAAACAGGGTCTTGTCCAGGGTCACATAGCTAGCAAGAATCCTATTTGAACTCAGTTCCTCCCGACTCCAGGAGGAGTCTCTATCCACTATGATACCTAGCTGCCCCGCCACACACACACACACACACACACACACACACACACATATATATACACACATACACACATACACTCATTCATGTGTATGCATACACATATGTATGTACAGGTTTTTTCCCCATTATTCAAAGACTATTTCTGTCCAAGAGATTAGACATTTTTCCTCTTGAGACCATGTCCTTTCTGTGCCACATTCCACTCAGACCTTCTACCATAGTCTATCCTCTGTACTGCTGTTCTGTTCTCATTTCCCACTGTCTTCTCATCTCTACTCTAGTCAATCTCCCAGCCTGATTAAGCAGGAAGTGCCTTCCACTTGGAGTCACAAGAATTGAGTTGGAACTCTGAGTGGCCAATTAAACCAACTTCACTACAGAGTGTGAAGAGATCACTATATACACTGTGTGCAGGAAGTAATTTCTAGATCCACAGTTTACACACTGAATCCAGCTTGACTTGTCTTAACATAATGATCACGCTCTTCCAGTCTTCTCCACATTTCAAGTCAAGAAGCATTTATTAAATGCTTACTGTATGGCCTGGCATACAGTGCTAGGCACTGGGAGTACAAAAACAAGCAGAAAGCAAGGCAGTCCTGCTTTCAAGGATTTGACATTCTAATTAAAAAAGACAACACATAAAAGAAAGCTGCAGAGTTGGAGGGGAGAGAAGATAAAGGTACTAGCTGACAGGGCATGGTAGCAAATGTCCTGAGAGTCATCAGGAAAGCAGCCCAGAGAGGAGATTTAAGGTCTCATTTTATGCAGAAAGAGCTAAGGCTCCAGAAGAAGTTAAGTGATTAGCCAAGGTAAGTTGGTGGCAAATGCCCTCTGACTTCTCTGTTTCCAGATTCACTACTGACTCCATTGTACTGAATTGTCACTTTGGTTCAATACATTCTATTGGGTATGGCGTTGTCACTGAACCTCACCGGTGCCAGGCAACTCTCTGAGATGCTAGTTATAGACCCTTTACCCATCATCTTGCCGCATCTGTGCATCAGTGGAAGGACTGTTCATACAAGGAGTTTTGTTCACAGATCTAAGCAACAACATGTTCTTAGCCTAAAGAGGAGCAGGGGTTATAATGAGGAGGAGGAGGAGGAGGAAAAAGTGCATACATAGATAGCACTTTAAGATTTGCAAAGATGGATAGAGCACCGGCCCTGAAGTCAGGAGGACCTGAGTTCAAATCCGGCCTCAAACCAAACAACTTGACACTTACTAGCTGTGTGACCCTGGGCAAGTCACTTAACCCCAATTGCCTAAAAATAAAACGAAAAACAAAAAGAAAAAGATTTCCAAAGGACTCTACCTAGGTTACTTCATTTGATCCTATAGTAACCCTAGGGAGTAGGTGCTATTATCCCCCTCTTACAAATGAGGAAACTGAGGCCAACAGAGGTTGCAACAGACTTGCTAAAGGTTACATAGCTAGTAACTGTCTGAGGCAGAATTTGAATTCAATTCTTCCTAAGTCCAAATCCAGTGCTCTAACCATTACACCACCTATCTGCACAATCATATGCCTTTTAGGGGGAAAGGAGAAAGAGAACAAATATTTATTAAGCACCTGCTATGTTCTAATCACTGTGCTAAATGCTTTACAAACATTATCTCATTATCTCACAACAACCCTGTGAAATTTGTTGTTCAGTGTTTTTCAGCTGTGTCCGACTCTCTATGACACCATTTGGGATTTTCTTGGCAAAAATACTGGAGAGCTTTACCATTTCTTTCTCCAGTTCATTTTACAGATGAGGAAACTGAGGCAAATAGGGTTAAGTGATTTGCCCAGGGTCACACAGCTAGTAAGTATCCAAAGCCACATTTGAACTCAAGAAGTTAAGACTTCTTGACTCCACACCCAGCGCTCTTATCCACTGCACCCATAGCTGCCCTACACAAAACTGAGAAAATGCAAATGCTACCCCCCCATCCTGACCTCCGCCTTTAAGAGTACAAAAACATGAAGACATCTGATGAGTAAAATCATTTTTCATCAGCCAAAACACAATGCAGAACACACACACTCTTCTGAACGTAAGAAAGTCTCAAGGTAAAATATGAAGGAGATTGAGGGGTTGGTTGCATGGAAGGGCCAAAAACTAACTAATCAAAGGAATGTGTGGCCAGCCACAAAAGTGGTGTCAGGATCTATAACATAGTCTTGTCCATTTCCAAGGAAGAGTCGCGATTACTCCCTGTACGTTTAATTTCTCTCAAAAACAAAAAAAACAAAAGCCATCTTGGGAGAATAGGTGCTATTATTATCCCCATTTTACAGATGAGGAAACTGAGGTAGAGAGAGGTTAAGAACCTTGCCAAGATCACCCAGCTAGTAAGTGTTTAAGGCTGGATTTGAGCTCAGGTTTTCCTGATTCCAGGGCTAGCATTCTGTCCACTGTGCTCCCTAGCTGCCTCTAAATTTTAATTTTGACATTCGATATAAATTGGAGAGAGAATGTACTTTACTGAATATTTCAGAAACTTAGCTGTTGGGATAAAGATCCTAACAAGCCCCAAGACTCACTAAGGAAGCTGACCCTCTCCATAGTTGCCCACCTGTCCTCCCTGTGCTCCTAGGGGTTCATGTTACAGGGCACTCCAACCTCCATGCCCCATGTCACCTCCCTTTCCAGTTTTTCTTTATATGTTGTCTTCCCTCATTAGAATATAAGATCCTTGAGAGGAGAGATTATCTTGTTCACTTGTATTTATATCTCAAGCCTCAGCACAGTGCCTGGCATATACTGAGTACTTAATAAATGTTCTCTCTACCCATCTATCCCTCTATCCATCCATCCACCCAAGCACATGACTGACCAAAGAAGTCTCTCTGGTGACTGACATTATACTTACTAGGCAATCCTGGACAGTTTCATCAATGGGCAACAGGTGATGAGTGGCATGGACTCGGATGGCATGACACACCATGCAAATAGGCTTCTGATCCTCCTGACAAAGCAGCTTCAGGGCCTCTCTGTGTTTGGCACATAGTTGAGCTGGGGAATCCATAACTATCTGAACTCAGAGCTGGCACAGCAGTGATTCCACCAAATTCTCAAGCTGGCATTTGGGTCATAGGTCTCTGCAGGAAGATCACGTGGCACTGGGGACAGAAAGTCCAACCTGCATTCACTCCAACACAGGACAATGCACCCCTGGCAGAAGCTATGTCCATGATCACTGGATCTGAAAAGTATTAGGCATAGGTAAAACACATGGCTTCCTCCTGCAAAGAGGCCACAGAAACCAATACGTGCCCAGCCCCTCCACAGACAGCCCCAGGGCCCTCCCCTGGATGGAGTTGGCCAGCCTACATGGAGTTTATACCACTAAACCCTGACCTCAGTGCAATCCAGGCTGTCGGGATCAAGAGCTGGGGGAGAGCTCTGGGGAAACTCATCCAGCTGTTGATTGGCTGACTCTTCCATGTGATTAAGTGAAAAAAATAAAGTCATGAACCCTGGCCCATAGAACATACGAGAAAAGAACAGTTGGTATATCAGCAAACAGGAAATACAAAACCACCAAGACCATTTCTGAAATTCCGCCTGAATCATATGCTTTTTTAAGCTCCATGATGCATTCAGATTTAATCAACTATCTTTTTTTATCCTTGGCTTCTCTTCTTGGTCCTCTCTGTCTCCTGAACGTGTAGCTCCCTGACATTCTAGTTCTGGGAATGTTCTCCAGGGAGTGCTCTGTCTTCAGCTCTTTGCCTGTGGCTTGTGACTAAGAAATTGAGAGAGAGCAAGCTAGCCAAGAAGGACAGGGAAAAGCGAAAGGAAGTAGTACAGTTATGGGATGTGTTGTAGTGATCTCTTTGGAGATCATCTAATCTACAGTCTTCATTTTACAGATGAAGAAATTGGCCCTAAGAGAGGGGAAGTGACTTGTCTGAGGTCACACTTAAAGTGCTGGAATGTCTGGGGTGAGAAGCATTAAGGGTAGAAGATGTTATGTTCTTCCCTGCTCCCTCAAAGTCTCTAGGATATCTGTCTCTGACTGAATCTTTTCCAGCTTGCTGCCTTCAGCCCAGGTTCTAGACAGGAAAGTTGAGACAAAAGATTTCCTCTAGAGAAAAATTGTGGGAGACCTTTCCACTGCCAAAAAGGAGCCCCTCTTCTTTCCAAATGACTCGGACCTCCCAGCAACCACCCATACCTGTCCAGGAACTGACACATCTGAATAAGGGACAACAGAAGTGAGAAGGATTTTTATTTCATAGACTGCATGCTTGATGTGAAGCGTTTTATTCTTAGAAAAAAGTACTTACTAGGGTTAGTTTGCTGTTGGAGAGACAGGGTGGCCTTTCGCCTCTTGTAAATCATAGAGTGGTGTTCCACCTCTCAAAAGGAGGGACACAGAGTCACTACTTCTACCACACAATTTGCCCATGGGTCAGTGCTAGAATTGCTGGAGAAAGGTAACTTCCTGAAGGAGGGGGCCTTAGATACACATGCCCTGTTTTGCTTAGGGAAAGCTCTACCTTTCTAACAAGCTAATACTCCAATCTGCAGGGTATACATTAACTTAAGTGAAACCCTTATTGATATAAAGAATGCCCTCTTCTTCTTTCTGCCCTAAACACCAGGAACTATTACTCCCTGCTGGGGATCCCCTCCCCACCTCCTTGATTTTCTCTCAGGCACTTAAGGTCCCAGGAGGGTCCAGAGGTTAAGACGTGAACATGGGTCATGCTGGGACAAAACGCACAGGATTTCTCTACTTGACACCACTACACCCAACCCCCCTCTCCCTAAAAACTTTGGAAATCAAGTACTCAAGAATGGAGTATGGCACACTCTAGGGAAGATACGAAGATAAGGAAGTTGTAGCTTCCCCAAAGGCCGAGGTCTGAGAGCCCTCAGCCCTAACTCTAAAGTCAAACTACCAATTTCTAATAAACAAGGGCTAACGGTTTTCTAACCAAAACAGTTTCGAGAGGAGATACATTCATCCAGCAGAGGGCAGCAGACAGTCACTAGCAGGAAGGACTTGGAAGTGATTCCATTTCCCTCCAACATTTGGTGAATGTTTTCCCCCTTAAATCATCGGATTTTCTTGCTGTGCCTAAGAAAGCTGAATGATGATACAGGGAAGAAGAGCCAAGGAGACATGAGCTATAGACTTGGAGATGAGACAGTGAGCATCAACGCAGACTAACCACCATAATTGTGCTTTACATGGCAACACTTTTCAAAGTATTTTCCCATATAACATTTCATTTAATCCCCACTATAACCTTAGAAGGCAAAGCAGGCATCAGCCAGAATTCAGTGCAAAAAAAGTCAAGGTGGTGGTGGTTGTTATTGTTGCTGACAGATACTCATACTAAAGCCAGAAATGTAGATGAGAAAGGTGGTAGGCAATGAAGTTGCCTCCTCTTTGCTTTTGTTCTGGCCAAACTTCCTCTGTAGACTCCTATAGGGATGCCTTGGCAGAGTCCCTGAAAAGGGTTTTGGTAGGCACAGGATCACCATCAGGGATTAAACATGAGTAATAAACAGTTTTCTACCTTTAAACCAGATAGTTTTGAGGGGACTTTGAACTTGGAATCAGTGCCAGTCAAAAGAATGAGTGTAATCTTAGCCTAGGGCTCACTGATTGGATTGATTGGATTTTGTTTGTCCCCCTATGGTAGCTGATAGAGCCATAAACCAGCCTTTGTTAAGAAGAGGCTTTCTAGTCATTGCGTCTTAGCAGAAAGAAATCAAGAAGGCTAGCAAATTATGCTACAGTGATGAAGTCTATAAACTGGTAGCAACAAGAAGCCCAGAGACGATATTGAAGCAATCATGAGACCAGCAGAAACATACCCAGCAAAGACCATTGTCCAACGGAGAATAGAGATGTCATAGAACAGAGAGCAGCAAATCTGTAGCATTAGAGGGGCAAATTTCTTGGTCATATGTATTTCCTATGTGTATTCCTTCCCCCAACAGTAATCTTAAGACTCATAAGAGAATAAATTTCACCTGGGGGGGGGAGAAGGTGGAGGGGGAAGAAGGGTAGACTTTTTCTCAACTAGAGGTCCATGGGCTCTGGTTTTGACTAGATAGGGACCCACAAAGTGCTTTGTACCTGGGGTAAGTTTTCTAGGACCCACAAGCTAGAGGGGACACCCAAGGTGCTTCATTCCCATTTTATTAAAGAGAGTCAGACAGAATGAATTATTTCCTCAAACAAAAAGGAAGAGTCAGAATCCAGCTCTTCTGACTTCTAGGTCAATACTCTTTCCTCTATTCTGCTTGTATCTCTTAGACAGTTCATCAGTTTCTGCTTCCAGGAGGCAAGATGGCAGAGTAAAAAGGTAGTCGCTCTCACTATCCCCTATCAACCTCTGAAAACCCGGAAAATATCACCCTAGAAAAAAAAAATCCTGGAACAGCTGAACTAGAAGAAAGACAGGGAACAGCAGTGCAGCAGCCCAGCAAACCAGTCTCCCAGTGCCTCAGCAAAAATAAGAGAAGCAGCACTACAAAGGGCCCCAGGCGGATAAGTACCCTGCAGCATTCATCTGAAAAGAGCTGAAGAAAGCAACCTAAAGACTGAGCCTTGCTGATTCCAGCCTAACACCAGGTAAGCTCTCAGAACCTCCAACTGTCAACCAGGAAGAGATCCTGAAGCCCAGGTGGTAGAGCAGGCAAACACCAACACCTGGACCTCCAAGTGCCCTCAGTGACGGCTGGGGGAACCAGTGGAAACCAGCTCAGAAAACCACCAGGTGCCTAGGCACTCTACAGCAAAGGAATCTCCCAGTGCATTAGCAGAAAGGAGGGAGACAACACTGCAGGGGGCCCCAGGCAGATAAACACCCTGCAGCACCCATCTAAAAGGAGCTGAAGAAAGCTAAAGGAAAGGAAAAACAGGCAACCTAGAATTGTCTGAAAGTTTCAGCCTTGCCGATTCCTGCCCAACAAGAGGTTGCCAGAACCCTACAGACTCCCATTGCCAACATTGGAGGCCCCAGCACACAAAGCCAGTGACAAAGACCTAGGCTCCCAACACAAGAAGCTTGGGGCAGTGCCCTCTGTTCCCCAGCAGGAGAGCTCAATCTCTTTAAAGGCCAGGGAATAAAGAAACACCATGAGTAAAAACAAATGTACCATAGATTCATGTTATGAGAAGAGTGAAGATCGAGACAGAAATTCTGAAGAGGACAACATTGTCAACAAACCCACATCTGCAACGTCAAAAGGGAATATGAACTGGTCTGAAGCCCAACAAGCCTTCTTAGAAGAGCTCAAGAAGGATTTTAATAGTCAAATGAGAGAGGTAGAAGAGTCCTTAAAAAATACAATTGACCAATTGGAAAAAAAGTACACTGAAGAAAACAAGTCCCTAAAAAACACAATTGACCAATTGAAGAAGAAAGGACAAAAACTAACAGAAGAGTACACTGAAGAAAACAAGTCCCAAAAAAACACAATTGGCCAATTGAAGAAGGAAGTACAAAAACTAACAGAAGAAAACAATCTGTTAAAAACTAGAATTGGACAAATGGAAACTAATGTCTCTATGAGAGAGCAAGAATCAAACAGAAACAAAAAAAATGAAAAAATAGACACAAAAACGAAAAATACCTCATTGGTAAAACAACCAACCTGGAAAATCGATTCAGGAGAGACAATCTTAGACAGTTCATGCCCAGTCTTTAAGATCCAACAAGGTACTATGGGAGATTAAAAGAGAGAAGCCTCTAACAGGGCCTCAGAAGAAGAGTCCTTGGAGGTAGATGGTTCTGTGGAAAGGTAACTGGATCAGAAATCAAGAGAACTGGGTTCTTGGTCCACCTTTGCCATAGACTTGCTTTATGACTTTAGGGAAATACTTTTTCCCTCTCAGAGCCTCAATTCCCTCATCTGTAAAGTGAGATATGAAATTGTATGATCTCTAAAGTTTCCTCTGCTTGGAAAGGGTGAAGAGAAGCAACCTGTATTTTGTAGGGTTAGAATTTTGAGACCAAGAAGCCTGGGAACCTCCTATAACTCCAAGAGCAGGAATTTAGGGTGCAGTGATATTGAGGTATCAGGGACAGAGATCCTATTGAGCTCTTCCAAGATCCATGAGAATCAATAGGAGTCCTGGGGTTCAGCTCTGGATATTCCACTGAAACTTCAGCAAATCATTTTCTGTCTCCCCTTGGGATGAGTCGCATCAGGACTTCCCAGGAGAATTCACACTTAGGGGTCACAGTGTGGTTCAAGGGGCCCAAGGCTAGGTAGAGAGCTGAGCCCAGTACTGTTTAGCCCTGGGTAGAGGTAGGGCCTAAGCCTGATGCTGGACAGGGTGGGGAGCTAAAGCATTTGTACACACTTCAAAGTCCCCACAGAATGAAAGCCAAGAGGCTTAAAAATCGTGCTGAGACAGCAGATCCTTTTTCTGCAGACACATCCATAAACGCCTAACAAATGACAATTTCAATGGAAGCTTTTAACACTTGGGCACAAAACCTTGAAAACCTGTCCACCCTTCAATTTCCAATATTAAATCTCATTTAAGCATTTTATGGAAGGTTAAGAATTTTTGCCTCATGCTTCAGAGAGATGCAGGATGGCTTGGGTTTCCCACCCCCCCCCTTTTCTTTTTGAACCAATATCCAAACCTCAGTGGTTTCTGGTCCTGGGAGAACACTGTGCCACATCAACATCTGTATGCAGTTAATTTCCCAAATGGGAGATGGTCACCACAAATGTAGACCTTTTAAAAATAAACATGAGAAAACATATTACTGCAGCAAAAAAAAAATAGTGCAGAATTTGTTGGTGTTGGTGAGAGGTAGCTGCTGGTAGAACAGAAGCTTTTGCAGATCAAAGTCCTCCCAGGACTGAATCCTTCTCAATACACCTGCACCTAGGTCACAATTGCAAGTCTGATGCAAAAGAGTTTCTATTTGAATCTGCAGCTTTCCTCTCTTTAGCAGAAGGGCTTCATGACCTCTTGGTGGCAGTTTATCTTTAGAGACTATTGACCAGTAGTCTTGTCCTAGGCAGGAGTCAGCCCACAGAAGTCCTTCCTCCAATCCAGTAGTCCTAGACTCCTCTCTGAAGCTAGTTCCCTTAGCAGCTCATGATAAATGTTGTATGATCAGTACAGAGAAAATGCTACAGAAATGTGGAAGACAAAAGAAATTACCATTGACTGGGAGATCAAGCAAGGTGTAGAAGATACCAAATCTAAGCAGGGCATTAAAGTAGGGCCTTGATTTTATTTTTAAAAATTTTTCTGCCTCTGTGATTTTCTTGGTGTAAAGAGCACCCAGTGGAGAGCTTCCTCCTGCCAATAGAGACTGCCACCTTCTCTTCAATTTACAATATAAGAGAGCTTCAATGACAGATGAGTGTTTCCACAGGTGAAACATCTATCCTACACACAAATTCCTGAATTTCTTGATACAGAAAAAGTTGTTGGAGTTCTATGTCACCCACAGAGGTTCCTACTCTCCCCTCACCACTCCCTAAGGGTAAGAGAGAGAACAGCAGAAACAAAACATGTTCCCAATCAGTCTGTGGCCCACTATCCCACAAACACACTGTGTCAGTGGGAAGAGTGGACACCTCACTCACAAATGCAGAGACAGACATGTAGGAAACACATGTAGCCAAGACACATATATGAGAAGGAGCATTTGGCTTTCATGCTGCAGGACTAGAGGACCATTGATGCCCTAGTTCTACTCCCACTAACCTTGAAATCCCAGGCTCCACTGCGCTCTGGCCTTCCAATGGATGCTGCCTTATGCCTCTGTTGCAAGAAGTCATTGGCACTGAGTAAGAACAGGAGGGAGAACACTCTCCTCTCCCTTCTCCCACCCGTTGTAGCACCCTCCAAGAAGCCCCAGGGTAAAATGAAGAGCTGGGTTCTTCCTCCCTGGGCAGCTCTCCTCTGTACTGTTTCAGAGTGGGGCTAGTTTGCCTTTCTTCTCAACTGTGAGGGGGATGGCTGTTCTATCAGCTGTCTTCATCTAATGGTCATTGCTCCTATTACAAGCTGTAAATGATCCACTCAGAGTCTGAAGGGGTGAAGCCTCATACCTCATTGTCTCTATTTTCTGCCCATTGCATCCTGTCATTTCATTAAGCAGTCCAAGGGACTCATTTAGGAATCTCCTCATCAACCCCTGATACGTTTACATCACATTTCGAGCTTTACAACCCCCCCAAAAAAATCCCTCAACAGAGCACATTGTTGTGTACCTCTGTAATACAAACCATATACTCTTGCATACTAAAGTTATGTGTTTTTTATTCCTGTACTAGATTGTAAGCTCCTTGATGGCAGAGAGTTAAGCTTCACTAAACTGTGTCTTCTCCAGTGCATAATGCTGTCTGCACACAGTAAGCACCTAATAAATGTTGAAATTTGCTTAAAGGACTTTACTTTCAACAACCCAGGTTATACAAGTAGTACAGGTTTTATGTCCCTATTTTAGAGATGAGTTAGAGATTAAGAAAGTCAGCTTCAAGAAGTGAAAAGCCTGCAGCCATACAACCAAGGAATGTCCAAACCACACTGAAGGAATCCTCTTCCTCACCAGTAGTCTTTTCATTTTTACTGCACTGCTCATTAACTGGGGGAAGGGGAAAACGTGATTTTACAGAGAACAGAGACCTTTTATTTTGTTTTAGTTTTAGACCCAGGAGAATAAACAAAGTTTACACATAGCTTGTACCTAGCCTTCTTCAAATGCAGGTAACAGGGTCTCCAGCTCATACCCAGGCACTCAAAACACAATACAGGAATTGCATATGAGATAGCAAGATACAAACTTTATAAGATGCTAAGAACTCACAGGAGCCTGTGAACACATAAATAAACATAAAATACTCATCAGTTAGAGTTGCTGTTAGACCAACCTTTGCCATTCCAGTGAATTCCTCTTTCATAAGGAGGCTATACAGTCTCCCCAAGTCTCACAGAACACCCTGTGGTCTCCCTCTCTAGGACAATTTGTCACAGAAAGAAGAATATTTGGGGGATTACTGAACAAATAAACCTCTTCTCATCAGACCTGCCCATCCGACTAATTCACTGCCTTTGTTCTCCAAACAGGACAAAGACTTTGTTGACTCTAGTCATTTTTTTTCGAGGAGGGGCGCTAGACAACAGGGTTAAGTGACTTGCCCAGGATCACACAGCTAGTAAGTGTCAAGTGTCTGAGATCAAATTTGGACTCAGGTCTTCCTGAATCCAGGGCCAGTGCTCTATCCACTATGCCATCTAGCTATCCCTCTAGTCATTTTTCTTTAAGTAGTGTGCTGAATCAAGAAGTCTCTCTCTAGATAGAGGTTCTGAACATAGACTCTAAGGAGAAAGGGGGTAGGAGGAGAGGAGAAAAGGGAGAGAGAGAGAGAACTGTATTTCAGCAGAACTGGTTTCTTTTCTAACACTATGTTATTGTTGTGGGGATTTTTTAATGCATTTAAAAACATAGTTCTAAGAGGTCCATAGACTGCCAATGAGGTCCCTGGCACAAAAAAAGTTAAGAACTCAAACTTTAGAACTTAGGCACTCTCAAACTTGGGATTTACCCAGGAGACAACTAGAACCCAGAAAACCATCCTTTTCTATCTAGAAAGGTAAATTCCAGGATCATATACCCTAAGTAATTCAAAATTTTCCCTATTCTTTATATAGGAGGTTGAAATTCAGGAGGAAGATCCTCAAAGTCACTGCTAAGACTGCATGCAAGCTTGGTGCTTCCACTGAAAGTCACCTTTACTAATCTTGGTAGAGGGAAGATTGCCCCCCCAAAACAACTACCACTACACAACTACTACCACTACCACTACCACTACTACTGCCTTGCCACACTCTAGAAGAAAGAATATGAGAAAAGACAAAAATGGAGTCCTAGAGAATGATCATGTGAGAGAATGCAATCAGCTTGCTTTTATAGGCCATGAATGGTGGAGGCCGATGCTCAATTAGCCTGTCATTACAAGATCCCTGTGTCCTATCATAGCCTCAAAACAGATGGCTTATAATCTCATCAGGTTAATTGCAAAGTCTGACAGACTCTCCTGATCCATCTTCCCCTTAGAGTTAATATATGCTTCTGTAATGGTTGGGGGAGGGGGATCTGCTGAGCAGGCATCAGTATACTCATCTGATGCAGGCCCCCAGGTAGATCAGGTTGGGGAGCCTGCTTTCCAGAGTGCCGTGATGATATCTAACAAAGAAGACTTGACCAGATGGGGAGGACATGCAGATGTTCCTTAACTGGTGCTGGTCTGCTAGGTACATGATAGAGAGCCCTTTTGATTGTCAGGCCAGCCAGAACTAGGGTAAATTCAGAAGGCACTTGTCAACTAGGGCCACTTTCTTTCAGTCTGATTCATTCTACTGAGAGATAATGCCATGAGGAGAGAGGCCTTGAGCCCTCTCCATCCAAATGAAAACAAACCTTGCTTTTCCCCCTCTTCGTGTTTATTCTTTCCTGTTTTAGGTGAAGGAGATTAGAGATGGCCATAACCTTGTAAGCTTTAAAAGGTCAGAGGGAGCCATCAGAAGGTCTGGGAACAGAGTCCATGCCAGGTTTTAAAGCCAGAGAATCCAGCATGAGGGCCCCCACCCCCACCCCAAGCTCCAAACCTCTTGAGATATAGTCCATTGGGAGTTGAGATACAGACTACATCCAGCAAATAGGCTATGTTTGGATGAAAATTCAGTGAGACCAATGTTATCTAGGAATTCTGTTAAGCTTGAGCCCACTCTTCTCAGAAACTGGGGTGGTATAGAAAAGAGGGTGCCCCTAGGTGTTGGGGGAAATGTTGATACATCTTCCCTACTTTATCTTCAAACTAAATGTCCCTTTGCAAAAGCCAATTGAGGTTAATTGGTTAAGTGGACTGGTAGGTTAGTTACTGGCAGTGGAAAGACTACTTTGAAATGGGGGCTTTATAGTAACAAAAAAATTACTACCAAGTCTTCTGGGGCAAGCTGTATTGTCTGCCCTTTCTCTAGAACTTTGAGATCAGAGCACTCATTATACTTTTTTTTAACAGATTATAAATAATTTAGAGTTTATGGATTCATGAATAATGTTTTTAAATGTTTGTTTATTCAACTATTTGAATTGATGATAACCATGTCAATTGTCAAAAACCTGTGATTTCCTTGGTCTTCCAAGGAACTTGGAACTTACTAGAGGAGTTAACTCATGGGTGACTTGTCCATAATCACCTAGCTAGTGTCAGATGTAGGATGGTAACTAGATCTAAAATATGTTGCTTTTTTTAAAGGTCAAGTTTATTCCCATTTTGTGTATAGGGAAACAATCACAAAGTTCATTAATTTTCTCAAGATTATACAACTAGTATATGGTGAAACAAACACCAAAACTTAATTCTTCTAAATCCCAACCCAGTTTCCCCTCCACTGGACAATTCTACCTTAAAAGACACTGTTCCCGTGTCTGACTTACCCTCTCAGTTTGTCTTATGTCTAGATGTAGTCACATAAGTGGGGAGCATGAGAAAACAGACATCATATTAGCCTATCATTATGAGATTCTTGTGTCCTATCATTCCTTCCATGTTCATTCCTTCAGATGGAGGAAGTGTGTCCTGTTTAAATGTAATTTTCCCAAGGAGGAAAACACATTAAGCCATCACACCTTGGTATGATTGAATTTATCAGATCCTTTCCAACAAGATAGTTTTACAAGAACAATTTCTGAATGAAACACCAAACAGTGGGGTTTTGAATTGAGACAAATGGAAGAATTTCCAAGTATGGGCCCTTGCCCAAGGAGTAGAGACCAAGGTGAGGGCACTATATGTGATCCTGGGCAACCAGTGGCCAGAGGACATTGGGAGCCTGAAGAGAGAAGATGGCAGAAACACGGAAAAGGGGGATAAATGCTAAAAAGAAGACCTAACTGGGGAAATCTAAGCCCCTTTGGGATGGTTCACATGACCACTAGGTGGTGCTGTCACCCCATTGACCATGCATGAGACTAGGCTCCCTACAAACCAGGGGCCCTGAGATCTCCTATGGGAGATGGAGGGAGGAAATTCTAAGGGAAGGGGTCATGGACATATGTGTCCTCAACTCTCTGCTGGTTTTCCTTTAAACCGCAGTGCCTAGCACATAGTAGGTGCTTAATAACTGCTGACTTGACTTGATGTGCTCAATGAGGTATGCACCTGTGCATCATCTCCCCGGATGAGGGACCAGCATAGAACTGAACCTTGAGCCAGCCCTCTCTCAAAGAAAAGATGATTCCTACTTTCTTCCTATGTGTCCCGTGATAGATGGTTGGGATGTGAACTATAAGAGGAAGAAAGGGGCTAAAATTGGAGGGTCAAGCCACTTAACAATCATTCCCTTGCATAGAGCACAGTTTTAATTAATATAAATAAAGACACTTGAAACGCCTCACTGAACGTGTCTATGCCTTGACGGGATCCAAAACACAGTCCTTGGTTTTGCAGGTATAGAAACTCAATTTTATCATTTCCTGAATAGATACTAATAAGGAGGGATTTAGTAGACACCAAATTTATTGATTTGAGTATTTGTTAGGCAATAATGCCAATATGTTTCTTTATAGTGTGAGATACACTTGGCCAGAGGACCAGTGTACAACAGTGAATAGAGGAGTTACACTTCCGGTAGCCAAGATGGCAGAGTAAAAAGGTAGTCGCTCTCACTATCCCCTATCAACCTCTGAAAACCCGGAAAATATCACCCTAAGAAAAAAAAATCCTGGAACAGCTGAACTAGAAGAAAGACAGGGAACAGCAGTGCAGCAGCCCAGCAAACAGGTCTCCCAGTGCCTCAGCAAAAATAAGGGAGCAACTACAAGGGCCCCAGGCGATAAGTACCCTGCAGCATTCATCTGAAAGGAGTGAAGAAACAACCTAAAGCTCCAGCCTTGCTGATTCCACCCAACACCAGGTAAGCTCTCAGAACCTCCAATTGTGAAGAAATCCTGAAGCCCAGGTGGTAGAGCAGGCAAACACCAACACCTGGACCTCAGTGCCTCAGTGAGGGCGGGGAACCAGTGGAAACCAGCTCAGAAAACCACCAGGTGCCTGGCACTCTACCACAAAGGAATCTCCCAGTGCATTAGCAGAAAGAGGGAGACAACACTGCAGGGGCCCCAGGCAGATAAACACCCTGCAGCACCCATCTAAAAGGAGCTGAAGAAAGCTAAAGGAAAGGAAAAGCAGGCAACCTAGAATTGCCTGAAAGTTCCAGCCTTGCTGATTCCAGCCCAACAGAGGTTGCCAGAAACCTACAGCCTCCAATTGCCAACATAAGAGGCCCCAGCACACAAAGCCAGTGACAAAGACCTAGGCTCCCAACACAAGAAGCTTGGGGCAGTGCCCTCTGTTCCCCAGCAGGAGAGCTCAATCTCTTTAAAGGCCAGGGAATAAAGAAACACCATGAGTAAAAAAAATACCATAGATTCATATTATGAGAAGAGTGAAGATCAAGACAGAAATTCTGAAGAGGACAACATTGTCAACAAACCCACATCTGCAACAAAAGGGAATATGAACTGGTCTGAAGCCCAAAAAGCCTTCTTAGAAGAGCTCAAGAAGGATTTTAATAGTCAAATGAGAGAGGTAGAAGAGTCCTTCAAAAATACAATTGGCCAATTGGAAAAAAAATACACTGAAGAAAACAAGTCCCTAAAAAACACAATTGGCCAATTGAAGAAGGAAGTACAAAAACTAACAGAAGAAAACAATCTGTTAAAAACTAGAATTGGACAAATGGAAACTAATGTCTCTATGAGAGAGCAAGAATCAGTCAAACAGAAACAAAAAAATGAAAAAATAGATGAAAATAAAATACCTCATCAGTAAAACAACCGACCTGGAAAATGATTCAGGAGAGACAATTTAAAAATTATTGGACTACCTGAAAATCATGATGAAAAAAAGAGCCTGGACAGTATCTTTCAGGAAATCATAAAGGAAAACTGCCCTGAAGTCCTAGAACCAGAAGGGAAAATAACCATAGAAAGAAATCCACGCTCACCACCTGAAAGAGATCCCAAATTGACAACGCCAAGGAATATAATAGCAAAATTCCAAAATTACCAGATGAAAGAGAAGGTGCTGCAAGCAGCCAGAAAGAAACAATTTAAATATCATGGAACCACAGTCAGGATTACACAGGACCTTGCAGCTTCTACATTAAAAGACGCAGGGCATGGAACACGATATTCCACAAGGCAAAGGAGCTTGGAATGCAGCCAAGGATCAATTACCCAGCAAAAATGAGCATCATTTTTCAAGGGAGGAGATGGATATTCAATGAAATAGGAGACTTCCAAACTTTCCTGATAAAAAGACCAGAGCTCAACAAAAAATTTGATCTTCAAGTACAGGACTCAAGAAGGACATAAAAAGGTAAATGGGACAGAAAGATACAATATGTTGTTAATAAGGGGGCTGTTTAACCCCTACAAGGGAATATGACACTTGCAACCCTTGAGAACTGTATTGTTATTACACCATGTTAAAGGAGTATACATAAAGAGGGTGGATATTAGTTGACTTTGATGTAATGATAAAAAAAAATCTAATCAAGTGGGTTAAATGGATCCAAATAAGTGGATCAATCTGATCTTAGAAAATGTACTGAGAAAGGAGGAGGCAGACAAGGGTAAATTACATTACAGGAAAAGACACAAAATCCTATTACAGCAGAGGGAAAAAGGGAGGGGGTGAACATTGTTTGAACCTTACTCTCATCAGATTTGGCTCAAGAAGGGCATAACATAATCAGTTAGGTATAGAAATCTAACTTGCCCTATAGGCAGTAGGAGGGAAAAGGGGAAAGAAAAGGGAGGGGGAAAGAAGAGGAGGGAAGAAGCAGTAAGTAAAGGGGAAGAAAAGGGAAAGGGATAATAGGGAGAGGGACTGAAGGAGGCGGTGGTCAAAAGCAAAACACTAGTGAAGGAGGGAAAGGAAAAAGGAGAAAGAAAAGCATAAATGGGGGGGGGAAAGGATGGAGAAAAAGACACAGATAGTAATCATAACTGTGAATGTGAATGGGATGAACTCTCCCATAAAAGGAAAAATGCAGAATGGATTAAAAACCATAATCCTACAATATGTTGTTTACAGGAAACACATTTGAAAAAGAGTGACACATACAGGGTAAAGGTAAAAGGCTGGAGCAGAATATATTATGCTTCAGCTGAAGTAAAAAAAGCAGGGGTAGCAATCTTGATCTCAGACAAAGCAAAAGCAAAAATAGATCTAATCAAAAGAGATAAGGAAGGAAACTACATCCTGCTAAAAGGCACCATAGACAATGAAGTAATATCATTACTAAACATATATGCACCAAATGGTATAGCATCCAAATTCTTAGAGGAGAAGTTCAGGGAGTTACAGGAAGAAATAGACAGCAAAACTATACTAGTGGGGACCTGAACCTCCCCTCTCTGCACTAGATAATCTAACCACAAAATAAACAAGAAAGAAGTTAAGGAGGTGAATAGAACATTAGAAAAGTTAGGTATGATAGACCTCTGGAGAAAACTGAATGTCTCAGCAGTACATGGCACATACACAAAAATTGACCATGTACTAGGGCATAAAAACCTCACAATCCAATGCAGAAAGGCAGAAATATTAAATGCATCCTTTTCAGATCATGATGCAATAAAAATTATATGTAATAAAGGGTTATGGAAAGATAGACTAAAAAATAATTGGAAACTAAATAATCTAATCCTAAAAAATGATTGGGTCAAACAACAAATCATAGAAACAATCAATAATTTCATTCAAGAGAATGACAATAATGAGACAACATACCAAAACTTATGGGATGCAGCGAAAGCAGTTCTTAGGGGAAGTTTTATATCTCTAAATGCTTACATAAATAAAATAGAAAAAGAGGAGATTAATGAATTGGGCATACAACTAAAAAAACTAGAAAAAGAACAAATTAAAAATCCTCAACTAAACACAAATTAGAAATATTGAAAACCAAAGGAAAAATTAATAAAATTGAAATTAAGAAAACTATTGAACTAATAAATAAAACTAAGAGCTGGTTTTATGGAAATTCCAATAAAATACATAAACCTTTGGTTAATTTTTAAAAAAAGAAAGAAGAAAACCAAATTACTAGTATCAAGAATGAAAAGGGTGAAGCTACCACCAAGGAAGAGGAAATTAAAACAATAATTAGGAATTATTTTGCCCAACTATATGCCAACAAATTTGACAATCTTAGTGAAATGGATACATATTTACAAAAATATAAATTGCCCAGATTAACAGAAGAGGAAGTAAAATACTTAAATAACCCCATCTCAGAAAAAGAAATTGAACAAGCCATTGATGAACTCCCTAGGAAAAAAATCTCCAGTGCCAGATGGATTTACATGTGAATTCTGTCAAACATTTAAAGAACAATTAATTCCAATACTATATAGACTATTTGGGGAAATAGGTGAAGAAGGAGTCTTACCAAATTCTTTTTATGATACAAATATGGTGCTGATACCTAAACCAGGAAGAGTCAAAACAGAGAAAGAAAATTATGGATCAATTTCTCTAATGAATATAGATGCAAAAATTTTAAACAAAATATTAGCAAATAAATTACAGCAACTTATTACAAGAATAATACACTATGACCAGGTAGGATTTATACCAGGAATGCAGGGTTGGTTCAATATTAGGAAAACTATCAGCACAACCAAAACCAACAGAAATCACATGATCATCTCAATAGATGCAGAAAAAGCTTTTGACAAAATACAACACCCATTCCTATTAAAAACACTAGAAAGCATAGGTACAAACAGAGTCTTCCTTAAAATAATAAATAGCATCTGTCTAAAACCTTCAGCAAACAGTGAATAGAATGATGACCCACTGGCTCCTTTTATCCTTTATCCCAATAGCCTTTGTAACTGGAGCTTCTTAACCTCATACTTAGAGATAACCTCATTCCAGGTCTTCCCAAACATTTGGAAGGATTTTGTAAACTCACTCATACTAAGGTATTAGTAGTTGTCAAAACTTAATATGTTCTGCCATCTCCCTAACTTTTGCATCTGCAAAAGGTAGGAAGGGGCAAGGTTGTGAAGAGCTTTAAATGCCAAACAAAGAATTTTATATTTGATCTTGGAATTTATAGGGAACCATTGGAGCTCACTGAGTAGGAGGTAACATGGTCAGACCTACTTTTTAGGAAAATCACCTTTGTAGCTGAGTTGGAAGATAGACTGATAGGTAGAGAGGGAGACCAATTAGAAGGCAGTAGTCCAGGCATAAGGTTATGAGGGTTTGAATTAGGGTGGGAGTTGTATGAATACCCGAAAAGGGAGGATATAGACAAGAAATTTGCAAAAGCAAAAAACCAACATAATTTGAAAACAGGTTTGATGTCTGAGATGTCAGAGGGAGGTCTCAGTATGACACAGAGGTTAGGACAAAAACAGAGGGAAGAGCCCAACTCTAGGAAGGAAGGGGTAATCAACACGGTCAAACACCACAGAGCGATCAATGAGACTATGGAGTATAATATGCCAAGCTGTAGGATTTAGCAATTAAGGGATCACTTATAACTGTGAAGAGTAAATTTTCAGTTGGGAAGTGACTAGAAGAAATACAAATAAGGAGTATGGATAGCTTTTTATAGGATGGTGGTATAGCTAATAACTTAAAGGGATGACAGGGTAAATTGAAGGGTGTTTTTTTTATTTTTCATTTTTGTTTTTTGGGGGTTTTTTTTAAGGATGAAGGAATACTGGGTATGTTTATGGATAGAAGAGGAATAATCAGGAGAGAGGGAGAAACTGATGATCAGAAAAACAGAATGAATGAAGAAGAAAACTGAAATAAATATCAAGAGCACAAGTATAGGGGTCGACCTTGGGAAAGAAAAGAACCACAGCTTCCTCTCAGACTGGAACAAAGAATGGAAGACTGTTACGGGGGTCAAGATGTAGAATAGCAGAGAAGAAGCTCACAATGGATAATTTATGTTTTCTCACTAAAATAGGAGATGAGGTCATAGAAATTTTCTTATCTGTAGCCCATTGACATTTTGATAGGTATCACATTCAATTTGTAAATTAATTTGGGTAGCAATGCAATTTTTCCTAGATTGTATAGACTTGGCCATGACCATGAGGTGTTTCTCCAAATAAATTCTTCCCTTACTTCTGTTAAAGTTGCTTTAAAATTGTCTTTACATGGGTCTTTAATGTTTCTTTTCTTGTTGTCGCTGAATCATTTCAGTCATGTATGACTCTTTGGGACCCTATTTGGAATTTTCTTGGCAGAGATGCTAAAGTGGTTTACCATTTCCTTCTCTAGCTTTTACATATGAAGAAACTCAGGCAAACAGGGTTAAGAAATTTGCCCGCGGTCACACAGTTACTAAGTATCCGAGGCCAGGAAGAGGACTCCAGACCAATCTCTCTATCTACTACGCCACCTAGCTGCCCTAATGTTTCTTAGTAGCCTAAATATTTGATATACGGTCTTCATTGTGAATAGTATTTCCCTTTCTACTCACATTTCTGTTTTTAGTTAGTGATATGTTCATGATTTTTGTGGGTTTCCCCTATATCCTGCTATTTTGCTAAAACCGTTCATTATCTTGATCAATTTTTTTGTTATTGTTGAGTTTCTTAGGTTTTCTAAATATACATTAGATGTTAATACTGCAGGGATCTATAATTTCAATGGTATGGCTCCTCCCACCAATGCAGATTACAGCCCCTCTATAGCTCAGTAAACAGTTGGGTTTTTTTAAGTTGTCACAGCTGATCCTTCCCTGGCCACCACCTTAGTGATGAACCCCTCTAAACTGGCTCTCAGAAAACAACTGTACGATTCAGCAGCAGTACCATTCCATCATGTAATCTATTAAGAGTGAGAAAAAAAGAGTGAGAGATTCGACCTTATTCTCTACCATATTTTCTTGATGTCTTTTCCATGTTTTATTGCTGTGTTGAGCATTTCTAAAACTATGTCGAATAGTATTGTTGAAAAGGGTTGAAAAGGATGCTGCCTCCTAAGGGCTTTGTTTATTGGCTTTTGTCCTCTGCTTTTCCATGTCCCAAAGGACTCTGGGGGTTGAAATAACTGGGAGGCCTCAGACTTAGAGAACCCTTGGTGGTACAATGATACTGAGTGGATTCAACATAGCAATAAGACATTAAGCAGGAACATAGAATTTCTAGTCCAAGTCAGTTGGAGGCTTCTGACAGAATGCCATAGACTAGAAATAAGCTCCTTAAGGGCAGGGTCTGCCTCACTTTTGGATTTTTTGGGGTTGTGTTGGCTTTTGTTTTTGTTTTTTGTATCTCTAGCACCAAGCACAGGTAATGGCATATTTTTTGTTTGTTTGTTTGGGTTTATTTAGGCAATTGGGGTTAAGTGACTTGCCCAGGGTCACACACCTAGTAAACATGGCATAATTTAAAACACTTACGGATTTATGAGGAGGGTAGCTAAGTGACACAGTAGATAGTGTGTGGGGTCTGAAGTAATGGAGAGTCATCTTCCTAAGTTCAAATCCATCCTCAGACACTTACTATGTGACCCTGAGTAAGTCACTTAACCCTGTTCGTCTCAGTTAAAATATACCAAACAAGCCAGAGAAGGAAATGGCAAACCACACCAGTATCTGCCAAGAAAACCCCAAATGGGGTCACAAAGAGTCAGACACAAGTGAACAACAACAACAAAATTAATAGGAAAAATTAACAGGAAAATAAACCTCAGTGAGCAGGAAATAGATGTTTGAAACAGGACATAGAGCTTACAGGCCCTACTTGGCTAACTGGCTGTTCTGTGTTCTAAGACCTTGGCTCCGAGGGGTGAGAAATCTCATTTCAGAGAGCAAATAACACCCTGAGAATTGACCAGCTCTCCTGATGGGGCTGAAAAGCAGCCAAGACATTTTTTCCTAGTCTGAAGAGTGGGTATTTGGAAGCCCTACCTTTCTAAAGTAGCTGAGAAAGATACAAAGTTTAAAGAAGGAAACAAACATTTATTAAACAGGTACTTTGTGTCAGGCACCATGCTAAGCACTTTACCAATGTAATCTCATTTGATCTTCACCAGCAAACCCGGGAGTTAGATACTATTACTATCCCCATTTTATTGTTAAGGAAACTGAGGCAGACAAAGATTAAGTGTCTGAGGCTGAATTCAGACTTTGGGCCCAGTGTTCTGATCACTGTGCTACCTTTAGGCAAAGTCCTTGCCTTCATAGAGCTTACAGTCTACTAGACTACCAGACAGATCCTCTATGGGAACAAAGAAGGATACCATAAATGTAACAGAAAGGTAAAAAGTGTGATCTAGTAAGTCTCATTCTCTGGCTTCCCAGCTTCCCTTGCATGGACCCCCTGACTCTAATCACTCTCAAGCACCCCAAGTGCCTGGTCTGTTTGTTCTTCTAGCCCTGCTAGTCTCTTGTTCCCATGTGGCCACTTCTAGGGGCTTAGAGCTAAGCTAATCAGATCTAGCATCTGCCTGGGCTTTGTCATCACTACTCTCTAAATACTGATAACACTTTGTGAGAATCAACGCTAGGGCCCAAGGAAAACATGCCTCAGCCTCACCCTAGGAGCTACAACCCCCCAAGGCCACAACTCGAGACTCACACTGAACCTAGAACTGACTCCCAGGGTCCTAAGTGGCCTATGCCCTAACTTGAATCTCACACTTCTCCAACTTTCACAGAGTCACCTTAATTGACCCTCTCCCCCAATAAAAATAATCATGGTGCAATGGAAAAGAACCCCACGCTTGGAGCCAAAAGAGCCAGGTTCAACTCCCAGCTTCATCACCTACTTTCTACCCATGGGCCCTTAAACAAGTCACCTCTCTGGCCTCAGTCTCCTCATCGGTAAAACAAGGCAGTTGAATTAGCTGACCTTTAAGGTCTCTTCCAGCTCTAAAACTGTAACTCAAATCAACCCCAGCCCTCAAAATTCTTCTGCATTTCAGCACAAACACCCAGAGGCCAGTTTCCTAATAGAACTACTCCACCAATTACCAGCATTATGCACTGGTGATCTGTTAAAGCCAAGGGGGAATCAATCACTCTAGACAGCTGTGAACCCTCTTTGATGCACAGCTGCTGCCTTCTCAGAATCTACCACCATGAAAGATTAGACAGAGGAATAGAAGGTTTGCATTGGACAGGAAACCATGTAGACCAGCAAATTCTTCTCTTTTTTTAATTTTTATTTTTAGGAAACTAAGACCTAGAGAAGGAAAGTGACTTTCCCCATTAATATTAGATATTAATTCCCATTTATTTAATTATCATTTAATTAATCCCCATTAATTATTAGATATTTAATAATAATAATTAAAGCATCAAATTAGAAGGGAAAGAAGAGTGTGAAGGCACTAAGGGCAGGCACAGAGAGACAGAAGAAAGAAGTGACAATTGGGCAGAGAGAGGGAAACCCAAAAAGCCCAGTAGTCAGGGGTCATTTAGAGTGGGAGGAGTGAAATACTCTACACCCCACCAGCCCCTGAGGGCATCACTGCAATGCAGTAAAGTCATTGATGTTCGTAATGATGACCCCAGGTTACCAAGCAAAGGCTTTCCTCCCCTTTGTTTCTGGAATGATGAGTAAGCTTGACCTGGCCTGGACTCATCAGAGAGACCTGACCTGGGTCAAAGAATCTTCCCTGGTGCACTGGGCTGGCAGAGAGATAGAATCTGGCTTGAAGAATCAAAGAACTTGGATTCAAATCCTACCTCTTCTTTACCTGTGTGACCTTGGTTGGGCAAGTTACTTAACGTCCCTGGTGTCAGTTTCCATAAAATGAGCTGCTGGGGATCCCTTCCTACTCTAGATCTGTGATCAAATGTGATCTTGAAAGTGAATAAGGAGTCCATACCCGTGTGGCTTATACCCCTGTGTCCAGTGTCTTCAGATCCACAATGACATTCAGAGGGCAAACGTTGTTTAGTCGTTTCAGTCATGTCTGACTCTTCGTGACCCCACTTTGGGGTTTTCTTGGCAAAGATACTAGAATGGTTTGCCATTTCTTTTTCAAGCTCATTTTACATATGAGGAAACTGAGGCAAACAGGGTTAAGTGGCTTGCCCAGGGTCATAGAATTAGTAAGTGTCTGAAGCCAAATTTGAACTCAGGTCCTCCTGCCTCCAGGCCCAGCACTCTATGTACTGTGCCACATTGGGTGAGTCACTTCAAATGCCTGGTCCTCAGTTTCTTTATCTGTGACCTATAAAGTTCATTCCAATTATAAACTTATGGTTCTGAGTCTGCTCCTTCCTAACTCAGGCCTTTCTCTCCCCAGGTTCCTCAGAATTCTGATTTCTCTTTGAAACTGCTTCCTTTAGTCTAAGATATTTTTCCCATGAACCCCTCTAGGCCTCAAGGAAGCACTAACTAATCAGAGGGTTAGGGCCTAGGCCAAACTCCCAGACACACTGAGCATCTATTTCTCACTTGGATTCTTGGCTTGCCCGAGACCTTTTAAATGCATCACAGAAAGAGACTGAGGTGAGCATAAATAAGAACAAAATCTCCAGTTTTCATAGAATTGTAGAATTTTAGAATTATAAATGACCTTAAGGGTCCTCTAGTCCAATTACTTTATTGTCCAGACGAGTAAATTTATTCTAAGAAGCAAAGCAACTTTCCCATGATCACACAATTTCATGTTCTGCTGAAGTGCCTCAATTATTTCTCATGAAACCATGCAATTCCCCATGTTTTATCTTTTCCTTAGAATAGTGTATTAGCTCTGAATTCAAAGGACCTGGGTTCAAATCCCCCTCTGATACTGTGAAACCTCCCTGGGCCTCAGTTTACTCATCTGTAAAACTGGTAGGTTGATCTAGATAGCCTCTGAGGTCCCTTCCAGCTCTGAGATACTTAATCCTGACCAATCAAAGGTAGAAAATGGGAAAAGAAGAGTACTAGACCTGGAGTCATATAACCTATGTACATATAACAATAATTATTATTATGACAATAATCATCAGCATCTATATAAGGCTTTAAGGCTTACAATGTACTTTACTAATATTTTCTTATTTTAGCCCCACAACAATCCTGGAAGGTAGATGCTATTATTATCCCCAGGGAAATCAAGAGAACTTTGCCTTTAAAAGGAATGGACTCAGATTCTAAGTAACCAGTATTTCAAAAAAGACACCAAGCAGAAGATGACAAGAGAAGTAGAGAAAGAGAGAGTGATAATGGCAAAGCTGACTTGGGTACCGTGGCAGGTGGTTCAGTGAGTAGAGTGCTAGGCCTAAAGTTAGGAAGAACCTGATTTCAAACCCAGCTTCAGATACTTATTAGCTGTGTGACCCTGCATGAGTCATTTAACATCTGTCTACCTCAGTTTCCTTAACTGTAAAATGGAGATAATAAGAACACCGATCTCCCAGGGTTATTGTGGGGACCCAATGAGATACTATTTTTAAAGGGCTTAGCACAGGGCCTGGCACATAGTAGGCCCTTAATAAGTGTTTATTCCCTCCCTCCATGGTCCATGCCAGAGAATAGTAGTTATTGAAATGTAGTGAGACTCTGAACTCACTCTCCCAGAGTGAAACAGACTACATCTCCTCTTTATGGTTCTAGGAGTATTCCTGATGGCTCAGGGAAATCTTTGTTTAATCCTATCAGTGGAAGTCCCCATTCCAGTGTGGTCTTTTTACTATTAACTTCTAGGGATCAGTGCCTCAGATTCATTTAAATGATTAACATCAATTAAAAGCAAAAGCATATTTACCTCACAGATACAGCAAGAAGAGGAATACAAATATTACTCCAATCACCTGCAGGTACACTCACCCCTATTCTACCTTGGCCCCTGGAGAGACTAGGTTCAAACTTAATGTAATTTCTATATAAGATTCACCCACTCAGGTTTGCTTCTTTTTTATTTTTTTATTTCTTTTTTTTTGGTGAGGCAATCAGGGTTAAGTGACTTGCCCAGGGTCACACAGATAGTAAGTGTCAAGTGTCTGGGACCACATTTGAACTCAGGTCCTCCTGACTCCTAGGCTGGAGCTCTATCCACTGAGCCACCTAGCTGCCCCAGGTTTACTTCTAAACGTGGTATACTCTCACCTGCCACTAGGCTGGGTCCTTCAGGTCACTTCAACAGGGCATCATTACTGGTCTGGCCTGCTATGCTGACCTTTTGAAGTTCATAAGATCATAGCTGTCTCTGGTATTCCTTCATCTAAAAGTAAGACAGAAAAGATGCAGAGACAAAGTACAGAGGCCCATATGTTGGCCTCAGATGGGGAGATCCCAAGGCCTCTCCCTTATAGTATTCTCTCTCTTATTCAAACAACCGTTGTTCAGTCACGTCAAACGCTTCATGACCCCACATGGGGTTTTCTTTTGCAAAGATACTGGAGTGGTTTGCCATTTTCTTCTCCAGTGGATTGAGGCAAACCGAGATTAAGTGATTTGCCCAGGGTCACACAACTAGTGAGCGTCTGAAGCTGGATTTGAACTCAGGTCTTCTGGACTCCAGGCCCAGAGCTCTACCCATTAAGCCCCCTACCTGCCTCCTATTCAGACAATAGCTAGAGAGGAAAAAGATGGAGGAAAGCAAAGACCTTACTTTTATAGGTTAGTCCAGTGCTTAGAACAGTGTCTGACACATAGTAGGTGCTTAACTGACATTGATTGATATTGATAGGGCCTTATGAATGCATCTCAGTTGCAGTTACACAGCCTATCAACAATCTGTCTCTTTCTCAAGCGGTTAGCAGAATGTCCACTCTTGGCCCAAATCGAGGAGCAGGGCACTTCTTCTACATCACATCAGCCTATGCTGGGAGCAGGCTCCCCAGCCTCTTCCTTGGGGCGTATTGCATCTGCTGGGTATGCTATGCTTAATCACCAGCCCTCCACAGCTGACACTTCCCCCTTCCTGCTAGTCCAATGTTAACCTTACTATTCAGGCAGCTCCCCTTGAGATATTTGCCACTTCTTACTAGGAAGCTTTCATGGAGAAGCTAGAAGAAAGTTTGGATTATAGGACCAGGAAGTGAAAGGAAGATAGAAGCTGAGGAAAGAGGTCTCTTAGTTTGCCCACAGGAATGGACTTGACCTTTCTTCTGGCAAGGATATGATTGAGGTGGCAGTCTTGCCAAGGCACAGGTTTGGTTCCAATACCTGGTCAAGGGGCTTATTGTGGTCCATGCCTCAAGGAGGCCCATGGAAAAACCTCTATGTGAAAGCAGAGTACCTGGGGTCAAATCCCTGGCCAAGAGCCTCTGACTTCCTGATCCTTAGCATCCACTGTTCCTACAGTTGTGGGCAAATTACTATCACAATTTCTCTGAGTCTGGAGTCTAGACCAAGAATTCTTAACCTAGGGGTCCATGAACTTGCATGAAAAAAAAATTACAACTTTATTTTCACTAACCTCTAATTGTAAGGCATAGAGAGACAAAGAAATTTGGAGAGAGACAGAGAGGGAGGGACAGAGAGAGGAAAGGAGAGGGACAGAGACAGAGAGACAAAGAGACAGTGGAGAGAGGGAAGCAAGGAGGGAGGGAAAGCAAAAGAGAGAGAGAGAGAGAAATTTGGAGACAGACAGAGAGAAAAAGCAGGAGAGAGAGTGACAGAGACAGAAAGGCAGAGAAGGGGAGAGAGAGGGAGAGAGACAGACAGACACAGAGATAGACAGAGAGAATTTTTTTTTCTTTTGTCAAGGCAATTGGGGTTAAGTGACTTGCCCAGGGTCACACAGCTAATAAGTGTCAAGTGTCTAGCCTGAGATCAGATTTGAACTCAGGACCTCTTCACTCCAGGGCTGGTGCTCTATCTACTGCACCTGCCCCAGAGAGGATTTTTTTAAGCTCTTACTCTCTGCCACTCACTGTGCTAAGTGCTGGGGACACAAATATAAGCAAAAAGAAAGAGTCCTTACCCTCCAGGAGTTTATATTCCAGTAGAGGAAGACAAGGCATGACAAGGCATAAAAGGGAGCTGGAAATGGGAAAAGAAGACTAGGCAGACACCTTGGCAAAAGCAGGGTGAAGTGGTCCGGGCACTATAGTCTGGTCCAGCTTGGAAGAGAGAAAGATAGCTGGAATGCAAATGTAGGAGACTGTTTTTATTATAGTGAATACATTCAACGCTGCAGCAAATTTTTCTCTCCTCCTACCCCATAGGAGTTATCTGACTGTGTGGTTTCTTTAATTCAATGTGAAGTCTTTCATGCACATAAAATTTGTTGCCTTTATATGATGAGTCTTTAAAAAAAAACTCCATAAAGGCCCTTGTTTATTGTATGTCAGTAGTCACCGCAGCAAATCCCATAAATTTTAAAAACAAACCCACTAGCATCTGCTCTCTTTCAGTCTCACACCACAAGTAAGGAACGAAATCTGTTCCTTCCATTTCACCACATCCAAGTTGGGTCCTAGATTTTGTCCCATGGAGGACTGGGGTGGCCCATCCCCCAGTCTTCAGAGCAGGTGAGAATAACAAGGCCTTTCAGTTCTCACTGTGAAGACCCTATGACAAAGCAGAAAGAAATAAGTTTCGCTGTTGGCCTTTCAATAGCATGAACAGAGCCTAACATTCACTTTCCTCTTTCATGTCATGATACCAGCCAAAATTACCTTTAAATGAGGAAGAACGCCATTATTTAATCCATAGAATTGCGTCAATTGAGGAAAATTTGTCTCCAGTGTAAACAAGCAGAATGTCTTTGTGCTCTGTAAAAACAAGGTTAAATTACTTGCAGATCTGGGAGAGGGAGAGAAATGTAGGAAGTAAACCTGAAGTCTAACACATTCAAGATCTGGGAACAGAAATGAAGGGTAATTGCTCTGATTACATGCTATGACTGGCTCTTTCCTAGCACAGGCCATGTGGACTTTTATCTTGATGAAACCCCTACACATGCGTCTTCTCTTTCCCGTCTATAAAACCCAGGATTCACCCAGAAGTCTGGCCTTAAGCTGATTTGTGCTTTACCTTTGGCCAATAACAAAACAAAAGAAGAGAAACATAACTAATGATGGGAATAATTAAGGCTCAAATTAAAACCAGGACTCAGCCTGCTGTCTCCAGAACAGACCACAGTCCATGACCTCTGGTGGGCAGGTGAGTCATGCTACCATCCCCCAAGAGGCTATAACCCCCTACAAATGACTATTCAACTGTGAAATAAAGTGGGGGGGGGGAGGGGAAGGAGGAGGGGAAAATGAAGACCTTATCCTAGTGACTTGATCTATGTATGCCCTTAATGAGCCAACAGTTCTTCTGCAGTCCCAATTATATGCCTGTCCCATTGTCTCCTTCCTTTGACTCCTTGGTATTAGGAAGTGCTCAACATGGAGAATGAATCATTTGACTGGCTAGACTTTCAGAAACAAACAGACACAGATGGTCAGCTTCTTCTGAAAGAAATTGATCCCTGATCCTCCACCACATATCCCAGCTATAGTTACCCAAATAAGTAATCTCCCATGTGAATATATATTTATCTCATGTCTATATGTTTATATATGCTAATAAATATTTATCTCAAGCAGGGAGTTGACTAAATTGATTTGTTCCTTCAACAAGCATTTATTGAACATCTGTTATATGCTAGGCATAAGCTCCGGTAGATTCTATCATGCTGGAATAACCTTGACTATGACCTTGAGTCTATTTGCCAAGGGCCAGCCCACCTAAGTACAGAGAGGCTAACCCCTAGTAGGTTGGCCACTTGGTGGTGAATTCTTTTCATCGCAGTAATCCAAGAAACAGAGAAAAATGCAAAATGGCCCTGAATTTTATGTCACTCCCTTCTGATTCTGCCACAACAGTGGTAGAGTGGTGGAAAAAAAGAGTAGAATCATAATGTTTAGACCATTTAAACTTGAACTTGGCTTTGTTATTCAAAATATGATCCAAAGATCAACGAGTAACATAGCACTACAGGAACTGAATCATATCAATCTTGATATTATCAATATAGATTAATTCAGAAGAAAGAAGGAAGCTGACGATAAATGGAAGGATGACCCACAGGTATCCCTTGGAGAACCAAGAGGTGAGGAAGAGGAAAAGGAACTGGCAGAGTTGGGTTTGTCATAAGCTTAAGGGCAGCAAGAAATATAATTTCATGGGACATTTATTTATTTATTTATTTTTTAGACAGTTGGGGTTGAGTGACTTACCCAAGTCACACAGCTAATAAATCTCAAGTGTTTGGTCTGAGGCTGGATTTGAACTCAGGTCCTCCCTGACTTCAGGGCCAGTACTCTATCCACTGCACCACCTAGCTGCCCCCTTCATGGGACATTTAGTCATCTCCCATTTCAATGTTTGTGATAAGGTCCTGCAAAAAGACCAATATTACGTTTATTACAGTTTATACAACAACAGCAATGGCAGAAAATGAAGAGGCAGAGAAATTCTACAGAGACCTCTTTAAGATTCTCCAAATTAAATCAGCATACACTCTGATACTTGTTTACTTCAATTAAAAAATGGGAATAGATGAGCAGAGAAAAACAAATTTGTTGGAAAACAGGGGTCAAGTTTAGAAAATTAAGAGCCCAGATAATTACAGACAGAAGCCTGATATCTCTACATCATTAAAAACTGTCTTCAACAAAAGAATAGGCAGTAGATGTGAACACTGAAAAATCACACACACACACACAAAAGAAACTGATTATATTTTCACAGATAGGAAAAAAATTTATTACTGATGTAGGAGTAATTTCTAACTCAGCTGTCTGTGTCAGCCAGGCTTGGTAGAGAAAAGATCAAAATTAGTACACAGCTAGAAGAAAGAATAAAAATGAGAAAAAGATGTCATGCAATTTGAAACAATTCAATATTGACATGCTCCTGGGGAAAGTGAATTATATCAATCTTTACATGCTACAAACACAACCAGGAGACAGAAGGAAGTTGCAGCTGTAACCAGGGCTGTGCTGGAGCCAGCTCCAGCTTATGAGAATTGATTGTGAAATTTTCAGTGTGAACATTTAACCTCAGAAATCTGTGACTGCTACGAATTGGGACTTGATTTATTGTTTTGCTGGTTGTCTAGAATTTTAAAAGTGTTACTAATGCAGATTAAACCTGAAAGTGTATTGCATACTTTTTCTTTTTCTGGAGAGCCCCAGTTAAACATTTATCAACACACTCCCATATTGCTCTATAAACATTGCTTGAGTTCAGCAGGAGTGAAGTAGTAGGCTCAGGAAATGGTCATAATGGTCACAACCAGATTGAATGCCTGGTGACTGTAGGCTAGTAATGATGATGATGATGATGATGATGATGATGATGATGATGATAACTGACATTTACATAGTGCTTTAAATTTTGCAGAGTATTTTGCTGTTGTCATTGTTCAGTTGTTTTGGTTGTATCCAACTCCACATAAGTCAATTTGGGTTTTCTTGTCAAAGATACTGGAGTGGTTTGCCATTTCCTTCTCCAGCTCAATTTACAGATGAGAAAACTAAGGCAGAGTTAAATGACTTGCCTAGGGTCATGAAGTTAATAAGTATTTGAGGCCAGATTTGAACTCGAGTCTTCCTGACTCCAGGCCTGACACTCTATCCACTGTTCCACCTAAATGCTTTACATTCATTAATTCATTTGAACCTCACAACACCCCTGAGACAGATCAAAGCCAAGTTCAAGTATAAATGCTCTAAAAACTGCAATTCTTAGCATCCTCTGCTCCCTTTTCCACCATACTACTGCTGTCATGGCAGAATCAAAATAAGCACTACCCGGGACTCAGGGCCATTTTGCATTTTTCTCAGTCTGAAGGATTACTGATGGCTAAATGAGAGATAGCTCATAGGTTCTCCTTGGAGAGGTAAATAAAGGAAGTGGCAACAGGAAACATATTATGTAGTGTTTGGTCATTCCATGATAAATATTTGAAAAAAAAGACCACCGTGAAAATGACTACAGTTTATAGAGCAACATCTACTGTACAGAATGAAAAGGTAGAGAAATCCTACCAAGAACTTGATAAAAGCCTCCAAATTAAATCAACATGCTTAGATACCGTGGCTTAAATACAAAGATGGAAATTGGTGACCATGCAAAAGAATGTGTTAGGAAGTATGGTTCAGAAGCAAGGAATGAGAAGGGCCAAAGATTCAGAAACTACACAGAAACTTCATTTCTGTAGCATGATTACTTTCTTTCAGAAAGGAGTTGGAAAGCAATGGACAGTATGAGTACCAAATCAAATCACAAAAAAAGAAACTGATTTTCACCAGGCAGAAGTCAACTCGTTGCAAATGTGGAAGTCATTATTCACTGTGAACAGTCATACCAACAACTTCTTAGAGCAAAGGGAAAAATTAAGACAAAGTAGGGAAAAAGAAGGGAATAAACATTTATGTAGTGCCTACTATGAGCTAGGCACTGTGTTAAGTGCTTTTACGAATATCATCTCATTTTATTTATTTATTAAATAAGGCTAGAAAAATACAAAATGAGAAGATACGGCCTAAAGTTAAAACTCCTACCTGACCTACAAAAACAAGTTACTGACAAGACATTTTTTATTTTATTTTTAATTTATGAAATAAAATAAGAATTTCTATAACATAGTAGAATTTTTTAAAATGATTACACATAAAACTACAAAGCTATTATGTACAACTTGCTATTTCTTTTAAATATATAATAAAGTTATCATGTAAATTTCTTTTTTTCCTTTTTTTCTTCCCTCTCCCCAGCACAAAACAATGAAGCCTGAAATGAGCAAAACCAAGAGAACATTGTATACAGTAACAGTGATATTGTTTTAAGAACAACATTGAGCAACTAAGCCATTTTAACTATTATAAATCCCCAAATTAATTACAAAGGACCTGTGAAGGAAGATACTATCTGCCTCCAGAGAAATAACTGTTAAATAGAAGTATATATAGAATGATTTTACACATACATACATATTTGTGTCTCATGGTAACCATCTCTACTGACAAGGAAAATTGAGAAACAGGTAGAAGGAAGGAGATGGATCCCAATATATAATTATGTCTTATAAAAGTTTAAAAGAAGTAAACAAATTGTCACAATGAAGAAACCAAAAATGCCTGAGAACACTTTAACTGGCAAACACTAGACTGACTTGCGTAATGGAGAGATGTGGCAACTGGAGGCAAAGCCAGTTTAGAATAGAAATTTTTCATAGAATCACTTGAAAAAGGTTCTTGGAAGACTATGAGCTTCATTGCCTCATTTTTTTTTTAAAGTGAGCAATGGAGGGTAAAGCCTATTTAAAGTAATCCAGGTGAAAGACTCAATGAAACAAGCTCTGTCTTTGATATTTTGGGATGAAATAGGAAGGAGAACAAAAAAGATGAAAGATGGGGAAGTTCTGCAAAGGATTTTATTGGGGGAGGGTTCCTAATACACTGTCTACATGATCAAAATTCTTGGATGCCCCTCCATATGGGATTACAATACTGGATATGCTTATGGAGGTGGTAGCAATGGCACTGACTGAAAGAAAGATGGGGAAAGCATCTGAGTGTACACAAAAAGAGTGTTGAACTTTGAACAGGTGGACTATGTAGAAAGAAATATTGTCAAGATTTTGGAGGAAGGAGAAAACACCAAAGACGCTACGGAAACCTAATCACTTCCCCCAAAGTGACCAAGAAAACACTAACAATGACCAATCAATACATCTCCTCTCCCATCTAATAAAATGTTTAGGAAAATAGGCTACATGTATATCAAAGGCACCCTGAATGAGGCTGTTAGAAGGGGACAGACTTTCATAAGTGACATACTACAATATACCACATCTTTACCATAATATAATTGATTAAAATATGTAGATAATATGCAATCTTGTCACTTATTTTTAAAAAGCGTTTGCTTTAGTAAAGCCAAATTCCATCTCTCCTCCAGCAAAAAGGAAATATGTCAAAACAAAAGATTACTTGAAAAAGACAAATAAACAATAACTACTCAATGGCCTTCTGATCATTATTTTATGGCAAGTCATAGAACAAGTTGACATACGCTTGCTAATAGTGTTTGTCCCTGTCATGGAAGAAATATTACATACAGCCCAAGTCAAAGACTATGAGGTCCTCCGGAAGTTCATGTTTGTGAATGGCATTGTTGTATCAGCCCTAAAATATGCTACTACCATCTAAGTGAGATTTCAATTTATTCACAAGAGTTTGGCTTTACTAATCATATGAGAAAAATCAAGAAAATGAATGAAATAAGCACTTACGTGCTTACTATGTGCCAGGCACTATGCTAAATGCAGGAAGAATGCCTACTATCTAGACCATGATATGCAGTTAGATGGACAGCTTAAACCTGTCATCCACCAGTATGTATAGTTTGGACAGACCCTGCAAATAGACAATAAATTAGGCCCAAAATTGTAAGCTATTCAAACTATGAATTTTATCAATAGTTATACTGGGCCATTTATGCTCCTGACCCTGTGCCAAATCACTTGTGTCGCTGTGCTGTAGGGCTCAGTCAGAAGGCAGGGGTCCATTGCTGTATCTTTGTAGCTCCAGTGACTACCACATAGATGGCACTTAATACATACCAATTGATTGAATAAATGATTGAATGAAGTGTAAGTAAATGAGAGGCAATAATGAAAACAATATAATAGAGCACTGGATTTGGACTTCAAGGAACTGGGTTCAAAAATCTTGGCTCTGTCTCTTACTACTACCTATGTGATCTTAGACACACTGTATACATCTTGTATATACATAGCCCTGGCAGTGGGAATAGAAAAAAAAAAGGATGACTTCCAAAGGTATTGCAAAGGAAGAAGCAATAGGACTTGGTGACTGACAGACTGTGGAAGGCAAGAGAGAGGGAAAGAAAGCAAAACTGGATCTGAGATTTCAAGGCTGAGTGAGCAGGAAAAATGATTGGATAAGTGAAAAAACTAGGGAAGTTAGGAGTGGGATGCAGTTTTGAAGAGACTCTCCTGTCGAGAGGTCACTTGTTAATGGAAATAGCTCTGCGTTTGAGGTCAAAAAGATGTGCGTTCAAATCTTAGCTTTGCTAAGTGTGTGACAAGTCACTTAATATTTCTGAACCTCAGTTTCCTCATGGGCAAAAGTAAAGGTTTGGACCAGGTGACCTCTAATATCCTTTTTGCTCTAAAACCATCTATGACCACTTGACCTCCTTTTGCCTGTGAAACGGAGGTAATAATTGACCAAGGGAGCTGAGATTCCAAGAAAGTAATAGATTGATGAAAAATAGTCTTGCTTCCTTACCCAGAGCTTCAGTTTGCAACCCAATGTCAACTAGATGGAAAGACACATAAATACTAGCTGACTGCCCCCCTTTTTCTTCTTTCTTTTCTGGGGTTCCTTGGTTTCTATGCATCTGGAGAGCTTCCTAATGGTATTTACTGCAAACTGAGATATATGAGTTAAGTGACTTAAAGAATAGTGGAATGTAGCCTGGGGGAGCAAGGTAGAATTTATGCTAGATATACCAGGATATGTGGGTGTGAATGTAGCATAGTGCAATGGAAAACTCAATCGGAGGCAGGAAGCCCAGATTATCGTCCTTTCTAGCTACATGATTTTAGGCAACCTCTAGAGGCTTCAATTTCCTCATTTGTCAACTGAATGGGTTAGATTACAGGATCTCTACGATTCCTTTCATCTCAGGCTTTTATTAAGCACTCACTATATGCCAGGCATTGTGCTGAGCACTGGAAATTCAAGGAAAAGTAAAAACAGATCCTGATCTCAAGGACCTCAGAGTCTAACGTGCAAACAACAGTGTACACTTAGACATACACGAGATAAATTAGAGGTAATTTCAAGGGGAAGGTCCAAAATCAATGATGCATATTAGAATCTTTGTGTTCAAATAATTTTTGTTTAGGAGTAGGGGAGTGACAGTGCCCAGAACCAAGGAAGTCTAACTGGGGCCTAGAATAGAGTGTCCAGCACTAGAGAGGTAGCCCAGTATGACATGTGGACTGTTCTGGGTACCATATTGTAGGAAGAACAGTGATAAGCTAGAGAATGAACATACAGAGAGAAACAATAATGAAAATGAAAGGCTTTAAGATATTAATAGTAGAGGATCAATTAACTAAGGATATCTGGCCTGTAGAAAAGAAGAATTGTCCACAAGCATCGAAGGATTGTTATGAGGAAAAGGGATTTGCTCTACTTGGTCCCCAGGGTAGAACAAGCAGAAGTTTCAAAGAACAAGATTATGGTTTCATGGAAGGAAAAACTTCCTAAGAATTAGAGATGGCCAAAAACAGATCAAACCATCTCAGAAGGGAGGATTTAAAGACTTCCCTTCCTTTAAGCAAAGGCTAGATGACCATTGTTGGGTAAAATGTAAACAGGATTCTTTCTCACATGTAGGAAGGAATCAGTAGCCTCTGAGGCTGTTTCAGGCTCTGAAATCCTGTGATTCCATGAACGCCCTTTGTGGGTACAAAGCCTATTCATGCCATTCTTTGGAAGCCCTACAGCACAGCGACACAAGTGATTTGGCACAGGGTCAGGAGCAGAAATGGCCCAATATAACTATTGATAAAATTCATCGTTTGAAAAAAACACTCAAAAGACCATAATGTGGCTTTTATCAAATTAAAATAATAATTAGAATTTCATTCTTCCAACAATAACAGGAATAGGCCAGACGAAATAAGCTTCTCTCACACTATTTTCTTTGGATACCTTGCTATAGCAGAAAATGTTGGACAAAAGTTCCCAAAGGGTAAGATATTAAGCTTGAAAGGTACTAATTCCCACAACAATCAGTGACTAGAGGAGCAATACCTTGGCCCTTCATATGAATCTGGTTATTATTACCATTAACGCCAAGTATCTCATTTCTATTCTTTTGGATTTAAGGTAATTTTCTTTTTAAAAGGCTTGCTTTGTTAGGCTCTGAACAGTAACATTCGTTTCAGGAGAAAAAGAACCAAGCAACGTTGGGAGAGTATCATGTTGTATTGAAACTTGAGAGGGATTCATTCTTGAAGAAACTTTTGTTTTTGTTTTTGCTCTGAACACAGTGCCGTCACAGGGACCTGGTTTTCTAGGCCGAAGCACTGATTTTGGCTTTGTCCACTCTAAGGATGATAATATCATCAGTCAAATGTGGCACTTTCTGCCGAAAGGCTTCATGGCAATTTGCCTACTTAGGGAAAAACTCTGACTGTGATTTGGCCTCTGAGCTCCTGGGACCATCAAAAGGGGATGCACATCAGCTTCTTAGCTGGCATTTGGCTTTGTGGTTTTGTTGAAAGCTTTAACAGTGGAGGGACCGTGTAGTGAAGCGGAAAGGGTATTGTATTTGGAGTCAGAAGACTAGGCTTTGCATCTCACCTCTGTATAACCTTGAGTAAATTACTTCCGTTCTCTGGGTTCATCATCTCTAAAATAGTGAAGTTGAAACTGATGATCTCTAAGGTCCATTCCAGCTCTAAATTCTGTGATCTTATGTGATAATAAAGAAAGATGAAGAATAGCTTGATTAAAAACAAAAAATGTGGGGTACTCAAGGAATGAGAAAACCAATACACTTGAAGTTAAAAATTCATGTAACATAGTAGACGTAGAGAATTCACAAAAATCATAAAGGAATTTAAATGTTAGATTGAATTTGGACTTTATCTCATAAGCAGTGGAGAACCAAAGGAAGTGAATGATAAATGCAATGTTTGAAGACAAATCTGTCAATGGTAAGCAAGATACATGGAATAAAGGAGAGACTCAAGAAAGACAATCAGGAGGCTATTACAATAGCCGAAGCACGAGGTGATGGAGGCCTGTTCAGGAGTGTTATCAATAGGAATAGAAATAAATAAATGACTGTGAGACATATAAAGACTAAAGAAATAATAGAGAATAGAAACTGATTTAGTAACAGGAACAAGGCAGAGGAAGAAATCAAAGACAATTCCTGGATTTCAAACCTCAGGAATTGGAGGAGATTACCATTAAAGATTTTCTTTTGCTTTGTTCCCATACTAGGAGATGGGGGAAGGGGGTAGTTGGGGGGAGGGAGAGACAGGACAATGGTTTGAGTAGGGAAAGACAAATTTACCCAAATATCCACTCAAGTCAAGCAATATAATGCAGAAAAATGTTCTCCTCTCTCAAGTCCTGTACAGCGTGAGTTGTTCTCAGACACAGACTGCCCAGTGTCATAGGGACATATCTCACTTAGAGACCACCTCAAGCCTGGAAGCTCTATCAGCACCTGGATCCCCACCCCTTCCTGACCCAGGGCTATCCCTCCCCTGCTCCCTGAGGAATCTGCTTTCCCTCCCAAGTTAAAAAAAAAAAAGTGCTTCTACTCCCAATCCAGGCTGGGCTATACTCATCCATTAACAAGCCTGCTGGTCTCTTGTAAACTCAGGAATCTAAACAAATGGCAATAGTATGTTTTGATAGCTTGTTCTTGGATAAATCACATACACACAGATCTCTTTTTGAAAACAGAGGGTATATTTATCAAGCACACATAAGGCTAAAATACAAGTTGACTGCTCTGGGGAAATATTAGCTCAAAAACAAATGTACCAATCTATCAAGAAAAGAAAAAAACCTCTACATGTGGGGAATTTTAGCACTAATTCAGAAATCCCTAAATCCATTCATATATCAAGTATACAAGGAGATGAAATTGGATTCTGTCTTTCCCCAAAATTCCAATGTTCATACACGAGAGGCAAGATTAACTGAAAGAAAGATAATTTTTTTCTCAGTTTTCTTGTTTTTCAATTAAAATAGAATTTCCATTTAAAAAGGTAAAGCTAATACAGCTAGGTCCCATTAGTATGAATAATGAAACTCCTGAAGTGATTGCACGTATTTAAACTTGTATTATTCAAAGCTTTAATTATGTAAAATATACTGACTGGTTGCAGCCCAATGGAACTATGCAGTGCAAATTTGAATAAAGCCTCCACTTCCCAGGATTATATATAGCTATAATCAGTTAATATTACTAATCCACATATTTATTTTTTTAAATGCATCATTGGGGCACATTTAAAGAACCATAATTACTTTAGTACTTCTGTGGATCTGTGGTTTTATCCCTGTGAATCCTGCCTTGAAGAGAGCATCTTGCAACCCAAGCACATCTTCATATTCTGTATGACTGATCCACTTACATATCTTCCATAATGGGTCCACCCAATAGTGAGGGGTTTCCTCTAGATTTCTTGACATCACATGGGTTTCAATGCCAAGCAAAGGCCATCCATCAACTATGCCTCAGCCCCACTACTTGACTGACCCACTTCCTTTTCTAGTCCTACCTATTTTTGATAATATTCTTTGTGCCTTTTTTCACATATACAAATCATTGTTAATAACATACTCCAGCCTGTTTACATCTACTTTTCATCTTTCCATTGCTATCATTTTGATTCTTCAGATATTATAGCATTCCACGATTTGAACCCATATAATATCATTGGAAGAATATTAAAAGTAAAAGATGAGATTTTTCTTTCAGGGAAGAGCTTGGGGTCATTGAAAGTTCTGTTCGGTTTCCCAAGGAGAACTACAAATACCTAGGTAAATTTAGAAACCTTACTCATTAATCATTAACTGGAGCCAGTCTAACCTTGGCTCTATTCTCAGACTTAAGCAAAACTAATACAGTTAATAACAGTTATTTTGGATAATGGTGTCACATTACAGTGCCCACCACTGGGCATCCATCCATTCAAAAGGACAGGAGATTGAGCTCAGTTATGGAGGATCAGGTCACAGTTCATAGCAGGAAACATAACTGTTCCTTAGATCCTCATCATTACTCACATCCTTTGATGTGTCTGATATGAACTCCATGTCTGAGTTCTGTAACCAAATAAGACCCAATTATGGACTTATATGACATACAAATATCAGGAAAAAAAAGACCTGCTGTATGATCTCCTGATCACCTCTCCTAGAAATTCAGAAGCCAGTATCACATGGAACAAACACTTAAGGAATTGAAAAGAAATTTTGGACCACTATAACCACCTCCTACAATCTCTCCAGAAACTGCCCTAGCCATTTACTTCCACATTATATACCACAAATCTCACCCCTAAATGGACAAGCTTAATTATACCAGCACTGATTGCAGCATGGACCTTGTTTAGTTAAACATTGGGGGAACTACTGACCAATTCAATAACAAGGACACAGATCAATCAGGCTCATTCCCAGTGTTTCTGTACTGCACCTAACACTTAATCTTCTGGAACTTTCTCAGACAAGTGTGGTATAACTAACCAGAACTCATGAAATCAAAGAAACACAGTTTCAGGTGCTTGGATTCAAACCACCCCTTTTGTCTGCAAAGCAAACTAATAGTCAAAGCCCAGTCCTCCTCTAGCTACTCCCAGGGCTTGTAGCTTGGCTGGGAAACTGAGTAGCTACACAAGATACCAAAATGCCTTTAGGCCTTCTGTTACAATGGAAAGAATGCTGGCTTTATAGTCAGAGGACTTGGAGTCAAATCTTGGGTCTGCGTATTACTTACCTGCATGACCCTGAGCAAAAACCTTCACGTCTCTGGGACTCAGTTTCCTCATCTTTAAAATGGAGATTATACCCCTATCCTCCCAGGTGAAGACCAAATGAGATAATATTTGTAAAGTGATCAGCAAAGTGCCTAGCACAGAGTAGGTATTTAAGAAATGTTTGTTCCCTTCCCCTTTTCCATTTCCATTCTCCAGGTCTTTGTACTAGTTGTGTCCATGCCTGGAATGCTCTTCCTCCTCATCTCTGCCTCATAGACTACCTAGCTTCCTTTAAGGTACCATTTAAACATAATCTTCTGCAAAAAAATCTTTTTCTGGTCCCTCCCAGCTTCTAGTTCTTTCTTCTTTAAGGTTATCGTGTATCTACTTTATATGTATTAGAAAGGGTCTTTTAGTGGCATAATGAATGAAATCAGAAAAACCTGACTTTGAATCCTGCCTCCAATATTTCTAGGAGCACAAGCCTGGGCAAGTCACTTAATTTCTTTCAGCATCAGTTTCCTCATCTGTAAAATGGGGATAATAAACACTACCTATCTCACAGGGTTCTTCTGACAACCAGTGATGTGCCACATAAAATGTTTCGCAAACCTTAAAGCACTACAAGTACTAGCTATTAATCTTATATGCATGTTATCTCCCTCAGTAGAAGGTAGGCTTCTTGAGGACAGGGACTTTTTTTGTTGTTTTGTTTTTGCATTGTATCCCTAGCATTTAGCATAGTTCCCGGCACGTGGTAAACACTTAATAAAGACTTGTTGGATTGGATTGGATTGAATTGTTTATGTGATATGAACCCAGATTCCATATCGACTATATATTGAGGTCTACCTGGGTAACCTCGCACAAGTTACTTAACCTCCTTGGCCTCAGTTTCCTTATCTGGAAAATCAAAAGGTTGGACTAGGTAATTCTTGAGGTCCTTTCCAGTTCTAGATTCCAGTTCTGTATTCAATCTTGAACCCTATGAGGAAATATAGAAAATAGGCTCACCATACTTGAAAAAACACACCCCTCCCCCTCCAATGTGATGGGAGAAATATAGTTCATTCTTTCAGGGTGTCCCCAGTTTGAATGAAAACATTATGTCCATATTCTGAGCCAGTTGTTATATCTCTCATTCCTTCCCGCACAAAGTCTCTTCAGCGCCGCTTCCCTATGAATGAGCAAAAAGGAAAGTAAGACTATTACAGAAAGGTCTGTTTCTGTGATTGATGGGGACCCTATAGGCTGGACACTCTGAGGCTGTTCCCACAGTACCGTACTCACTCAGGGCATCTCCCTCCCTCCCTTCACCACAAAGACATCTGACCCACTGGAATGAATTCTGAGCCATCTCTGACACAGGAATTTTGGCTCTTTCCTCACGTTCTGCTTTCCCTCCGACTCCGGCTGGCTTTCCTTTCCTTTCCCTTTCCCACCCAGTCTGGCTCCCAGCCCCCACTCTCCATTTCCTAAGCTCTCTCAAAGGGCACAGGACCAGAAGCCCACTGGTGATCCTATTTCCAAAGATGAAAATTCCCTTCCAGAAAATGCCATTTCTTCCCCTGCCGAATGTCGTAGCAACATTAGGAAAAACAAAGGTCTTGGCAGTAGTTTCTCTGAATCGAGCACTTTATGAAATATCTTTTTTGGAATTTTCTTTGAGGTGGAAGACCCCAAAAGCCAACTTTGCAGAGCCCACATAATCACAGCCAGTCCCTGAGCACGAAGAGATGATGGTAGGGCCAGCTGTTTATGGGCTTTATTCTAGTCCTTTCCTCTTACCACTCTTTTTCATATCGGGAACTCTTGCCTAGTCTCATGCAAGGCAACAAGCATTTATTAAGCCCTTATTCTGTGCCAGGCATTCGGGGTACAAATACAAGCTAAAAGAAAGATCATTCCCGCCCTCAAGATGCTTACATTCCAATAGGGGAAGACAACACACAAAAAGGAGCTGAAGTAGGGGAGGGGTGTGCCTGTGGCATAGTTTCAAAGTCTAGGGAGTCAGAAGCAGATCTGGGAAGGGAATGTAGGATGACTGGCCTGGCTCCCTCCCCAATATAGAAACTTTAGGAGGAATTCACCCAGGGGAGAAGGGTGCTGTCATGGAAGGCCCCAGGTACTAAGAGAAGATCCAGGGTGAGATGACAGCTAAAGGAGGCAAAGTCAAGGGACTGAAGAAAATAGCCATGGAGCCATTTCATGGATATGAAAGAATGGTGGAGAATCAGCAGCTTAGCTACTGCTGGATCCTGGCTGAGTGTAGCTAGATAGATTCCAGAGTATATAGGAGACTCCACATACACATCTTGAAGGGTCAAAGGGGCCTATGCAATAATATCTGTAAGTTCCCTGATTAACAACAACAGCAATAAAATTCAGTTTTAATTGTCTTGGATGATGCTATTCCCCAAGTCATCTACGTCTCTCTGCTCTACAACTCTGGATTTGTGTCTTGGACTTTAACTTTTTCAACTCAGAACCCAGCTCCACTCTCTCAGAACTATTCTTTGTTAGACTCCACTTTACCACCCCACAAGCAACCCCCACTTGCCAGCATCTTCTCCAGGCAGAGAGAACAGAATGATGAAGCTGGTCAACTCTACCAGTTCCCCATATATATACTCCTAGGTCTTGCTAACTCCATCAGTCTTTGATTTCTCTGAATTACAACAGTCACCTTGGCACCGGGAAGAGGAGTTAAAATGTTGAATCACAGAATCAGGATCCAGAAAGCTCTGAAGAATTGAGAAGGATGATCCAAATTTAAGAAGATTTGTTTAAATAGAAATGAATGCAAGGTCCTTGCTTCCTGGACAATTAAAGCTGTGGGTGATCCAAAAAGTGAGGGAGAGAGAGACAGACAGACAGACAGACAGAGGCAGAGAGAGAGGGAGAGAGACAAAGAGACAGAGAGAAACAGAGAGATAGAGAGAGATAGTGAGAGAGAGAGAGAGAGAGAGAGACAGAGAGACAGAGAGATAGAAAGAGAGATGGTAGCTGCAAGAAGGCTGCAGCTTGTTTCCAATGATGACATGCTCTAGAAGTGGCATAAAGGAGATTGCTAAAGAAATGTGTGATCATAAAGGGAGATAACAGACTGGATACAGCACCAGCACCCACAAAAACACAGATGAAAATCTTTTACAGTTGAGTAGATTCTCCCTGGAGAAGCTATCAAGGAAATTAAATAAGAATAAGAAAGCATGATTGGGTCACTATCTGCACTGAAAGAGAGAACATCCAAATCATTAAAATCACAGAGCTGGCAAAGTATTGAAATAAATGTAAAATTATACATGGATTCAAATAATCAGCCACACAAGTGCAGTGTAGCGATATGTAGCTAGACAACAGGTGTTTGCTTTGGGAGAGGGGGTTGGGAGATCTGAGAAAGCTAGAGGACCATTAGCCTTATGTAAATCAACAAATGGACAGCAACCAAAAAAAGTTAACGTGATCAATCACAGGCTACGTTAACAGACAGTGGTATCCGTAATAAGGAAGGCAATAACCCTGCTATATCCTCTTCTAGTCAGACTACATCTGAGTTATTGTGTTTATTTCTAGGCATTCATTTTAGGAAGGATATTGTGAAATTTGAGTCTTTACAGAAAAAGGTGAATAGTTTGGTTAGAGAAGTAGATATTATCTCAAACGAAAACACTTTAAAGAAATTATGGATATTGTTTCCTTGCAAAGAGAAAGTTGTGGGGGGAATCTGATAACTTTTTAAGTATATGAAGAACTTATCCATGGAAGAGGGATGAAACTTGTTCTGTTTGTCCCTGAATGGCAGAACTTTGAGCAACCAATCAACAAACATTTATAGAGTGTATGCCGTAAAGAAGAAACTTTGAGCTTGATGTAAGGAGACACTTCCTAAACAATTAGAGGCATCCAAGCATGGAATGTGCTGCCTTGGGAAGCAATGGTTTTCCCCTCACTAGAGGTCTTCAAATGAGAGCTGGGTAACCATTTAACTAGCATGCTATAGAAGGGTTATTAGGCAGCTATAGGTTAGAATAGATGTCTTCTGAGGTCCCACAATTGGAGTAGATAAACTCTGAGATACTTTCCAATCTACAACCACAAAACAATTGAAAATTAGCATTGAAAAATTACCAAAAAAACAACCACCACCACCAAGCTTGGTCCCAAAGAAAAGATATGAGAAGATACCTCCCCTACTCCTTTGCGAGGGGCAGGGCCCATGGGTGTGGAATATTGCATATATATATTTAGGGCTTTTTGATGTATTCATCAGGTGTGCTGATTTTTATTCTCTTCTTTCTCTCTTTTTTCTTTTTAAAATAAATTCTTTGTTATGCTGGCTCTCTGGGAGATGACTGTGGGTGGAAACATGCAGTAGAAAATTTAGGCGATGTAAAAACAAAAGCTATCAATTAAAAATGTATTTTTAAAAGATCCTTTCTAGATAGGAATCTATGGTTCTATGATCCCATGATTGTTAAAGGAATGATATTGGATCTTGGACACAGGAAAAATGAAGGCATTCCTATTTGTACCCTGGCTTATCAGCAATGCTTACTTGATAGGGACTCCTGGGCTCTTTGACAGAGAAAAGTTCCACTTACAGGACCACTACTCTTAACTTAAAATGAAGAGGAAAACCCAGTTTTCACTTATTCCCACACCGTGGGCCTTACTGCCTTTACACTTCTGAAGTGTTTTTGTTCTGGAATAATCATGCGGGGGTTGTATCAGTCACTCAAAAACCAGTTATTAAGCACCTACTGTGTGCCAGACACTATGCTAAGTGCTGGGGATACAAAGAAGGCAAAAGACAGTCTCTGTACTGCTCAAGGAGCTCACCATCTAATAGGAGAGAGAATACTTAAAAAAGATGAAAGGTGGGGGGAGAAGGGAAGATACCTGGTGCAGGGGGCATGATGAGGTCCTGCAGCCAGGTGGGAACTGATGCAATGTCTTTCCTGTGCCCTCTCCTTAAAGAGAAGATCTGGGAGCTCTCTAATGATCACTCCCACCCTCTGCAATCAGAGAACGGGAGGGGCCCAAGGGGCAGGAGATGTTGAGAGATGTCAGATTCAAAACTGATTTGATCTTGTAAGAAAATGAGTTAGGTTACGGAGACAATAGTAAAATCTAGGTGAGCAGACAGATAAGAAATACATGCTTGTGAACACCATGTGTATGAATGATGTCTTTGTGTATACTTTATGTAAATATAAGTTGTGTATGCCACTTAAACCATTTGGTGAAATTGTTATTACTACTCACTGGGAAGGGAGGTCCTCACACTCACCCTGATGGTTTGTGTATGTCCCATTGGATCAGAAGTTACCAATAAATGGTCAGACTTCTATAACTTAGATCCATCTTTCTGTACAGGGTTGCACTATTGCTATCTAGAATTTGTAAATCTACTTAATCAAAATTAGCTCTGAGCTAATAAGATATTGGGTACTTCTTTTTATATTTGTTGCATTTTCAAAGAGCACTAGTCACATGACTAGCGTTGGAATATAATGGATTTCTTTGGTTTTCCCCGGAAGTTGACTCTTAGGAAAGGATGTTGCATAAATTGTTTTCACTAAATTTAGAATTCATAAATAAACAATACATAGTGGCTTGAAAACAATGGATGAAATATAAATATCTACTGAGTAGCTACAAGCTCACTGATATCTTAGATTTTGAAAGTAACCCCTTAACAGGATCAACAGAGACCCAGGAGTTCTAAAACATAGTCTGAGTCATTCTTCGAGTAGGCAAAGGAGTGAACCACAGTTCCCTCAGTGTGCTTGACTCACACTTCCCATACCACTGGTGAGCAGATATGGACAGAAGAATCCTGGAGTCAGGCTCTTAGCTCATAGCATAGGAGCTTGACCACAGGATCTAGTGAAAGCAGAGCTTGGGAGAGTCAGTGGTTTGTCTGGTGGCTAGAATGAAGGAGGGTGACATAGCCAGAGTTGTACTTTAGGAAGATCGATTTGACAAGTGAGTGGAAGGTAGAGAGACCGGGTGCAGCTAGTTGGTGCAGTGGATAGAGCACTGGCCCTGGAGTCAGGAAGATCTGAGTTCAAATCCAGACTCAGACACATAATACTCACTAGCTGTGTGTCTCTGGAAAAGTCACTTAACCCCAAATGCCTCACAAAAAAAAAAAAAAGAAAAAGAGAGATTGGAGGCAGGGAAATCAACCAAGGGGTCCAGGCATGAGCCTGCACCAGGATGATGGCAGTGACAGAGGAGAGAAGGAGGCACATAGGAGAGATGTCAATGAAGGTGAAAATCAACATGCCAACATATTGGATATGAGGAGTGAGAGAGAGCGAAGAGTTGAAGATAATACCAGCATTGTGAATCTGAGTGATCAGGGAAATGGTGGTGCCTTTAACAATAATAGAGAAAAGTAAGAAGAAAGGAGGCGTTTGGGAGGGGAGAAGATCATGGGTTCAATTTTGGACCTCTTAGGTGTCTATAGAACATCCAGCCCAAGATGTAGCTGGAGATGTGAGATGAAAGGTTAGGTCAGGTTAAATAAACGGATCTGAGAACCATTGGCACACACCCATAGTTTGCTACCCTCTGCCACCAAATGCTGTCGGCCTTTACGTCCTTGGACCTGAGCTGGTTCTTGTCCAGGCCTACATCACTTGCCCTAGTCGTTTGCCAGTCTAACCCTTTGATTGTTGTAATATAAGTACTTAAGAAAAAAATTTTAAATATTAGTTGAAGGACTGTTAAATGAAAGAAAAATTAAATTATGTTTAACATGTGGTTTTTGGAATTTACTGATCTACTTACATGCCCTTTAAAAGATCTGTTTTTCTTTTATGAATGATTCATCTATTCATCAGTCCCCAACAGGTTGCATTGAAAATATTCAGTTTTCCCTTACCAATGACACAGAAGTGCCATCTGTAGTGGCTTGAAAGGGTAATTGTGGCTAAACCGTGGGACAACAATGTGCTGAGGGAAATAACTAGCTTTTTGTCAGTCTTTCTGATGTGGCTTCTAGGCATGCATTGCAATTGAAAAACAGGAATTCTGTTTACTAAAGGCATCAAAAAAAAGAAAAGTTTACTTTGCATTCAAATATAGCTCCATATTGCCTACCTGATAGTCTTCCTAAACCCATTAGCCTGACTCTAGTGTCATTTCTCTATTTGACTCCAAACAATACTTTTGGTCTTGTTTCATATTATCCCCCTTCATGTATCATACTCTCCAGCCAATTTGTCATTCCCCAATACACACCCCATGTTTTTCTATCATTCCCTATACCTGGAATGCCCTCTTCTATCTATGCATGTTGAAATCCTATCCAGCCTTTTAGGCCCAATTCAAATTCCATCTTCTCAAACAAGTTTTCACAGATCTCCCTTTTCCCCACTGAAAATAATTTCTCTTTGCCTAAGACACTTGTAGCATCTTGTTTAAATTCTCTTAGACACTCATTCTGTCCTATTTCATTCAGCTGTTTGCATAAATGTCTTGTCTCCCCTACTAGACTGCAAGTTCTTTGAAGACACAAGCTTGTGCCAATTATTTTTATTTTTCTTCAGTGCCAGGAATTTGCACATTATAGGATCATAGGATTCATAGTTAGGGGGGACCTTACAGACCAACAAATCTGCTCCCTCCTCTTATGAATGAGAAAAATTGAATTCCAGAGAGAGTAATTGGCTTATCCAAAGTCACAGAGGTAGGAGGTAATAATATCTAGATTTGTATTCTTAAAGACAACTAGGTAAAGCAAAGAATAAGACCACAGGACATGGAGTCAGTTCAAGTTTTGAGTTCAAATCCCCCCTGAGACACTTAATTGCCTAGCTGTGTGACCTTGGACAAGTCACTTAACCCCCTCTTCCTCAGTTTCTTTATTCATAAAATGGGGATGATGATAATAGTACTTACATCATGGCTGCTTCCTGTAAGTGTTCAGCAAATGTCAAACTAATTAATGGTATGAGACTGGCATCTGTAACCTACAGGAGCATGCCAAAGGCAACATTTGAAATTATTTTCAGTGGCATGAAGGGTCAGTGGAGCCTTCCCAACTCCCATTCTGAGTCCCTTTTGGCATCTTTCTGACATCTCTCACCTTCTGGCAAATTTTTCTCCATGCTATAGATACTCCAATCTAATGCTGTTTTCTGCCTATCCAGAGTTCACACAATGGCACCTGGGCACATTCTTCTCCATAGTGCACCAAAAATCCCCTTCCCACTTCTTCCCTCTCTTTTTTTAAAATAATATTTAAATTTTTTCCAATTACATTTAAAAACAATTTTTAACATTCTTTTTTTCCCCAAAGTTTAGAGTTCCAAATTCTATTCCTCCCTCTCTTCCTCCATCCCTGAGACAGTCATCAATCTGATATAGCTTACACATGTACAATTATGTAAAACAAATTTCCATATTAGTCACTTTGTGGAAAAAAGCACAAACAAAAAAAGAAAAATAGAGATGAAGGAAGGAAGGAAGGAAGGAAAAGGAAGGAAGGAAGGAAGGAAGGAAGGAAGGAAGGAAGGAAGGAAGGAAGGAAAGGGAAGGAAGGAAGGAAGGAAGAAGGAAGGAAGGAAGGAAGGAAGGAAGGAAGGAAGGAAGGAAGGAAGGAAGGAAGGAAGGAAGGAAGGAAGGAAGGAAGGAAGGGGAAAATAGTATGCTTCAGTTTATATTCAGATGCCATCAGTCCTTTCTCTGGAGGCAGATAACATTTTTCATCATGAGTCCTTTGGGATTGTCTTGGATGATTGTATTTCTGACAATAACTAAGTCATTCACAGCTGTTCATCATACAATATTACTGTTACTGTGTACAATGTTCTGGTTCTGCTCACTTCAATTTATGTCAGTTCGTGTAAGTCTTTCCAGATTTTTCTGAAATTATCCTTCTCATCATTTCTCATAACACAAATAATCCCCTCTTTACTAATTCAGTCTCATGATATAATGGAAAGAACCCTTGACTCAGAGCTGGAAGATCCAGATTCAAGTCCAGGCCCTGACAGACCCAGCCAGGATACTGTTGACAAATCAATTCACCACCACCACCACCCCCAGCCTCAGTTTTTTCACCTGTGAAAGAGAATAATCATTCTTCCACTGCCTACCTCCTAAAAGAAGGTAAGTTAGGTGATAAAGAACTAGAATTGGAACTAGGAAGATGTTGGTTTCAATCTTGCTTCAAATATTTACTAGCTATGTGACCCTGTGTGTGTGTGTGTGTGTGCACACGTGCGCGTGTGTGTGTAGCTATGATACATCATTTAACCTCTCTCAGCCTCAGTTTCTTCATTTGCAAAGTGAGCATAATAATAATACATACGTCATATGGTTGCTATGAGGATGAATGAGGTAACATACATGAAGTGCTTTGTAAACCTTTAAGTGCTATATAAATGGAAGGTATTATCATAATAAAAATAATTATTATTAATTGTTATTATTATCATATAGCTGTAACGAAAACACTTCATAATCCCTTCAAACTGCTATATACATGTGAATTATGATTATTAGTGTTTCCCTCGGTGTCTGTTCATTAATTCTCACTGATTTTTCACTGGTGAATTTAACCCTTTTGTTGTTGTCGTTGCTGTTGAATCATTTCAGTCATATTCAACTCTTCATGGCCCCATTTGGGGTTTTCTTGTCAAAGATACTAGAGTGGTTTGCTATTTCCTTCTCTAGCTCATTTAACATATGAGGAAATTGAGCAAACAGGGTTAAGTGACTTCCCCAGAGTCACACAGCTAATAAATGTCTGAGACCAGATTTGAACTCAGGTCTTCCTTACTCTAGTTCCAGTGCTCCAACCACTGTACCATTTAGCTGCCCTTGGCCTAGCCTAAATATGCACTTTCTTGATTTATTAGATCACATTCCATTATAGATTTAGAGCTGGAAGAAATCTTAGAAATCGAGTCCAACTCTTTCATTAAACAAATGAGAAAACTGAGGTCCCAAAAGAGTCAAGTGACTTGTCCAAGGTCACACGGATAATAAGTGGCCAAGCTGGGACAGCTCTTAAGTCTTGCCTTCTGGGGCCAAAGAAAATAAATCTAATCCTTCTAAAATGTGCAAACCCTTTTACAGCTTAAAAATAATGATCTTGCCCCAACTAAATTTTCTCTTCTTTGGGTTACCCCTCCTTGGTGGAGGGAGAGGGCTTAGATAATTGCCTTTTTGAGAAGAGGCACTTGTTAAGTCAAGTAGGTCCCCTAATCAGTAAGCAATAACACTTATGAAATGCTTTCAAGTCCACAAAAGCACTTCACTTATATTATCACATTTAATCTTCATCACAACCCAGGGGAGTAGGTGCTATTAGTGTTCTCATTTTACAGATGAGGAAACTGAGTCTGGAAAAAGGTTAAGTGACTTTCCCAGGTTCACATAGTAAGTATTTGAGGGAGGATTCAAAGCCAGGTCCTTCTGACTCCAAGCTCAGCACACTTTCAGCTTTGCCACTTTCTGTAATCCACATGATTCACACAGTTAGAGAATCTTAGAGCTGGACAGGACCTAGAGACCACCTAGTTCTCAGATTTAGAGCTAGATGGTTCCTCAGAGGCCATCTAGTGGAAACCCTTCATTTTACAGATGAGGAAACTGAGTCCCAGAGAAGTCAAATAGCCTATGCATGCCCATAGAATTGCTACAGCTAGTAAATGAACCCAGATCTTCCAATTCAAAGTTCAGTCCTCTTTCCACTAAACCTAGGTTCCTTCTTTTAAATGCCCAAGAAATGTCTTTGTCTTTCCCTAATTGCCCACTATTCCTGTATGCTGGGGATGGAAGTGGGTTGGGTAGTTGGAACCTTCCTCTTCCCAGTGTTTTGGTTTTTTTGTTTTGTTTTGTTTTTTAGGCAACTGGGGTTAAGTGACTTGCCCATGGTCACACAGATAGTAAGTGTCAAGTGTTTGGTCTGACGCCAGATTTGAACTCAGGTCCTCCTGACTTCAGGGCCGGTGTTCTATCCACTGCACCACCTAGCTGTCCCCACCTCTTCCCAGTGTTCAGACAGTCTCAGGGAAGTAGCAGGATCTACTGGAAGAATTTCCTTTTGCCATTGTCAGCCATGCTGCCTAGAAATGAGAAGATACATATAAAATCACTAATGTGGAAATGTTTTACACGGTTGCACATATATAAGCTATATCAGATTGCTTACCATCTCAAGTGGGAGGAAGGGGGAAGGGAGGGATAGAATTTGGAATTCAAAACTTTTTAAAAAATATTTTTAAATTGCTTTAACATGTAATTGGGAAAAAATAAAATATAAAATTTTTTTAAAAGAAATGAGAGGGTAGGGATGCTTTAAAAAAAAAAAACCTCTAATAGAGGTTATAATGGAGGTGGAAAAGCAATAGAAAGGAGAGAGAGGACCAATGACGAGGAGAGGGAAGGGGACAAAGGAGTCACAAAGTATCTAAATATTTTTGGTACTCCTGGTCTCCACAAGGAGCCAAACTCTTCTTCCCCCTTACCAGATGGAATAAGGTGATAGAAACAGTTTTACAAGGAGGCTCAGAAGAAAACAAGCAGGACGGTGACTAAAAAATATTTCCAATGAGGATCACTTAAAGGAACTGAGGATAAAGAAGAGAAAATTTAGGAACCATAGTCCACTTTCAAGTATGTCCAAAATTATCCTGCAGAAGAGTAAGCAGAATTACTCTGTGTGTGTGTGTGTATTTCCAGTCCATTGCGGGGTTCTGCCAATTTTCCCTCCCAAGAAGCTATGGCTTCCTTGATTTTATTCCTTTGCTCAAAAAACTTCAGTCAATTCATTTGTCTACTGAATAAAGTACCAAACCCTTATCCTGCTATTTAGGTCCCTCCCTGATCTTCTTGCAACCTCCTCTTCTCACTCTACATCATTTCAAGTGTGATGCAATACATTCCAAAACACACTGTTCCACCACTCCCTATTCTTATACAGCCCCTCCCCTGAGTTTTGTGCCTCTGCACATGTCATCCCTTATGTCTGGAATAGACTCCTCTCCTACTATATCTCCACCCCTACTTCCATCTATTGAAATCACTCCTTTCTTTCTAGGCCCAACTCCAGTGCCACTTACTCCATGAAACCCTCCCTTTTTCCTCCAGTTGAAAGTAATCCTCTCCTCTCATATTTCTCATGGTTGATTTGGAGGTGGTGGCAGCTGGAGCTCTAGGAAGCAGCCTTAGGTTTTAGCAGAAGACTGGATTCAATCTTGCATCCTCCCAACAATCGTCCTATTTTTGTCTCATGACAGGGTTTCCTGGAACTTAAGAGTTTAGTTCATATCTAGGTCTCTACAGAAAAGGCAAACATTCATGCAAGCACTCAAGCTAACACTACATATAAAGGACAGGGTATTATTTAAGCTTACTTAAGGTGAAAGAAAATACAAATCACTAAGGATTCGCATCCAAGTCCATAAATAGCCAAACCAACTGTCCCCCCTTCGTTGGGATGCCACCTTTCACAGGGACCTATAGTATTCACCCTGTATTTGAGGTTGTCCTACCTTGGCAAGGGAAAAGTGTTTTGGGTCACCGGGGAGTCAACCACTTTCTCCTTCCCACACTCCTCATAACTCACAACATGACTGAAGGGCAAGTTTGCTCCTTCACAGAGTGACTCTGTCCCTTGCTGCTTCTCATTGCCAGCCCCAGTTGGTCTAAATCCTAGACCAGGGGTGGGGGAATCTGTGGCCTCGAGGCCACATGTGGCCCTCTAGGTCAAGTGCGGCCTATCTAGAAGGTAGGCACTGTGCCATGGGATTTTTCTGTTTGTCCATGAATTTCTCCCTTGTTCCTCCTTGTTACTCTACAGCTACCAACTCTTGCTCCTACAAGTCTTGACTTAGAAACTCCTCACCTCTGCATCTAATACTATCTCTCTTACCACATGACCCCCCTTTCTGGGGCAATACCCCCCACGCAATTCTCATGGTTTCCTTGAGGAACCACAGAGCAATGCTGGCATCCACCCAGCAAACCAAAAAGTCTGCGTGGATCCAAAAGTCTTCTATCCAGTTATGTGCCTATCTTAGAACACCTATATAAGGTCCTTGAGGGCAAGACTCATAGCTCATATCATCTCTGACTCCTAGTACTTTGCACAGTAGCTCACACAGGTGCTTTATAAATGTTTGTTGAACTGAACGTGAAACTAGAACTAGAAAATCATCCTAGGCTGTTTATAATCAGTGGTATATATATGGATCGAATTTTAAGTACTGTAGGAGTGTAAAGAAGGGGCCAGAAAACTAAGGGCATTGAAAACAGGAAGCCATGTTTTGGAGACACAGAAAGTTTCTAATCATCAAACCTGTCAGTGAGTTTCACTGGTGAAGTGCAATTCCATCTCAGGAAACCTTCAATCATCATATGGCCCATTGAGACAAGCAGTATTACAAGGGTTCTTTCAGTATGACCTTTTTTCTGGCATGGACCCCTTCAGTGACAGTCTGAGGAAGCCTATGGATCCCTTCTCAGAACAAACAAACAAAAATGGATTGCCAATGAAGTCAATTATATTACAATACAAGTATCAGATTTTTTTTTAAATTCACATACCCCAGGTTAAGAATTTTTGAACTAATGTGCTTGGCATTGAGTGTACTGAGGGTTACTGAGGATTGGAAAGAGTAAGTGAAAGGCAGAGAGAGTCACCCAGAGAAAAATCAGAAATGTTCTTGTTTCTGGTCTATGTCTCTTCCCACGCATACATAATGATCTGCTGGCCACTATGACTAACCCTCTTGGACACAGCTATTCTTGCCCTAATGGCTTGTGTGTTTAACCATCCTCAGTGGGGGCTGTTAGTACTCAGAGAGGTGTTAAAAAACAGAGTGTGGCTGCTTTTGCCAAACTCAAACGCACACCATTCTGATGTGTTAACAACAAGGCCAGCAGCCAACTCTGGGCAGCAGCCATGGGTTTTTAAACATTAGGTTAAGAGCAGAAGTGTCAACACACCAACAATTTCCCCATTTGGGCATCAGTCTCACACACTCACACACACACACACACACACACACACACACACACACACACACACATTCCACACAACACCAGGAAAGAGATCTCAGTGCACTGCTGCAGGAAGACTATGATTAACCTAATTTATAATTCAGTACCACAATGCCCAACTCTGATGGAGTAGAACTGGGGTAATATCTCAGACACCATGCACAATAGGCCCTACTGAAACTCAGATCTCTTCACTCATCCTCCCTCCACCCACACTACACAGCCCCTACATGCTCTGTCCCCAAAATGTGCCTGACTGTCATCCCCATTTTCCTTGGCCACTTGCCACTTGTGACCCTCAGAGGGAAACAGATCTCGACTGCACGATGAGAAGTCTTCAGGTGACTGTGCTTGCAAGGAGAAAGTAGCAGAATGTGAGGACGTGGAATTCAAGCTCTCAGATTCCACTTTATCTCCCATCACCACCAGGGTCAGAATTTTAACCTCCATCTAGAGATCACATGAGGAAAGCCAACGAAAGACCTATGGCCCCTAAACACCTTGTAGAATACAGAAAGCACACAGTAGCCAGGCCAACACTAGCCAGACATAGAGACCAAAGCCTTCATTGTACAAGATTTCTACGTCTTTTCCTTTTGTTGAGCCAGTACTTTGTTCCAGACTGATTGCTGAGGAATATCATAAATTTAGAGCTACAAGGAATCAAGTCCAAGCCTTCATTTTCCAGGTGAGAAAACTGAATTTTAGAGAAATGAAGCAAATTACCCAAAGTCACACAGATAGTATGAGGCAGTCAGAAACTGAACCCAGGTCCTCTGATTTCAAATCAGGAGTACAGGCCCATCTCCTTAAGGAGCCTTAGGTTGAATAAGAGCAGGTGTGTGCAACAGACAGTTCTATCCAACTTGTGAGAGCTGATTGTTAAAATTTCAGTATGAGCTTCTATACCTTTTTCAGCCATTTGCAGTCATGTCTGACTCTTTATAACTCCATTTGGGGTTTTCTTGGCAAGGATACTGGAGTAGTTGGCCATTTCCTTCTCCAGTTCATTTGACAGATAAGGAAACTGAGGCAAATAGGGCCAAGTGACTTCCGCAGGGTCACACAGCTAGTAAGTCTCTGAGGCCAGATTTGAACTCAGGAAGATGAATCTTCCTGATTCCAGACCTGGCACTCTATCCACACCTAGCTATCCCGTGTATATAGCTACAACTTGGAAATCTGCAAATGCTACAAATCAGGGCTTAATTTAATATTTGGTTGATTCCCTAAACTTAAAAAAGTTTTAATGATGCAAATTAAACTTAGAAATGTGTCCTGCATACTTTTTTCCAGAGAGCATGTTGTTATACATTTACTAGAGCACCCCTGGATGGTAGAGCCCTGTTGTAGTGGAATAAACACCACATTTTGAAAGCTTGGTTTGAATCCTAGCTCTGCCACTTGCTACCTGTTACCTTGGGCAAATTATAGGCAAGATACTTTGTGCCTCATGGGATTTGAAGCTAGAAAACACTTAATAAATCACCTAGTACAATTCCTTTATTTTGCAGGTAAGAAACGTGAGAACCACGCAGGTGATCACATTCTCTTGGACAAACGGGTGGTGATATATATGTGAGCCAGGTTTTAAACGCAGATTCCCTGAACTCTGAACTCATTGTTCTCTCCACTACACGGCACTGCTTTTCTATCTCTCTCTTTTTCAACATCCTCATCTACAAAACAAGGAAATTAGACAAGATAATCCCTGAGTCGCTTCTAACTCCTGGAAGATTGCTCTGTCTTATAGACAGAACACACTATCCCTCAGAGGCAGAGTGAAACCAATGTAAGAAATTTTTCTCAAGCCAGAATTTCACTATTTTTAGGTCACAGGTTTCCATGCAAAGACTAGTGATAGTAATACCACCTTACAATTGCATAATGCTTGAGTTTTCTAAGCCTACATAAGCTATGACCATTAGCAAATCACATGATTTCTCTGAACCTCAATGTCTCCAACTGTAAAATATAGATAATAATACCTATAGTACTTATCCCAAAGGGGTTTTAATGAAGATCAAATGAAATGGTTTATATAAAGAGATGTATAAATCCATCCACAAAATCCTGCTCCAATGCTTCCTCATGGCATGGAAGTGACCCTGTGAGAGAAATGATTAATAATAACCAATGATTTGGGAAGATCCAGAGTTCCCCCTTTTTCTAAAGTCCTTATTTCAAAGCTCTGTGTCTGAAGGTTGAACTAACTTTCTGCTCAGTCCTGATTAGACCCCACCTAACCTCACAAGGAATCTAAGGTGAATTCCTGTCCATTGTGTTCCACTCAAGCAAGTTTGAGTGGAGGTAGATCCTTTGTCTAGATTGCCCAAATCTGGGGGTGGTCTGGGTGTAGAAACAATCTTTTTGTCCAAGAGTGACATGATATCACTTTCTCAGGTCCTCATTAGAGTAGGTCCACCTATCATTAATTGTTAACCAATCAGAGCTGACTGCCACCCTCTAGATCACCCATTTTTCTAAGGGCATATAACCTGTGAGCCTGCAGTCATGATTGGCTTTGATCCAAGAAAGAGATAGCTAACTGACCATTTCTTTTATTAATAAAATGCTGGCATTATTAATAAAATTATTAATTACCCAGATACTATGTCTTCTCGAACTTTTTAAATGTCACACCTGGATTCTTGAAGGATATGCCAGGGAAACACAAGCACTAGTAGGTTCTACTATGCTGGAAAGGCTTTAAGGTATGGCCTGGGAATGGGCCAAGTCTGTGTTCCAAGAAACAACCCAGCTAGTAATGGAGAGGCACATCTCCTGGTAATGAAATATTTTTCACCATGGCAGCCTAAAAAACAAAGAAATATAAACAAATGGCCCTAGTTCTGTGTAACCCCATTCTGCTGCTGCAAAGACAATGGCAGAGTTGTAGGAAAGGGGGCAGAAGATGCTCAGGTTCTTACAGTTTTTAGGCCATCAACAAACTAACAAGTGGTACTCTAAATGCATAATCCTTGTCCAGCGACCAATGAACGGACGTATTGTGGAAGAGTTGAATCGTGTCAATGGTGCCATAAATTAAACCAGAAGAAGGAAGAAAACTATGGATAAATGAAAGAAAAGTCCATACATAGCTACTTGGAGGGACCAGAAAGAAAAGGAGTAGGCAGAGAGGGCTTTACTGAATGCTTAAAAGCTATACAGCATACTATTTTATGGGACATTTGGTCATCACATACCACAGTACTATTAAGTATCTGCAAAAAAGATCAAGTGAGACTTGAAAGAAGAGCTATGAGAGGATACTCACAACTCATTGCTTTGTGGAGGTGGAAGGTGCACAAGTGTTGCACATTGCATATGTTTTCAGACTTTTTCAAAGTATTTGGTTATGCTGGGGGGTTTTTTCCTCTCCTCTTTTTTGTCTTAAAAAAAGTTACTTATTATTATATGGGATGGATCTCTGCAGGGGGCAAGATACTGGGGAAAACTATGAGGATGTAAAAAAAACCAAAAGACATCAATAAACATTTATTTAAAAAAAATATTTGCAAAAAGGCCACCAAGAAAATAATTTTAGCTTATGCACCAACATCAGTTACTGAAGATGAAGTGGTAGAGAAATTCTGTGAAGTACCTGATAAGACCCAATCAAAGCAATATATCATCTGATACCCAGTGACTTCAATTTAAAGGTGAATAAAAATTAGTTTAGGGGGAAATAGATGGCAAAGTATTGTTCAGGAGAAAGAAGTGAGAGAGGCCAAAGACTTTGGGATAATATAGAATCTTTATGCATATCTATCACAAAGGCTTTCTTCATACCAACAAAAATAAAGAACTAGTAGGTACTAAATGTAGAGAACACCAAATAACATCATAAAGAATAAAAATGACCACATTTTAAAGACAGGAAAAGTTGACTTATTGACATGAGAATTCTCCCTAAATCAGTCATTTATAAGTTAGAACATCAACTCATCAGAAGTAAGATCAAAATTTATGATAAACAAGAGGAAAGAACCATAGTTAGCATTCAGATAGTACTTTAAGGTTTGCAAAGTGCTTTACATATATTATCTCATTTGAGTCTCATAACAACCCTCCAAGGTTATTGCACATTATCCCCACTTAGGAGACAATGAAATTGAGGCTGAAAGAGATTAAGTGAGCTGGCCACTGTCACACACCTAGTAAGTGCCTAAGGCAGGATTTGAACTCAGGTCTTCTTGATCAGTGTCCAGTGCCACCCAGATGACTAGGTAGCAATGAAAAGAAGATACAGTATACAATTAAGACTCAAATCTTAATTATTTAATGAGTGACTAAAAATTCAAAATGGGTAATGGATAACAGAAATGACATTGACTTAGATTATTATGATTTCATTGAAGTTAAATGATCATAAGTTAATTGCTATTACAAGGAAGCCAAAGTGTACAGAGAGCACCTCAGTCAGCAAACATTCGACTTTCTTGCCAAATGGAGAAAGACGCCTGCCAAATATAACACCAGGTTAGAACATAAGCTCATCTGTAAAAATTTTACGAAGAATAACAATGGTTGATTTTAAGCAGAATCATCACAAAATAAAGAGAAATAGTGAAGAATAAAACTCGTTTAAAGAAAGCTTGGCAACATACCAAGCTAAACGAAGACATCTAAAGGGCATGCAAAGATAAAAATGGAAAGAGGACCACAAACAGAAGAAAAATGGAAAAGATTTGCAAAAAAAAAAAACATTTCGGCAAACTATCTTGTCAAAGATAGTGATGCCACCATAGTTGGACCCTAATATCACTGTCATTGAGATGCTTATAGAAGAGGTATAGAAATGGGCATGAAAGAGATAAAGGTAACAAAAAAACAACCAGATTGGATCAATTATGTGCAAAAGAGATTCATGCTGGAAAGGATATGATTGTGAGGACATTGAGGGACTGACATACAAGATCTCTAAAGGAAGGAAAGATATCAAAGGCATGGAAAAGTCTCAGACTTCATCAATACCAAAGAAAAAAATGTCAAAGAGAACGTCAATAACTATTAACTTATATATCTATTCTTCCAACTATAGAAAGTCTATATGAAGGTCACACACACACACACACACACACACACACACACACACATACACACGTGTGTGGGGGTATGGGTGTGGGGGTGTGAACTGAGAGGATCTTTTCAATAAGGGTATTAGTAGGGAGCAAGCAACCTTCTGCATAAGATATGGTATACAATTAAGAAAATTTTATTCTTAATTATTTAATAAGTGATTGAAAATCCAAAGTGGGAAATGGATAACATAAATGACATTTACATAGATTATTTTAATTTCATCCAAGTTAAACCAATGTAAATTAATTACTACCACAAGGAAACCAAAGTGTAAAAAAGCAACTCAGCAAACATTTGACATCATTCAATAATGAGCCCACATCTTTACCATCTCACAATTTACTGAAAGATGTTAAGAATAGGAAATCTCATTGTAATTATTGGTATGGATTGAAGAAAAGCATTAAAGTAAGACAAAACACTGAATTACATATTGTTTCACAAGACTTCTCCCATCCATATATCAAAATCATTCAGGGCTCTTTGGGAGATACAATAAAAGAAATGACTGTTCAATGACCCTCTGATTTTAAAAAGTAGGCAAGTTATAAAATGGGGAGATTTATGCTTGACAGAAGCATTTGCCACTGTGGTAAAAGAGATCCAGTACAGAGTCCAAGTAAAGGAGGAGATTACCTGTAGATGCACCTACCTGTAGATCTTCCAGAGCCTCCTGTTTGATGAGATTACGTTGATTGCAACCAGCTTCAAGATGTTGCCAAGCCGAGTTTGGCCTATTCTTCCATACAGGAAAGACCAAATGGATGAACAATGCCTATTGCCCAGATGTCAACATGTATCTGAATGAATACTCTATATCTGGTATAGATGACACAGAATGAACTGGGACTGGACTTGAAAAGGAGAGCACTCTTGGTTTTCAAGAAATTACAAAGCACTTTGACTGTCCCCAAGCTTCCCATAATAGGAAAGGCCCATCACAACAAGACCTAAACACCATTGCCCAGTTGTGGAGAAGCTGTAGCCTCAAGGCCACATGTGGCCTTCTAGATCCTTGGGTGTGGCCTTTTGACTGAGTCCAAATTTTACAGAACAAATTCTTTTATTAAGGGGATTTGTTCTGTGAAGTTTGGATTCAGTCAAAGGGCCACACTTAAGGACCTAGAGGGCCACATGTGGCCTTGCAGGTTCCCCACCCCTGCCATTGCCTCTGAAGAACTAGAGATGAAACACAGAGAGCTATAAAAAGATATGTGGTAGGTGTGAGCAGGCTGCAACATAGAACCAATGAGAGTGTTAGTACGGAAGAGCAGCCTTCCGTAAGTGATATTCAACACCTTTATCATCTCACAATTTACAGAAAGATGTAGAGAATATACGAACCCACTGTAATCATTGCAAACATTTACGCCTCAGAAATCTGCAACCAAATTAGGGCTTGATTTATTATTTCTTTGATTATCTAGACCAGAGGAGTCAACAGGAGGTTACAATACTCCTCAATGCAGCTCAAATCTGATTAAAATGTAATTGGAAAATATTTAAAATAGTAAAAAAAAATACCATGAAACATAGATAGCATTAATATATGGTTTTCTAAGTCAATTTACTCTCTGCAAGGATCCTTATGGACTATTTAGTGACCTCCATTTCTATTTGAGTTTGACACCATTGATCTAGACTAAAGAAAGCAATGGAGAAAATATTAAGAATGCAAATGAAATTTTAAAGTATGTGTCTTGTGTACATTCTTATCACTCCTGTCCCCCAAAATGGGTGGTTAAACATTTTCCAGCAATCTGCTGGTCTACCATGAGAAAGTTGACTTATCTGAAGTTTAGGGGAAAACAGAGAGAATGAGATAAAACAGCCCTTCTTAACTCTTTCTCTGCTTCCTCCCCTGAGAAGGAAATTGTAAAGGCCTTGATCCAGAATCACGTCTTCCTTCCCTCTCCTCTTTCATTTTCATGTATCTAAAGATCAGTGAGTCCAATAAATCTTTATGCCATATTCTCCCCGCTCCTGTCTGGGCCCAGAAACATAATAGCAAACTCCACAGCATTTGTTCCCTTAGCAGGAACATAACCAACCAAATGTGAGTAATTGGTTCTTCCATAAATGAGTATGTAAGATTGACTTTGGTCTGGGCAGATACGCAGGATGGGCACCCAGACTGAGAAGGCATGCAAGCTACCCAAAATAGATAGATGGGCATAGCTCTAGGCAAGTGTACAGGGAAAGCGCATGAAACGGACATTGTAACAAACAAATGATCAGGAAGGACCCAAGGCTACAAGGCATGCTATAGGACGATTGTTATTCACAGGGGGGAACCTAGCTCTCACAGATCAGGAGTGATTAGCATCTAGCCATCTGTCCATCTGTTTATTCACCCATCCATCAATCAATCCATCCATTTATCCATCAGTCCATCAGTCTATCCATCTACCTATCCATCCATTCATCCACTCATTGAACAAAATTTAGATCAAGCTCAAGATACGAGGGGCTGCTGGAAGCAGGGAGAATACAAAGATGCCTGCCCTCAAAGGGAAGAGAAGAAAGCTCATCTGGGCCTCTCCAAGCATTCTCTGACTTTTCTTATCCATATAACTCAGACAGAGGGCTAGTTTCTACTTACAACTTTCTCCCCAAAATTATTCATTTGCAACTGAACAATTGCTCCAAATTCTGCTTCTTTTTGCCTATAAGACATTCATTTAGAGAGGAGGAAAACAGCACCCGATGAGCCTTGACTGTGTCAGAGAACCCTAATCCAGGTCAGAGGGGGCAGCCAAGTTATTCTATTGCTTAGAAACACAGGTAAAAGGCCTGGAGCAGAGAAAAGTATAGTATCTGATATGGCAGGAAGTAACAGAACTATGCTCTATGACTAGGCAGAGTACTTCCTAGGACGCTACATCCAATCTGGGAATCCATAACTCTCAAGAGATGAAAAGAACTTGGAGAGGGAGGAGGTGTTGTGGAGTTTCCTTCCTCAGAGAGCTCCAAGATAAACAGGATAAACACCCATTTGTCCCAGCTGGCTACATTCAGCCCTGCCTAGAGGCAGGGGGATGGCAGAGATAACCTCTTGAGGTTGCTTCCAGCTCTGTGTTTCTATGATTCTAGGAAATAGACAATTATGAGCAACATGGATTTCATTATGATGACATCTCCAAAGTCTCAGTATAAAGCCTATATTTAAAAATATAAACATTGAAGTGAAAAATGTCAGGGGAATAAATATTTGTCTTAAAAGAGACCATCTGTTTCAAATTTTTATCTAAAAAAAAAACCAGCATGTGTTTTACTTTAAATTTGTATGTGTGTTGCTATCCTTGTGTTAAGTATTAGGTAAATAGACAGAAGCATTGAGAATCCATTTTCCAGCAAATTTGGTTAGAAATCCTTGCACACGTGATGGGGGAACTAATTTGGGAGCTAATTGGAGTTTTGCGGGAAGCCAATTCCCCTGGGAGCTCCAAGTCCCCTCCTCTTCTCATGTGCACGAACATTCTCCCAGAGCTGGTGTTTGTTGTGGTTGTGATGTCACTTCACACCTCAGCGGGCACTCCTGACACAGCCTACTGCCCAGCTGCAGAACGCCCAGCAGGCTCCCGGAGACAGAGCGCCATAACCCACACAGCCCACGCCCAGCTCCCTGCTAAGGAAAAACACATTTGTTTGGGGCTCCGATGCAGATTCATAGCACGGTCAATTGGGATGCAAATTCTATTATGCCATAATGTGACTGTGCACACTCTATACACACAGTCACCACAAACTCACTAATAGAAAACACCTTGCTTTGTGAGATGGGGAGGCCTGGCTCCATGGAACCAATGTTTCTAGAGGCTTCTGGGACCCAGAAGTCCAGCCCTAAGGTGAGGACTGCATAGGACACCTGCAGGGGCGAACTCAGACGGAAGAAACAGGGAAGCATGTGATAGTTCCACATAACTACACTGTGAATCAAGAGATATGGGTTCTAGTCCAACCTTTTCCACTAACTCCCTTTGTGAATATAGTGAAGAAATGTCATTTTTTCTGGGCTTCAGTTTCCTCAACCATAAAATGAGCAATCAGTCCAGATGGTCTTCAAGGTCCCTTCCAACGCTAACATTGTAACATTATTTCTAATCATATGAATATACATTTATATAGCCCTTTAAGTTTTGCCAAATACTTTCCTCATAACAGCCCTGTGATGTTGATGTCCCAAGCATTATGATTCCCATTTTTACAAGAGGAAGCCAAGCCCTGGAGACATGAAGTGACTTTCTCAGGACCACACAGCTAGGAAGTGTCAAAACCTGGATTCAAACCCACATCTACTGACCCCGTCTTTCCTACCATCAGTCAAATTGATAACTCTTAAGATCATGGGAAATGTCTTATTTATATTCTGTCTCTTTCCCTGGCGCCTCGCACAACATCTCAGGGGGGAGGAAGAGGGAAGGAGGGAGGGAGAGAGAGAGAGAAGACAGAGAGACAGAGACAGAGAGAGACAGAGACAGAGAGAGATTGCAATTGAATGGATAAAGAATAAATATTCAAATGTCCATTCTATGACTCCATGAAATGCCCAGCACCTACAAGCCTGCAGATCAACAGACACAAAGCACAAGGGAGAAACAGTACAGAGGTCATCATTGGTACAGCTGGTCTTGTCTCATATTTGGAAGAAGTGGAAAATACTCAAAATGGCTTTCCTCACCTTTGCACAGGGAAGCCTAAGAAGGTAAAAATGTGCCTCTGCCTCTGCCTCAAGCGCTTCCTCTTACCCAACCCTCTCATGAGTTCCTGGCAATGACAGACATCCTTCAGGTCCATGGGGAATAATTTGGTTGGCCAGTACGAATCTGGGTGACTCATGGAATTCTCAAGCTTTCATCAGGCAAACTAGCAAAGTAGAAAGAAAGAAATCCTGATTTCAGTGATGACCCAGAATTACACTCCTGACATGCTCCACCTCCAACCCAAGCTAGTTGCTCTTGCACAGCTGGTATTTTTAAAAAAAATAGTGAAGTCCTTCCTGAACCCCTACTTAACAGCACCCCAAATCATCAAGGCTCCAAGTAAAGATTCCACACTTCTCCTGGTACTCTATTTTGTGGGGTATTTCACTTTAGCTCAAAATCAGCAAGGTCAGGGTTTCTTTAACTCTATTGGATGGGCCCGAATGAGAATTTGAATGACCAACCGCATTCTCATGATTCTGAAGGTCACCAAAACTGCTGTATCTGTCAAGCTGGTACTGGCCCCTTCAAAGAAGCCCATCACTTAGATAACAGCTCCTCTTTGGGGGATTTAATGTTAGCAGCTTACAAGCTTCACAAGAGCAAGGTCCGGATTTATCTTCTTATCTCCCCAGTGAGAGGCAGGGTGAGAAGTTCACTGGGTCCTTTCAAACTCATCTATGAGCAAGGGCTCAGAGCTGCTCAGAACTGACCCTTCGCATAATGGAGAAGTCAGTGGATTATCTTGTTCACCTCCTGCTTTGAACTCAGAGTTTCAAATCCCACTTCTGAAGCACCATATCTGTGTTACTGCGGTTACCTCTCTAGGTTTCTGTTTCTTCAGCTATGTACTAGCTGGGCTCTGAGAGCCCTTTCCATCCTAGATCCTTTGCAGGGTTGGGGAATCAGACCAGCAGGGCAAATGAAACTAGATTAAATTCTCTACTTCTAGTTAGTTTTTTGTCAGTGGAGTGGAGGATTTTGTGTCAGATATCCATGTTTCACTGGTTTCTTGGATTCTGTTTTAAATTCTATGGTTTTAAAAAAATTATATTACTCAAAAAAAAATGCAGAAAGTGAGAGTTCTTAAAGTGCTTGCCTTGATAACTATTAGAGACATTGCAATAGTTTTGGGTGTAAGAAAGCCAAGTAGTTTGAGGACGATTCAAACTTATAATCTGGTGCTTGAAGGAAAGTACAATTGAAAATTTTAAAAAATGCCAAGAAATAAACAATTTATGCAAAATAATCTAATTAATCCTCAAGAAACAAGCCTAAGACCTTCAGAGGGACCCGAAAGCTGGAAGTGTTGTTTCTTAGGTTTCTTAGATTTGGAAGAACAGTGAGAAGACTAGTTTTTTTTTTTGAAGGGGGGGTCTCTAACTCTTCCTATGTAGTAAAAAATGGTTGTCATGGGCAAGGTAAGTATTAGAGACTGGAAAAATGTCATTTTTTTAATTGAAGCCCTTTTTTTCCCATTAAAGGCTAAAACTAAACTGTCATCAGAAGAAATCTAGGTGAATTTATACAATCTGGACATTTTCATCACCTGCAAAATATCTACCCCCAAAATATTTTGAGGATTTTTGTTTCTAGTGAGCCTGGAAGTCTTTCCTCCATTAAAGGAATTAAAAACATTCATAAGTATATACTGAAAAGTAGAATTGTTCTAGAATTATAGAAAATCCTAAGTGAGGATGGAATGTTGTACCATAACCTTGAACTATGCCATACATAAAGAAAGCTTAAGAAATTTATCCAAGAAATGGAAATAAACATGCCAATGGCCTGGGAACTTTCCTGCTTTAAACCCCATTGAAAATCTATAGATTATAATCAAGGGGTAGGGCACCAAGTATTTATTAAGCAACTCTTAGCACTTTACAAATATTATCTTATTGATCAAAACTATATTTCTGAGATCCAGACTCTCAACCCTGAGATCCTTAGGGCTCATGCCATCTGATACAAATACTGCTTCCAACCCGGTCCAAACTATGTCCTTCCTCTATGACCATCCCTGGTTGAACTGTTCAATTCTGTAGGTCTTGTCAATAAACAATTAACTAGAAGCAGCACAGTGGATAGAGTGTCAGACCTAGTAAGGAAGACTTTTCTTCCTGAGTTCAAATCTAGCCTCAGATACTTACTAGCTTTGGGCCCCTGAGCAAGTCACTCATCCCTGTTCTTCTCAATTCTTCCACTGTAACATAAACTGGAGAAGGAAATAGCAAACCACTCCAGTATTTTTGCCAAGAAAAGTCCAAATGGGGTCACAAAGAATCTGACACAACTGAAATGACTGAACAACAATAACAAACACTTTGAAAAATAGACTGTCCAAGGTATATTTAATAGCCAATGTGACTTATGGTTTCATAATGAAGAATTAAAGACATGTCAAAATCTTGCATACTCATGTAAAACAAGTGATTTTTCGCAAAGCAAGGACATATTACATATTAAGCTTTTAAAAGATGGGAAATGTTATATGTCATTAAATGTAATAGTCTTACTTCATCCCAGTTAATTCACATATTATGGTATCACAGCCCAAAATCTTTTAAGAAGGCAACAATGAGAGCTAAGACATTTTAAGATAGAATAGATTCTAACAGAAGTTATGCAAAGAAAAGCACACTTTAGCCCAGATGTGTCAAACTCAGGCAGGAGACCCTGCCATGTGAGGCCTGCAAAACTCAGTGCAGCCAGAACCAGATTAAAATATAATTGAGAAATGTTTAACAAAATAAAAATGCAATAAAATATAGATAATGTTAATTTGGGGTTTTCTAAGTCAATATTGCTACTGGCTGGCATTGGTTTGTATTTGAGTCTGACACCATTGCTCTGGCCCGCAATCCCAGAGGCTATTACATTTGTCCCTCAGGTTTCTAGAATAACCCGAGGGGTTGGGAGGATCTTTCCTCCGATTCTATCAACTTCAGCCCCCAATCGATTTTATTCCCCTCCTTGTTAGCCATCAATGACCTAGGCCCTTGTTCCATTTAACTACTTATCATCAATTAGCTTTTAGAAAGGGATATTTATTTTGAAGATGTAACAATAACAAAAGTGCCAATATTTCCCCAACACCTCAGGAGTATACTCTCCCCTATCCCACCTCAGTCTCTGAGGTGAGTTGGCTCAAACTTAACTCAGTTTCTATATAACATTGATCCAATCAAGTTCCAGATTCAGCATGATTCTAGATGAGTTCTTGTCTCAATCACCATTGGCCTGGATTCTGAATGTCACTCCCAAAGGTCACACTTTACTCCTCTGGGTATCGATGTTGAGCTGGATGCCAACTACCTTGTAGGATACTGGGATTCCCGTACAGGACTCCTGGACACTCATTCTCCTGACCTTTTGAAACTGACAAGGTCCCGGTCCCCAATTCCTTTCCCTAGAATAAAAAAGAACAAACATAGAAGCCAAGCACTAAGGCCCATGTCATAGAGCCACATATCGGTCTCAGTGGGGAGATCCCACAGCCTATCTATCCCTTTACAGTGTCCTCTCTCACTGCATAATGTCAGCAGAGTCATACAGTAGCCAAAAGAAAACAGCTCATCAATAATGCCTTTTGGAAGGCACCCACTGCTACAGTTATGCAGCAAATCAATAATAATAGCTAACATTTACAGAAGACTTACTATGTGGCAGCCACTGTCCTAAGGCACTTTATAAATATTATTTCATTTGATCCTCACAACAACCCTGCAAAGTAGGTGGTATCATAACCCCCATTTTACAGATGAGGAAACTAAGGCAAACAGTGGTTCAGCGATTTGCCCAGGGTCACACAGCCAGTAAATATCTGAGGCTGGATTTGAACTCAGATCTTCCTGACTCCAGGCCCAGGACTCTATCCACTAAGACCCCTAGCTGCCTCCTAACCACGTGGTTAGCAGACTGGAACCAGTTATGGAATGTCAACATATGCTCAAGTTTCTCGAAGGCACTTCCAAGGCACATGAACACAATTCTCTTGGAAGCAGGCTCTCAAGTCTTTACACATGGTGGGGATGACATCAGAGCCACTCTGAGCATGTGCTAGTCTGTTACATATCCATGTACACAAGCCTTAACTCTAGCCACCACCCCACCCTGCTGCCAGCAAACCCTTAAAAATAAGCTCACTCATAAAAGAAATGACAAGCTGTTCTGGACACAGATCCTTCGGGAGAACCACAAAGAGCAAGTTGGATGAATGATGAGTGTTGTTTGAAGGGCTGACGTTGGCCAACTGTGGCTTTTGGTAAAAACAGGATGAAAAGAATCTCTCTGCTTTAAAGTCTTCCCATCCTCCTCCAGAGCAGAGCACAGGGACTCTGCTGGAGCTAGACGCCTTGGTGTCCAGGAGTAGAGGTTGCTAGTCAATCAACACCATGGGTTTATAAGCTAAAGAGGAGATAGCCCACAGAGGCCCCAGGACTAGGAACCTTGCCTGGGCCACTCCCAAGACAGCTGAAGAACCCAGGGATAGGAAGGAAGCTTGAAAGGGTGAAGAAGAGAGGAGGAGGAGGAGGAAGAGTGTGGAGGAGTAGAGTGTCAAGAGATAAAAGTTTCTAAAATCTGAACGAAGAAAGGACAGGGCCTTAAGATCCTGGACCTCACACAGACACAAACACAGACCACCACACTACAGTCATTTTCTCCCAGACTTCTAACCTCCAAGACTCAAAGGATGAATTTCCCCGGAGCCCAGTTGGACAGAAGGAAAAAGCAACAGGGAAATATAAACCCATTAGCACCAAACTCCGCCTTTTTTGCAGACAACTTATCATACTGAAACTTCATGTTCCCCCCGTCCAAGACTGCCTCAGACAAGCCTCTATTCCCCAAGAGATTTATGTTGTGTCAGGAATCACTAAACATGAAAGGAGTGAATGGGCCTTGTTCAAAATCCAATTCTTTTATTAATCCTGCAAAACCATTCTACAGAGGCAGCATGCTAAAGGGGAGAAACCAACGGACTTGCACATAAGAGACCTAAGTTTGAATCCCAGCTCAATCCCATATTAGCTATGTAACCTTGAGCAAATCTCTTCTCAAAGGCTCAGTGTCTTCATCTGTAAAATGAGGAGGTTGAACTAATGATCTCTACAGTCCCTTCTGGCTCTGAACATACAATTCTGTGGGCCAACTCTACCACTTATTAGCTAGGCCATAGTGTTCTTATATACCACATAGTCAATCAACCGATCAAGCATTTATTAAGCATCCACAATGTGCCAGGCACTGTGCTAAGCACCAGGGTACCAAAAAATGGGCAAAAGACAATCCCTGCCCTCAAAAAAAGGAGTTTACATTTAAATCTAGTCAGTGTGGAAATGGCCTGTGCTTTCCAGAGTGGCAGCATCAAAAGTGCAGTGTCTATTGACGCCAAATAATGTAACTCTTCTCAGTCACTGTCACATCACCTTCTGCTGTCAGAGGGTCTATTGCTTGGAACTCCCATTGTTGATCTCTGAACCAGTCTTCCTTCTCTACTTTTCTTTTGCTTTTTCCTCTCTGACTTTCTTCTTTTTATTCTCAGTCCCACCATACCCCCCTCATTGACCTCTAGGGAATTTTCTACTGGCCACAGAATAAAATCCAAATTCCTTCATCAGACTGGCATTCAAGGTCTACCTCAGTCTGATACCATCCTACCTTTACAGACATATTTCACATTAATTGCCCTCACATCATACACTGAATAACTTGCCACCTTTGTATACATTCTGAGTTCTCTTACCATAGGATCTTTGCTCACACTATTCTATATGTCTGAAATGCCACACTCTCATCTATTGAAATGCTAATCATCCTGAACGCAAATCGAAGCATACCATTTTTCACTTCCTTTATGTTTTCCACGGTTTTCTTTCTTTTGGTCTGTCTTCTTTCACAACATGACTAATATCTCGGAGATATGTTTTACATGATTGCACATATATTACCTATATCAAATTGTTTACTATCTCAAGCAGGAAAAGGTGAGGAAAGGAGGGAGGGAAAAAATTGGGAACTGAAAAAAAAATTTGATGCATGTTAAAAATTGTCTTTACAAGTAAATAGGAAAAAATTAAATATTATTTTTAAAAAGAAATAACCAGCCATTTCAAAGCCCAAAGAAGAACAGAAGAGGCATTTTTGTAAATGCTACTCTTTCTTTAAAATTGAGTTCAAATAGTACCTCTTTCACGAAGCCTTCTCCAAACCTTCCCATCAGAAATTATTTTTCTGTCTTCTGGCCTGGGTAGTGCTTTATATACAGAAATAGCTCAGCAGATAAATTCTTGGATGTGGAATCAGGATAGGCCTGAGTTTAAATCCTGTCTCAGATACTTACTAGTTGTATGACCCTGGGTAAGGCACTTAACTTCTATCTACCTCAGTTTCTTATCTTTAAAAAGGGAATAATAACAGAAGCTGCCTCCCAGGATTATTGTGAGGAGAAAATGAGATCATATTTGTAAAATGCTTTGCAAACTTTAAAGCACTGTATAGATGCTACCTAGTATTGTTACTATGCCCAGTTCTCTAAGCTTAGTATTCAAGTTATTTTTAGATATTCTAAATATATCTAAAAAATATGTATATTCTTTCATAGAATTGCTATCCCTTGAGGACAGGTACTATATCCTAATTCCCTTTGTTTCTTCTCTAGCTCCTAACCCAGTGCTCCTCAGGTACTCCCTCCATAGGGGCACCCATGTGCCCACTTATGCCTCCTCATCTCTTGAGCTCCTGGTGCACGTTTTGTAATAAAACCCCCATGAAGGCCCTAGCTAAAAAGTGGGGGTCTTCTTCTAAATCTTTTTACATTCTACGGATACCAGGCCGACCACTCATCATCCCTCTTGCTCAATACATGATCCCCCCACCTCCTTTTCCGATTACATCCTTATGCTACTTCCTGTGTGTAAGTGATTGCTGGAAATATGAAACAGCCTGCTTCACCTCCGTCATGCTTCTCCCAAAAAAGCGGAGAGATGCTCTGCACAAGGGCAACTCTCTGCTATCCCGTCGAGAGCACTCAGTTTGGATCTCTCTCAGATATTGACTAGCTGCGTGACCCTGGAGAAGTCACTTAACCTCTCTCTGCTTCAGTTTCTTCCCCTGAAGATGAGGATAATAATAGCACCTAACTCAGTGAGGATCAAACAAGATAGCACCGGTAAAGTGCTTTGTAAACCTGAAAGCACTATTTAAATGTGGGTTATTATTACTATTATCATAGTACTCCTAGTAGTAGTTGTTGTTCAATCATTTCCAACTTTTCATGACCCCACTGACCATAGCATGCCAATATTGTCCATGGGGTTTTCTTGGAAAAGGTACTGGAGTGGTTTGCCTTTTCCTTCTCCAGCTCATTTTACAGATAAGGAACTGAGGCAAACAGGGTTGAGTGACTTGCCCAGGGTCACACAGCGAATAAGTGTCTGAAGCTGAATTTGAACTCAGGTCTTCCTGACCTGAGGCCCAGTGCTCAATTCACTGAACCATCTAGCTATAGTAGCAGCAGCAGCAACTCAATAAAATATTTGTTGAATTGGATTGCTCATATCTGCCCCTTCTCTTCCTGCTCTCTGCTTTTTTTCATTGTTTTCTGATTGGGGGGTGTTTTTGATTTAGTTTGGTTGTTTTGGGGGGGGTTGTTTGTTTTTGTGGTTTTTTAGATTGAGCTGAAAGTTACCTCAGGGATCATCTAGCCCAACTCTATTTTGTTTTTAATTCTTTTCATTGATGCCTTTTGTCCTTACACTGCAGGCATTCCAACTCTCCACCTCCCCCTTCACTGAACCCTCCCTTGTGACAAAGAAAAACAATTATGAAAAAGCACCAAACGCAGTGAACACATTAGACAATGTAGACAGTATTCAGCCCCTGTCACTGCCCGGCCTTCTCTTGCAACTTTTTTTGTTTCTCATCTCTCCTATCTCCCATTGCTTTCCCCATGTTCTTTGGCTCTCCCTCAGAAACACTGCCAATCACTCTGAATCACCAAATCTCATCCATAGGGAAGAAACTTACTGGCCAATTGAGCCCACCTGTAACTGAGTAAGAGTTAACCTCTACATGATCCTGTAATACATCGTCATCCAATCTTTAATTCTGGGCACCTCGTAAGGGAACTCTCTACCCTGGGAGGCAACCCATTTTACTTTCCTTCTAGATGCTTAAACAATTGTGGCATATCCAGTATAACCGAGGAGGCTGACTCTATTTAGCCATATTCATGAGTTGCTGGATATTCAAGAGCTGCTTCAGTATCATAAGTTGTTTCTATCTACTTCTGAGTCTAGAGTCTCCAGTTGTGAAGGATGCCTAAGCATTCTAGAAGGTTGGATATCAAATAGTTGAGGCTGCATTATGCCAAGGAGGTATATAGGAATAATGCGTAAACCATGACCCAGCATCCCAATGATCTGAGCCTGCAAAGGACAAGTTCAATCTCAGGAGTAAGTCTCCAAAATCATTTTGTTTTGGTTCATAATGCCCCTTGCCTAAAAACATCTCAGAATATAACTAATATCAAGTTCTAGATATATGTCGGGAAAAAAGTTCTCACCTCCCATCCAAACACTCAAAGTGAGAAGACACAAATCAGGTATAGGAGAGCCTTTGGCTACTCCACAGAAAATGCAGAAATCGTCTAGATGATTCACCATAGTGTAAAGTTAATAAATTTCCCCTCTCTTCTCCAGTGAATCCTACCTTATTCCAGATATAAATGTCTTATGTCTCCAAGAAGCTAATGCTACTCAGGAACTCTCACCCTCTCTGCCTCTAGAAGGCTGAATTTTGAGATCCACTTCTTTCTCTAAGAGGTAGTCACTGCCCAAGAATTCCTTCTCTCTCTCTAGATGGCTGAGGCCCATAATTCTCAAACATGGATTGCTAGTGAGGCAATCCTAAGGCTAGTGCTGCCTAGGAATACCTTGTCTTTCTCAATAAGGCTAAATTCCAGATTGCACTGGCCAGGAACTTTCTCATCTTCAGTCTAGGAGACCAAGGTTCAGAAAGTCTTGACACTCCTCCAGAAATCTAGGGTTCAGAACCTCCCACCACTCAAATCACAAAGGCCCCCCAACTCCACAACTGCCATGTGGTGAGGAGCGTATGTACCTCTCCTACTGCTTGTTCAGGGATGGGCCCAGGCACTCAGAGTCCAGGAACTTGAAGTCCAAGAATTTCTCTTGGCTGCCTCGGTAAAAGCATATGGTACTTCCTAGTATTCTTGCCCAAGTAACCATAAGCAACTGGGGTATGGGTAGTGAGCAGGGCTTCTAATTCTGTTATTTTTTTATTCTTTTCTTCAAAAGGGGGAAGCGTGCAAAAAAAAAAAAAAAGACAATGTTGTTGATGAAGATTCCCTTTTACAGGACAGCACAAAGTGATGCCTCTTCCAACAACAGGCCCAGCCAACCAGTTCATCTCCAATGGCTCCATACTGTCGAAACAGTATGGTGGAAAGAAACATTAAAGTTGGAATCACATGACCTAGGTTCAAATCTCAGCTCTACTATTTGTGACGATATTTGGAAAAGTCAATTAACCTGTCTGGGCTTTGGGTCTTCGTCATCTTTAAAATGGAAGGAAGGAAAGGAGGACTAGACGACCTCTAACATAGCTTCATGCTGCAAATCTACAAATCATTTGAAACATTTAGTCCTAATTCTGTCCTCAGGCCATGATTATTCTCAGTGGTTCTCAGCAGTTTACTCTCAAGCCAAGAAACTAGTATATAGTTTTAAATCTATTAGAAGGATATGTCACTTTCAGATTTCAGTTGGGAAAGTTATATTATTAAAAAAAAAACTAAGAAAATCAGCCTGAAGAGACAACACACTTATTAAAGGAAAAGTCTGTTTCAGTGTCTTGTTTTCAGGCTGCTAATTTGAATATGACCTTGAAGAGAACTTTGAAGTTAGTTACTAGGGAACACTGAACTCCAAAACTCTTTTGTGATAAGTAGACAAATGTATATTTCCTAGTTATGGCTCAGTCAGCAAAAAATGAGAATTTAACCACCATAACTTAGAATAATGTCTCTCACCAGCTCCAAACTAGAAATATTGGTGTTAAGGAAAAAACATCAGGGCCTGGCAAAAGAGAGGATATACCATATACTTATGTGTGTGCTGATAAAAGTTTAACAATCAGCTCTTCGGGGGGGGAGGATGTATGCACAACACACTTTAAAGTTTAATCAGCATTATCAACATCTTATCCATTACTTTCTTAAGTCTAGACTATCTCCAAACCAATAAATCAAGCCCTGAGTTGTAGCATTTACCAATTTTCAAGGGAAATTTAACAACTGGCTCTTGGTTTGAGCTGGCTACAGGACATCTTTTGCTATACCTCTCTACACTGTCATCTGCCGCTTGGGAGATAGGAACTCCTCAGAGTCCAGCCAAGGAAGCAGAACTGTAAGAGCTCTTGCAATTCTCAGACTAAGGGTCTCTCCTGTTACCTATCTGCTACCCTATCAGGAAAGACCCACCACATTGATGGAGAGGATCATGCACTGGAGCCATGCAGCTGAGTAGCAGCATGGCAGCTCAGCTAAGAATCAGCCCAGGTTAGCAGTGTGTAGAGCCACCCATACAACATCGATGCACCATGCCTACCAGCGAATTTGTGAGGTCAGTCTTCAAGAAAATGCATCAAAGCCCACAGCTCCAGAGTTGTGATTTGCCCTGGTCATAGGCATTCCCCACACATGTGCCTCACTGCCATGATATTTTAAAATTATACCCACCCACCCTGATGGACACTGTGTAGAAAGTTCTTCCAATATCAGATCCTCAAATGATATAGTTTTCAGATCCTCTGTGGTCCTAGACACTCTATCCTTGAAGCTCTCTAGTTTGTCAGCATCCTTTTTAAAATGTGGCACAAAGAATAAATCTATTCTCAATAAAATATTTCAGGTGAAATCTGACCAGGACAATGAGACTATTACCACTTTTATCCTGAACACTATATACCCATTAGTTTAGGCTACCTTCTTTTGGCTGCCATGCCAAACTGTGGACTTTAATTTGTGGCCAAGCAAAACCTCAGTTTTGTATATTTTCCCCAGACAAACTGCTGTCTAGTCACATCTCCCACATCATAGGATCAGAGAATTGTGCTATTGATTTTTTAGACCTAAGTCAGATTTTCCATTTATTGTTTTTGATAAATTTCATTTTGTTAAATTTGGTCTGTTAAGTAAATTTAGATGCAGATTCTGCCATCCAAGAAATTAGCTGCCCCTCCTAGCTTTGGGTCACCTAGCACATAGTAAGTGCTTAACGAATGCTTTTTCATTCATTCATTTCATCTATCCATCCATCCACAGATTTGATGATTGTTCCATTAGTATCTCCTTTCAAATTAAGTCAGATCCAGTCTAAAGGACTACTGGAAATAGTGAATGCAATCAGGGCTAAAGAATGATCCCAGTAGCATTCCAGTAAAGAGATCCCTCCAGATTGACATCAATGCATTTATCAATACATTTGGGGTTCAACTATTCGACCAGCTATGAATCCACCTAATGGTATTTGCATCCATCTCACATTTCTCCATCTTGTCCACAAGGATATTTTGAGAGATCTTGTCAAACACCTTGCTGAAATACAGAAATGCTAATATTGTAATGCTACAGCATTTACCTAATCTTACCGTGTCCCTGCTGGGAAAAAAAAAAGAATGCTGCTTCAGTGGTATAAAGAAATCTACTCACAAAAAAATTACCAATCTACCCAAATTTCTATAGCTTTTCCCCTGTCCTCCTTTTGCTTCTTCCTGCCCATGCTCATCACAGGTACAATTTAGGGCCAAGCAAAGCTGAAGCAGAGAAAAACAGAATCAGTGAGGAGGAAGTTTCCATTGCCATTGAATTTTGTAAGATCTTTGGGATCTTGTGAACATGGCAGATGCCTCTGAAGCCACTGCAAAGTGATACAAGCTGATCTGGACCACCATTAATGCAAAGCCTGAGTACAAAGAGCAGGGCTAGAGAATAAGGGCTATGCTGGCAAATAGCCAGAGAGAAGATATGTCATACTGGGGCCCTGATAGGAGGAAAAAATGGAAGAGGGGGGTATAGTCCCCATTACTCCCACCCAGGGAGAGCAGAGGAGCAATGTATGTGGTATAGATAATTTTCCTCCCAGATTCCCTATAATTTTGTTTCTGAAGGACTGACAGCAGGCCTGCCATCTCTTGCCAGAGCTATAAAATCTTATCCACCTCCCCTTCCAGTCACCAGGAGATCCCCTATTCAGGAATCCCCCCACTATTTCTAGGCATTTTCTCTCCCTGGATGACAATATATTGGCTTGTGTAAGCTCTTGTGTGTAGGAGTGGTATATGCCAAGGAAATATAGTCTCATGCCCTAAAAGTCTTCCTAACCTCCCCCCAATACACACACACACACACACACACACACACACACATACACATTTCAGTGTGTTTGCTGCCATCAGCAGAGCTCAAAGCAAGCTCATTTCCCCAAGGTTGTCACAACTTGACTTCCCAAATTGTACTAAAACAGAAAACAAACAGAAAAGTGAATCCACCCAAGCAAGATTCTCAGGAATGGTTTGGCAGGCATGAGCCACGCGCTAACCACTTCAAGCTGTCTTCAGACTTTTCTAGCTAAGCAATATGTACCCATAACCAGATGTGCCCTGATACTGGGAGAAGGGATCGTCGGCTTCTAGGGACAAGGATTCACAAAACAGGAAAATATTCATCAAGAGATACAGCTTGAAAATAGGCTTGATGCAGAGAAGCTGCCTCTGCCTTTCCTAGTGTGGCATGGCCTTAGTCAAGGACTTATTGTGCTTCTCCTGTTTCTTGGCCAGTAGGGGCTGCTGTTCACATTGGTCAAGGGCCCTTTGGCCACTGGAGAGAGTACCTGGAAGGGCCCCTTGGTTTCTGTAGGAATTTAGAGAAGTTATACCCTTCTAAGTCATATATATACACACACGCATACATATATATATATATATATACATATATATATATGTATATATACACATACATACATACATACATATATACATACACATACACACATACATGCATACATATATATACACACATACATATATGTATATATAAAGTTTTTCCAGTGGGAATGAAGATGATGTCAGAAATTTTGAGACCAGGGCTTCTGCCCAGTCTTTAGAGAGTGATAGTAATGAGGAGGCCAGGAGTCCAATCCATTTGGATTCCCTACTGAGTTCCCCCAATCAATCCAAATAAAGTACCCCCACCAAAGGTCACCGACAGCCAAGAAGCCTGATCTAAACCACGTAGACTTAATCTACCCTAGCATCAAAGGCAGCAGAAGGCCCTGCTTCTGTTCAAACAGCTATTGCCACAGACATCTCTTGGCTGCCATTACTACAAGTTTCATTGGGAACTCTTTGGCCTCAATCCCTGACTTTGCCCTTTGAACATCCTAGATACAACTCTAGACCTTTAGACAAAGGACTAGGCTGCTTTACTTTTACCAAGCTACCTGGCTTCATTTCTGACTATCACTGCCTGGCCCATAATGAATAACCCCTCACAGTCCATCATGACTACCGCAAGACTGTGAAGAACATAAACTGATACCAACATGGTCATCAGCCTATTTCTTCACAAAAACGGAGCCAGTCAATGAAGCGCAAGATAAGGAGAACAAGATTGCCACGAAGACACATAAAATCCCTTAGCACTAGTCCCAGGTAATGGTCAGACCATTTACAAGCTCTTCTCTGCTTCACTTCCAATGCCATGCCTCCAAGAACTTGCCTGAGCTCTAGTCGGCCAACTTCCACCTTATCTTGCATGGTTCCAGGCCAAACTGTATAGTCTCCACTGGGGTCACAGTCTCCACTTCCTCCCCACCAAAACCTTGGACTCTGGGTTCTATTAGGCCAGCTTTGGTTTCTTCTTGTTTGGATTCAGGCCTCCTTCACATTTCTGGATCATTTCTACAGACCAAGCTGCCATTTGAGTGCCCTCTCTCCTACCTTTTCCCTCCCTCTTTCTAGATCCCTTTATGCATGGTCTCACCTCATCAGAATATGAACCCCTTGTGGACAGAGACTATCTTGTTTGCTTAAATTTGTATCCCTGGAGCTGAACACAGTGTCTGGTACACAGTAAGCATTTAATAAATGTTTTATCTATATCTACCTCCCTAGCTCTCTATCTCAGTCCAGAGAATAAGATGAGGTTCCCAAGGGAAGCCAGCTGAAGGAAAGTCTGGATGCCTTGCAGGAGGATATCTGAGTTTCCCTACTTCCTCTCTTTCTGCCCTCCCTTCCCCCACCCCCACCATACTTATTCTGAGTACACAGAGAGGAGAAGAAAAAGCAGAGTGTTTATGACTAGTACACAATCTGGACCAGGGTGGGGAACCTGCAACCTCAGTGCCACATGTGACCCTCTAGGTCCTCAAGTAGGGCCCTCTGACTGAATCCAAACTTCACAAAACAAATCCCCTTAATAAAAGGATTTGTTCAGTAAAACTTGGATTCAATCAAAAGGCCACACCCAAGGACCTAAAAGGCTATATGTAGCCTCAAGCCCCCTGGTTCCCCACCCCTGAGGGACTGTCCTAGCTACTTCTCCAAGCAGCATCCCCTACCCCTCCATCTGTACGCACTGCCCACACAACTCTCAGCACCAATCCTTGTTCAGGGCTCCAGTCCTTAAAGAAGATGGGACTGGCCTCTCACCTCAGACCATTCTTTTGGGGCCTAACCACCTAACAGAGTCAGACCTCATCTTTCTTAGGTTGCAGACCCCTTTGCCTCCAGTTACAGAAAAGGATCCTTCCTCATTAAATCCCAGGCTGCAAGGCCTTTATTGCTAAGGCTCATGCTCAGACATACCAGAAGATAAGCAGAGTCAATGCCTTTCTTCTCTGAGAATCCTGGATTCCTGAAACGTGGTCTAAATCCTTCTTTGGACCTTAAGCCCTGGGACAGTAACAACTTGAGTAACTTCTTATTAGCTTCACATTTGTCAGCTTTAATCACCTGTTTCCTCTGGAGTCTCCCAGTTGTATTACATTCTTTGTTGCCTGGATGCCTGCCTGCTTGCACCAGAGACAGAATGGGTGTGTCTGTCACAATCAGGTGTGAATTGCTCACCTCTGGCAGGAGCCCACCCTCAGTCATTATTTTCCCATAATGAAACTCTCAGCAAGGCACAAACCCCTCCTTAAGCTAATACATGATTAGCCTTCACAATAGGACTGTAAATAGACTCCTAATTAACGGATTTGCTTAGAGTTATCCCCTGTTTGGGGACTGCAGCCTGATAATTGCAGGCTTTATAATGGTCAATCAATCAACTGAGCCCCTACATTACTGAGCACCTAATGGATGCCCAGCCCTCTGACTGGACTTGTGGGGGAGACAGAAGGAGAAAACACAATCCCTGGCCTCCAGGAGTTGTCAGATTAGCTGAAAATTTGGAGAACACCAGGCTGTCTAATTAAGTGCAAGATTGGGTGCTTGAGTTTTTTAAGCCTGTAGGAATTCAGAGGTCACTGCAGGATAGAGGAAGACTTTGAAGAAGGTGAGACTTATACTGAGCCTTGAAGGATGTGCAAGATTTTTGTGGGCCCCAGTGTTACTCTGCAGTTACATCCTTTCCCTCCCCAGTTAAGTCCTGGCATGAATGTGCTGGTGAAACTATTGCCTGACTCAATCCAGTGGAAGTCAACTTCCCTGTCTCTTAACTGGCATCCTCTTAAGCACCACATTGCAGCTGAAGCTGGTCTGGCTGCTCTATTAAGTGGCCCAGCTGTTGCCAGGGCTTCAGACAGCTCCCAGTCTGTCTGTCTGTCTCTGACTCTCTCTGTCTCTGTCTCTCTGTCCTGGTCTCTCTCGTTTCTGTCTCTTTCTGTCTCTCACTCTCTATCCCTCTCTGTTTCTGTCTCTGTCTATCTCTGTCTCTAAGTTTGGATCTCTCTTTTGCTGTCTCTCTGCCTCTGCTCTCTGTCTCTGTCTTTTTCTCTCTCTGTCTCTCTGTCTCTGTCTGTTTGTCTGTCTCTCTCTCTCTCATACACACACACACACACACACACACACACACACACATGCACACAATGTACAAAGAGATACTCAGACACAAAGCCTCTGAATACACAGCCAGACACAGAAATAGACAGATGCATCCTTGCCAGGACATGTAGATGGCTAAACAAACAATAATGTAGGGCAGGAACAGGCAATGGAGTGTTTGCATTAGGGACAGGACAAGGTAAAAGGCATTTGGCTATAGGAGATGAGGGTGAGGATAAGAAGAAGGAAGAGAATAAGCATTTATTAAATGTCTACTATATGCCAGGTACTGTCTAAGCACTCAACAATTATTACTGTCGAAACAAACCTGGGAAGTAGGTACTATTATTATCCTCATTTTATAGATGAGAAAACTGAGGCAAACAGGGCTAAATGACTTATCCACGGTTCATATAGTTAGTAAGTACCTGAGGCTGGATTTGAACTCAGGTCTTCCTGACTCCAGACCTGCTGTTTTGTCCACTACATCACCTAGCTGCCTTACATGGGCAGATGCGGTTTCAATCCTGCCTCAGGCACTTACTGTCTGTGGGATCCTGCGCGAGTCCCTTAACCACTCTCAGCCTTGGTTTCCTCATCTGTAAAATGGGCATAATAATACATCTACTTCATAAGGTTGCTGTGAGGATCAGATGAGACAGGATATATAAAGCATCTGACAAACCTTAAAGCGCTATATCAGTGAAAGCTTTTATTTTTAAGTAGGAGAGAAGTTTGCGGGGAGGGGAAGGGTTTGCTATGGACTATCAGCTCTCTTTGAAGTTTTTAACCAAATTCCTTATTGAGACCTTGTTAGAAAACCAACGGCAGCAAAAGAGGGGAGCTGGGCTTCTGCTGAAGCATCCTCTGTCCCAGAGGGTCAGCTGCCTGATGGCTCCGGCATCTTTCTTTCTCCTACAGAAATCTGTGGGCATGAGTCCAACCCAGTCCTAAAGCTATTCCCCTTTCACCATGCACACATATGCTGACCAAGTCTGCAGACACACAAATCCAGCCCCAGATTACCTGGTTTTATTTAGTTTCCATGTGCTATAATCCACCTTAGGAATGTGTCCATATGCATCTGAGCTGCTTTCAAAGGCCCAGATTCATTCAGCATTGCTGTCTTCCCCATGTTGTGACCCTAGGTCTCTGGGTCAGGGGCCCAGTGGGCTGGGATCATGGATGTGTGAAGGTGCAGCTGTAGACCAGAATTTGGTACTAATGGAGTCCTAGAAACAGTTATGGAACATATATAACTGCAAGAGAAAGAGAGAAATGCATAGTGTGGGAATCCTGAGACATTAATTTGAGTCCTAACCCTGCTTAACCCTACCTCGGTGACCATGGAAAAAGTCATTTAACTTCTCTGACCTCAGTTTCTTAATCTGTAAAATGGTGATGACATATTTGCACTATCTCACAGATGTGTTAGAAAGCCCTCAACTAAGGAAGCACTCAGTCATCTGCTAGCCATATGGTACATAGAATGCTGTACAGTTTCCTCATCTGCAAATTGGGAATAACAGCACCCACCTCACAGAGTTGTTGTAAGGCTCTAATGAGATAACATATCAAAGTGTTTTATGCAGAAATACTAGCTATTATTGTTGTTATTATTGTTATCACCCCTTGAAAGAGACATAGGGGGCAGCTAGGTGGCACGGTGGATAGAGCACCAGCCCTGAAGTCAGGAGGACCTGAGTTCAAATCGGCCTCAGACCAAACACTTGACACTTACTAGATATGTGACCCTGGGCAAGTCACTTAACCCCAATTGCCTAAAAGCAAAAAAAAAAAAAAATGAAAGAGACATAAATATGAGATATTCAGGAACTGTGGCGGCAGTGCCTCCAAATGTACCAGTGTGGTCGCAACCCTGTGTCAGGGTAAGTAAAGCCAGGAAGCTTATCCTAAACCAGCCCACCACCCACTGAAGCAGTGGTCCTTCAATCCATTCTGAATGGGATAATTGTGTACCCACCTTACAGAATTATTTAGGCTGCCTGGAGGCATTCCCAGGCCATGACAGGAATGTGAACCTTTCCCCAGAAGGTCCCCCAAAGCCCTCTGCAACCGCTGAGAACCAGCTATGCTGTCTCCATTTGCCTGTGTCGAATACACACAATTTCTAGTGCTTTCTGAAGAGATATATTGGAAAATTTAGGATAGAGTGGCAGGAGAGGTGAATCCACAGCAATCTTAGGGGAGAAGAAAAGGGAATAAGCATTTGTACAGCACCTACTATGTTCCAGGCACCACGTTAAGCACTTTACAAATTCGACCATTAGCACTTTTGTGTTAGCACCAGCAAGAAGCCTTTCCTGATTGCTCCCCAAGTCCCTGACCTACGGTGAGTGCTGGAGGGGAAACAACTACACATGACAGGAAGAGCATCAGATTCAGAATCCAAAGGCCAGAGGGTCAAGTCCCACTTCTGCCTCTTGTTCTCTGATTGTGTGATCTTGAGCAAGTTGCTTATTTCCCCTCTGGGGAGAATATGAGAGGATTCATGAGAATATAAAATTATCTGGGGAAGAAATCGCTAGAGAAATACCAGAAAAACTGGAAAAGAAACTGGTAGGAAATAGGTTTAGACCGAGTTCTTACACCATGTATGAAATAAACTCAAAGGACATATCAAACCTCAAGGTCATATTATTAAAAAATTAAGAGGAAACAAGACCAGATACTTTTGATAGTTTTAGCTAAAGGAAGAATTCTTAAGCAAATGAGATTGAAGCAATCACAAGATAAAATAGATATTTTCCATTACATGAAAATGAAAGGTTTTGTGAAACAAAATCAATGCAACTAAAATAAAAAGGCAAGCTGTTGGTTGAAAAAAAAAACTTTGCCCCAAATATTTCAGATAAAGTTCTGGTATTCAAGATATGTAGGGAACTAATACAAATATCAATCAACCAAGAAGTATTTATTAAGTACTTACATTCAGATGCTTTACTAGACACTGGGCATATAAGAAAAAGAATGAAATTATTTGCATTGCATAATACTAACAGCCATATGAAAGATTGTTCTGAAGTATTAATAATGAGAAAAATGCAAATCAAAACGGCTCTTTAGTTTCACTTCAGGCCCTTTTTTTGGAAAAAGATAACAAAAAATGAGAACTGTCAATATTAAGTATATGCGCATCCCCAGCACTGAGAACAGTGCCAGGGATACAGTAAGTACTTAATAAATGCTTGTTGCCATTGAAGGGCCTGTGAGAAGATGAACACATTAATTAATATGTTGTCGATTCGTATTGGCCATCCATTCTGAAAGGCAATTTGGAACTATGCTAAAAAAATCTGACTAAAATGTTCATATTTTTTGGCCCAGGGATCCCACTCTTAGGCATATACCCCAAAGAGGTCAAATATATAAAGAAAAGTACCTTATAACCAAAATATTCATAGCTGCACTTTTTTGTAGCAGAAAGCTGGAAACAAAATAGATGCCTATCCATTAGGGCATGGCTAACCAAAATGAAGCATGCAATGGCATGTTACTGCCTCATAAAAAATGATGAATATGAGGATTTCAGAGAAGCATGGGAAGACTGATGCAACATAACTGATGCAGAGAGAAGTACGCAGAATAAGGAGAACGATATCCACAAAGACCACACCAATGTGAGTGGAAAAAAAGCCAACAAAAAAGAAAATGAAAACTGAATTCCAGGTAACTTTAATGACCTAAGCTGGCCCCTAGAGATGAGAAAATGCACCTCCCTTCTTGGTAGAACTGAAGGACCATAACTGTGGAATATTGCACCTATTCTCAGACTTGGCTTGTGTATTTGTTAGCTTTACTGAGCTGCTCCCCCTCCCTGCCTTCTTTTGTATTCCTTGTTAGAAGGAATGTCTCTCTGGGTAGGAGAAAGAGTCATATTCAGAAATGAAGATGAGATATAAAAAACAAGATACCAATTAAGACTTTTAAAAGGAAAAAAAATATGAGAAGACTTAAAGAAGGTGATTTCAAGGTCTTTTCCATCTCCATATCCTGTAATTCTAAAATGCAACAGAGCGTAAGACATGATCCACATCATTCTACTTAGAATCGAATTGGAGAAAACACTTGAAATATTGACAATAGAAAATAGAGTACTATGAGTAGTGAGGGCAGCAAGTGTTCTTTGGAGGTGATTCTACAAATATACGTGGCCTTCTGTGGTCAAGAAAGACTTCATGAAGGAGGTGGAACAAGCTAGGTCTTAGGGCTGGATAAGATTTGAAGAGGAGACAGAAAAGGGCAGAGCATTCCAAGCAGGGAGAACACCATGGATCTAAAAGTCTTATCTACTACTAGTGTTAGGCTATAACCCTACATGTTTTTAATTCCTTAACCAGCAGTTCCAATGAATGTCCTGAGATGCCCAGAGAAGGAAAGACTGAGAGAGAGGCAGAGAACAAGGAGATGGAGAAACATTGTAGTTCAAATATGCCCACATTCCACCCCCTGGATAACAGTGCCCGGACTCTCTCATTTTATAGGGTAGCTCTGCTAAGATTCAGGTCCCCCTCCCATCCTATGCTTCTCCAGGAAACTCTTATTGGCTTGTGACTTCTTCATTTATAGATGAGCTTTTCCTCCCTTGGACCATGGTACTCATCTTCCCAGATTGACCATTCTTTGACCCCCCGGAAAAACATGTCTGGAGTGTTCAGGTCAGGCCTTAGCCAAGGAGGGCCTTCCATTATGAGCTTTCGATGTCAAGCTGTAAGAAAACAAACCCTGCCAATCAGCATTCTGTGTTGAGGCCAAGTGAGGCAGTGACACACAGTGGAGAGAGTCCTGGACTTAAAAGCAAGAAGAACTGGATTCAGATCATGCCTAAGAAATTGGCTAACTTTGTGACCCTGGACAAGGCATTAAACCTTTCTGAGCCTCAGTTTCCCCATCTTTAAAAGAGGAATAATAATTGCACCTATCCACTAAGGTTATTGTGAGAGTCAGGCTCCTTAGTAGCACATGACTGCCTCTTCTGCTCTTTGACTCCTTCCTTAGGCGTAGGTGACCGAACGGCCATCATCAGAGATAGACTCCAGAAGCTGAGAGTTCTTGGGCTCCTCGGGGGAAGTTACATGGGACCATGGATAGAAAGTGGGGCCTGGGATCAGGAAGATTCATCTTCCTATATTCAGATCCAGCCTCAGATACTTCCTACCTGTATGACCCTGGGTAAATCACTTAACCCTGTTTGCCTCGGTTTCCCCCTCTGTAAAATGAGCTGGAGGAGGAAATGGCAAGTCTGTCCAGCATCTTTGCCAAGAAAACCCCAAATGGGATCATGACAAGTCAGACACGGCTGAAAAATGACTGTACAACAACAGGATCCTTGGTCAGAGCTGACAGCAACAGGAGGAAGTTTCTGAAATTATACCTACTTTGGAGAGTTTGATCACTAACAAGGATAATCCCAAGCCAGAACCTCAAGGAAACTGCTTGGCAGTGCAGAGTGCTGGCCCTAGAGTCAGGAAGCCCTGAGTTCAAATCCAGCCTCAGATACTTACTAGCTATGTGACCCTGGGCAAGTCACTTAACCTCTGTTTACTTCAGTTTCTTCATCTTTAAAAATGGGAATAATTATCCCCCTCTCTCCCAGGGCTTTGAGGGTCAAATGAGATAATAATTATAAAGGGCACAGTTCCTGACACATAGTAAGCACTATATAAATATTGGCTATTATTATAGTGGAGAACCGAGATAAAGGTTGAAATGGCTATTCAGCAGTTCCACAGTTTTTCATTTTTTAATGTTTATAATAACAACCTCCTAGAAGAGTGTAATAGAAGGGGCAGCTAGGTGGAGCAGTGGATGGAACTCCGGCCTTGTAGTCAGAAGGACCTGAGTTCAAATCTGGCCTCAGACACTTGGCACTTACTAGCTGTGTGACCCTGGGCAAATCACTTAATCCCAATTGCCTCACCAAAAAGCAAAAAAAAAAAGTATAATAGGAATTATGAGTTATTGTTGCTGTTGGATTGTGTCCTACTCCTCATGATACCATTTGGGGTTTTCTTGGCAAAGATTCTGGAGTGGTCTGCCATTTCCTTCCTCAGGTCATTTTACAGATGAGGAAACCGAGGCAAAAAGCGTGAAGTGACTTGCCCAGGGTTGCACTGCTAGTAAGCATCTGAGGCTGGATCTAAACTCAGGAAGCTGAATCTTCCTGATTCCAGACCCAGTGCTTTATCCATTGTGCTACCTATCTGCCCATGAGTTATTGTATCATGCTTTAAACTCTTCTCAATGAACACTTGTGAGCCTTTGGAATTGTAAGCATTTCTTTGGAGTGGAGGGAACAAATAGCTGTCCTATACCTGACCTATTTCATGTACTAAGTACCTTTCTAATGAGCACCTCCCTTTTAGGGAGATGCTAGACATAAGCTAAACCTAAGGTGGGTTTGAGAGACTATCCCAGACAATCTGGAGTGGGGTATAATGAGCTAGAGACAGTACGAAAGAGTCTGACTCCCTTTTTAGAGACCAGGCTCAGCTAAGACTGAACGGGTGGGCTCGAGTTAGGACTTCTAATTGAGAGAGGATGTCCCAGGGTCTGGTGTTACACTTTGGCTAAGCATTTGACTTCAAATGCTCCATTCTGACCTTGACAAAGAGCTGGAGGAAGCAGGAAGTACATTTATTCTATAAAACACTGCATTTCTTTTCAAGATTTTACTTCTACTTTTCCTCTCCACCAGCAAATTCACAACTCTAGAGCTTGGGAAAGGTAATATCTCTGTGAGAGAACTTTGTGTATGAAGAGGGGAGGGCCAGAAGGCAGGATGGAACATCTCTGAGGACTTTCAGAGATGTTAGAGAATTGATTTGGGAAGGCTCCCGACAGCATTGGGAGCATGGTTATCTTGAAGAGCCTGCATGGGTAGGGAGCACTCTGACAGTTTCAGCTCTGCAGTCTCTTCCACAGGGAAAGAATGATGTTCAGAGAGAGACTTGTCTGCATAAACCAACCCAGATTTCACAAGCTCTGAATCACAAGAGAAATACAAAGCAGTGTCGCTGACCTTCATTTAAACTGCAATGATTTATCATGCAGGGAAGGCAGTGGCGTCTCATGGAGAGTTTCTAAAATTAAATATTCTTAGCAACAGGCCTGGGGGAGGGGAGGAGAACGCGCTGGAGTTCTCTGGGCTTTCATAGATCCTATACTGAGTTTGAGCAGCACACTTTTCTTTGGGGATGAGGGGAAGGACACAGGGTATTGGGGAAATGGAGGATGGGGGAGGCACCACCCTTGGGATGATACAGAGAAAGTGAGAGGGCCCATGGGCTCAGCTCCCAGACTGTTTTTACCAGGTCACTGGTACCAGCTTCCTAACCCTAATACTCGACTGTGACTTTTGCTCTGGAACTGACAGTATTTTGGGGTTCCTTCTCTGGGATTGCTGACCACGATAGGCAGAGGGCATCCTGTTCCAGGAGATGAGGTGACCTGTAACCTGTGTCCATTAAATTGTAAGCTACTGGAGGGCAAGGGTTGTCTTTTGCCTCTTTTTGTATCCCCAGCACTTACCACAGAGCCTGGCACACAGTTGGTTCTTAATAAATGTTTATTTACTGACTGACCTGTGTGTCACATGGATCAGAGCTCACAAGCTCTGAACTCCTGCTGTCTTGGGGCACAAAGAGAAGTTGGATTAGGGAGGGGAGAGGAGGGGAGGGGAGGGAAGGAGGGGAGGGAGGGGAGGGGAGGGAGGAGGGGAGGGAGGAGAGGGGAGGAAGGGAAGGTGTGGAAGGAGGAAGAGGGAAAGGAGAGAAGGAAGGTAAGAAGCATTTATTAATACCTATTATGTGCTAGGCACTATGCTAAGAGCTTTACAAATATTATCTAACTCTCACAGAAATCCTATGAGGTAAGACCAGCTTAGGTCCGCTGAGGGGCAGGCCTGAGGGAGGGGAGAAGATACCTCCTCTGTCTTCATTCCCTTCTTGTTTTGACTGTTTCATTCTCTTTCTGGTCACCTCTTTATAGTTCTCTGGACATCTTCTTCATAGCAGTCTCTTAGCCCATCCTCATTTCTGTGTGACTTTCTGGCCCCTCAGACTCTCTCTCTCTCTCTCTCTCTCTCTCTCTCTCTCTCTCTCTCTCTCTCTCTCTCTCTCTCTCTCTCTCTCTCTCTCTCTCTCTCTCCCCACACACTCCACATACACTCACACACATGCACACACACACACACACACACACACACACACGCACCCCTCAAACACTGCACACTCTGGACCCATTAGGGAATGGATGAAGATGGGAAGTTGTATTTTTGACTCGAGAATATTTCAGGATGAGCAGCCCCACTAAAAACCAGACAGACAGCTTGGGCCCAGACATCAAATGTCCACTGGAGTGAAATGTCACAGCTGCAACTCAAGAGCCATGATTTCCTGTCAGTCCTCCTCTTCAAAGTGTGTCTGAGTCATGTTGACTTGGCCCTCAGTCCCACAGGCTCAGCTCTGGGCATCACTGACTCAGCTCTGTTCACCATGAATTTGGCTCCAATCTCTGCTGATTCGGCTCTGCTCACAAGCTCTGAACTCCTGCTGTCTTGGGGCACAAAGAGAAGTTGGATTACGAGGGGAGAGGAGGGGAGGGGAGGGGAGAGGAGGGGAGGGGAGGAAGGGAAGGAGGGAAGGGAGGAGGGAAGACGTGGAAGGAGGAAGAGGGAAAGGAGAGAAGGAAGGTAAGAAGCATTTATTAATACCTACTATGTGCTAGGCACTATGCTAAGAGCTTTACAAAAATTATCTAACTCTCACAGAAATCCTATGAGGTAAGTACTATTATTATGCCCATTTTACAAATGAGAAAACTGAGGCAGACAGAGGTATAATAATTTGCCCAGAGGCACACAGCTAGTCAGTGTCAGAGGCTGAATTTGAACTCAGGTCTTCCTGACTCCCAGACCCAACATCCCAGCCTTGTGCCTCCTAGTGGCAGTATCAGCAGCAAATATGGAATGAGTGAGCCAGTGAGGGAAACACCAACTACATCTGATAATATTCAAGGCTGAAGGTCAGTTATGAATGATATGAAGTTATGAATTGATTTGACATTCAGGCACCCAGCCCTATAGCTACAGTGTCTGTCCTCGCTCTCACCCACACCTGAGGCTCTGAGCCATGAAATGCTGAACAGCATCCAGGAGAGTGGACTTCTCATAGACAACTCAAGACAACTATTATGGGATAGGACCACAGAAGAGAAGCTAACCTCAGCAATGGGGAAAATACTGGACAAAAAGTAAAAAGATACAGGTTCAAGTCACCTTTATGATAGGGTTAATCAGCAAATTGCTTAACCTAAGCCTCTGTGGAATGAAGCTAATAATATCTGTATTAATCATTTGTAATACTATATGGAGAAGCAGCTTCATGTCATGGGTAGAGATTGCAGGAGTCAGAAACATGTGATACATACTCACTGAGTTTTATCAGCAGCACTGGAAGTCACTAAGTTACAGAACAGAGACTGACCAACATTGGTAGAGGGATCCACCTCACTGACATTAGGAACAATATTCTACACCAGTAAAAGCCCAGGTTCATACAAATGTAGACACATACGTATATCCTACCTCACAAAACCATTGTGAAAAATGTTTGCTAATTAATAAAGCACTTTATAAATGTGAACTGTTATTTGCCATAGTAATAGCTAACACTTATAAAATGCTTCAAGGTTTGCAAAGCACTTTACACATGTTACCTTATTTGTTCCCCACAACAACCTTCTGAGATGGGTGCTATTATCATCCCCATTTTATAGATGAGGAAACTAAGGCACGGAGTCACATAACTGATAAATGTCTGAGACAAGGTTTGAAATTAGGCCTTCTTCAAACACGCTATCCTCTGCACCATGAAGTTTCTCCCAACACACACAGGTCTCATTGTCCAGCCCTTATTTTCCCTCACCCCCAAACCTGTGCTCATCTTCCCCTACCTCTCATAAGCTTTTCCCCCTCCCATCTTGATCCATTCACAGAATAAGAATTCCAGTTTTGGAAGAAAACTAGTCCAACCCATATCTGAAAGGAATCGCCATTATACCATACTGGGGACAAAAATGGATTCCCCAGGTCTAAGAGTGACCGCATGTCTAGAGACCAGGCCTGACTCAGGATGGTCTGCTACCTCAGGTTCAAAATTGGAAGTAACTGAGAGCATAGCTTGTTTGTACAGAATTGTTTGCATGTTATCCCCCCCATTAGACTGTGAGCTCCTTGAGAACACAGACTGTTTTACCCCTTTCTTTGTATCCTCAGTGCTGAGCACAGTGCCTGTGGCACATAGTAGATGATTAATAAATGTTTATTGACTGATTGACATCTGACAGTTAACAGAAGGAGGTTTACTTAACTGTAGCAGGAGAAAGATATTCAGAGAAGGGAAAAGATATCTCAGCAAAGATATAGGTGGGCACGGCTTCCCCACCTCTGGGCTGTCCATGGTGGCTTGCTGGTTAGGAGCCTCAGGAAGGAGCCAGGTCACATCCGGGAACCCAGGTGAACCATCTGAGTATTTAGTTCCCTGAGCTAACCTAGAGAAGGTCTTGGTAATCTTCAACGGAAAAAAAATTAGCCTAGCCTGAGTTCCAGGGACCTGGGAAATATTCTTCCTATCACAGCATGGTAGAATTACCAAAAGACCTTGTGTTCCTACTCTGCCACTTACTAGCTGTAAGTACAGTCATTTCTCCTATATGGACCTTGATTTCCTCATCAGTAAAATGAAGGCGCTGGACTAAATATTTTCTATTTCCTTCTGTTCTATGAGCCTATATAGCATTTGTGCTCCAAAGGCAAGATTTGGCATTTACATACACACATACACACACACACACACACACACACACACACACACACACATCCTCACTACAAGCTCTACTGAAGCCCCAAACCCCCAAACTCAAATAATCCACCAGTCTTCCTAGCAATAGCAGAGGCTACACATTTAGCAAAACGCAATATTTTAAAATGTTGTCCAATTTAGAGCAGTGTCTTAAAGTTTTTTTACCCTGGTTCTATCATTACTGCCTACCTGTGTGACCTTTAGCAAATTCTTTCACCTCCGTGAGTTTTCTCTGACAAGTGAAAGAGCTTGGAACTACCTCAAAGACAGATTCCAGCTCCATATGTATGATCCTACATCTCAACTCTGCTCTCAGGCCATGAGGTTCACCATAGTGCTTAGCCATTTACTCTCACACCAAGAAAAAAATGATCATACTGGTTCTTACCTTTTTAAAGGAGAGCAATAGCAGTACCTACAGAAAGATATGGCCAGGAGCTTCTAAAAGAGGCTGATAGGATTGGATTGGGGGGGAAAGGAAAGTGGAGCTGAGGAAACCATGTCGAAAATCATACTCTATTTTTGATGTCATTCCCATGAAATTATTTGTGAAACACACCATTTTTTTTCCCCTGACAGTGACCATAAATATCATCTGGAATACATCTTCATTAGCAGCTTTCATCTCCTGGCAGGGCCTGCCTCTTCAGTGAGATGTTGCCAGTGGAGGCATGAGCCCCTGCCTTTGGTACAAGGCATTTGTGTAAAACCGAGCCTCTAATGTGCAGAATTGGCAGGTCACTGAAGTGTCACAGTCTACCAGAATGGATCTGGAATCAATAAGGTAGACATCAAACTCAATTTGATTTAATTTTTCATTACTACCTAGAGAAAAGGCCCACACAGCCCTCCATGAATGGAAAGGAAACATGAAAGCTCTTCAGAACTGTAGAGCTGGGTCTCAGAATGACCTACAAATAGATCTAAATACAGCAGCAGAGCCCATCACAATATTATTGTTAATTTTCCTTTTCATACCAAAAGCGACAGGCGAGGTAAGAGAATCAAAAGAGACATGAACACGTTGCAAATATAAAGGAGAACAGTTTTCAGTTATAAACCAGCAGGACTTCCCTTTTCTCACACCCTCAGGGTAACCTCCAAATTTTATACCTCCCACACCAAAGACTCTCTCCTTCTCCAAAAGCAACAAGGTAGGCCTGGACTCCACAGACACTGGAATGCCAACCTTCTAAGGCCCAGTTAAACTTGCCTGTGGCTGGGACCTCCACAGCTAAGACTGTTGAAAAAGTGGCAAACCCAGGCTCTCTCTCACCCTCCCAACAGCTGACAGAAAGGGGGGGGGGGGCGGCACGGCAGGCATGTCCAGCTGACACTGACCTTCCAGACGTAGGAACATTTTCCAGACTGACACTAATTGTGGGCGCATCTGGTGTTTGGAATACAGCCAGATTGGGGTGTTTGTGTTAGTCTGGCCAGTGTGATAATGTGCCTGCCCATTAGGAGATGATGGGGGTGGGGGGGTGGGGAGGTGGGGAGGGTGTTAGCCCTGCTGAGAAAAATTCAAGTCTTGGGCCATGAGCATGCATGCAACATGTCCATGCTGTGGCAAATGGATCATAGGATTGGAATCGGATTCCCATTCTGTGAGGGGCTTTAGAAATAATCAAGGCCAAACCGTCTGAAGATAAAGAGACCTTTCCAAATAAGAGGAACCAAATTTGTATAGCGTCTTAGTTTTCAAATTGCTCTCCTGGAGATAACTTCATTTAATCCTCACAAATACCCTGCAGGGCAGTTTATAGGTCAGATATCATCCCTGTTAGGCAGATGAGGCAACTAAGGCTTAGCAGTTAAGTGACTTACCCAAGTAAGAGTCAGATCTGGGATCAGAATCCAGATATCCTGACTTACTCCAGTATTCTTTCCACTGCCCCAAAATGTTTTAATACGTAAGGGATATCTGGGGGGTTCGGTCAAGGAAGACGTGTGCGAGAAGTGAAAAGAAATGTCCAAAGATTTCCTCAAGAACGTGTCTCCCTGGATAAGTCCGTGAGCCTGAAAGAAGAAGAGCAAATAAGAGATATGCAGATCAAGTGGCATATGAGTCCTCAGTCCTGCAATGAATCGGGGATCTCATCAATGAAGGACTTCTAGGAATGCAGATACCATCCAGCCATAGTCTCTCATTCAAAGCAGCTCCCACCCAAACTGTCCTTTCAAAACTACACCTGATGTGTTGCAAGACTTCCTCTAGTTCTGCTGACACCATACAGATTCCAGCATTGTATGCAGGTTGTCCATTGGCAGTTACTAGCATGAGCAGCTTCCTTCTTTTCCAACCATCCACCTCTCTGAAAATGTCCTTTTTTACTCCTGCTTCATGATTCTTGTTACACTCTTCTACCCATGCTTGGATGCCATTATTTCAGAGCCTCTCCAGGACACTCTAGGACCATTCCTCCAATGACAGGTGACTGTGGAAATCGGGATTCTGATGACACCAACCCAAGGGTTCTGGTCTGCTCCAAAGTCCCCTCTTGCAAAGTTCCAGGCCAAAGTTCTTATCTGGAGACAGTGGGGTATAATAGAAAGATCCCTGAACTGGGAATCATAGAAAGAAAAAAAGAAACAGCATTTATTTAATTTTGCTACACGCACTTTACAGATGTTATCTCCTTTGATCCTCACAACATGTACCTGGGAGGCAGAAGCTATTATTATTTATATTTTACCACTGAAGAAAATGAGGCAAACAGAAGTTAAGTGACTTGCCTAGCTAGTAAAGTGTCTGAGGCTGCATTGGAACTCAGATCTTCTTCACTTTGGGTCTAGCACTCTTATCCACTGGCACCACCAGCTGCCCCTGCTGGAGTCAGGGGGCCTGGATTCCTGTGCCATCTCTGTCATAAGTTAGCTTAGATAAATCATTTTGTCCCTCTGAGCTAGCAAGTGATGGATCTGAAACTTAAATCCAGGTCTTCTAACTTTCCACATTCCTATGCTTCATTTACATCAGCACCGAGGCACACACCTCTTCTAATCACAAACTTATTTCATGCTTTCATCCTATCCCAGTTATTCCTAACTATAATCAAAATGTATGATTTTTAATCACAATTTGAGAAGCTACCAATAGCAGAGTGTCATCATTTCTTCCTATAGGCAGTGAGGTATAGTAGAAAGAACCCCAGATTTGGAACCAGAGGACCTGGATTTGAGTCTCAGCTTTGCCACTTCACAAGCTGGGTGACCTTGGACCTTCATCTCTCCTTATCTATGAAGAAGGGATGAAATTTGTACTATTTACCTCATAGGGAGGAGCACTATAAGGAAAAGGCTTTATAAATCTTACGTTGTTACGGAAACACAAATAATTATTATCTAAGCACACCTAATTGTTATTATCTAAGGCATCCTCCCTAAAATTCCAGCCCTCACCTCCATTTGCTACATAACATCTGTGTCTTCAGAAGCCAGATGCCTTATTGTCTAAAAGAGAACATAACCACAAATGGGATTCAGTCTGTGGCATCCACATCCCTAGGCCTCTTGGATAGGGCTTCTCAGGAGTAGAAATGAGATTTCATAGAAGTAGGAAGATGTATATATTGCTTTTTTTCCAGATATAGCAGAGGCTTAACCAGAGCTGAGGATCACCCTACACTGCTTCTTGTCCAGGGACACCTTAAGGGACAGAGAAGCAGTGAGGAATTTAAAAAAAACCAGGAGGTGTGAAGACAGGGGACTTGGGTTTGAATTCTGTTACGTACTACCTGTGCGAATTGAGACAACACATTTCACTTGTCTGGGTCTCAGTTTCCTCAACAGTCAAAGGAAAGGTAGCCTATGATGATCTCTAAGGCCCCTTTCAGTTCAAAATTCTATGATCCTTTTTTTGTAGAGAATAGAACAGAGAAGGCCTATCCTTGAGAAGAAGGAATTAGCATTGGGCACCAACAGAAAGAGTAAAAAGTTCTAGACCACACGTAAGGTCTGAAAAACAGATATCCCTCTGACTAACCTTCTATCTAGTGCAGAGACTGAGACATCTGCCACGGACATCCCATCTGGCTTCCTGAGCAGTTTCTCCAATGTTGTTCAAAAGCCAAGATAAACTAGGAGACTGCGTCTATAGACACAGACTGGTTTTACTAAATTCTGGAGGGGAGAAAAGAGTCCGTTAAATTCAGTTAATTTTGGGTGGGACCAAGAACGTATTGATAGGATGCCAAACAACCAGTCTGACTGATCTTTTTTTCAGGTTCCAGCCCGTTATTTGGGTGTACTGTAGACATAACTCCAGGGTTAGATCAGGATTGTTTATAACCAAGTCCTGGGTTAGAACCTGTTCCCTAGACTGGGGACACTGCTCAACACCACAGGGCATGTACTAAGAATGAACTATCTCTCCAGCTAGTACACACTGAGCTAAAGTCAGGGTGCTAGAGCAGGGGCTAAGGGACAGGGACCTGGCAGTTGAACTCAGCATTACAGGTCTATAAGAAAGCAGGCTATTAGGCAATTACAAATTTAAATAAAAACTTTTTTTTCAAAAATCTATCTGCCCTCTCCCAAATCTGATCCTGCCCATACCCAAATCCCTATGCCTTGGCTCAAAAACCAAGCCTCTAGCCCAAAGATGGGGAACCCGCAGCCTTGAAGCCACATATTGCCTCAAGGCCACAGGTTCCTTACTCCTACTCTCACTCTTGGGTCAAAGCTTCCCTCCTGATACCCCCAATTACTCTTTGGAAAATGCTACACTTCTCTGACTTATTTGCCCCTATCCAGGTGAAATCTGAGGATATCAATGTATGTTATTCTCCCAAAGATGGCCATCAGCTACCCCTTGCAAGCATTCAGCCTCACAAAATATCAAATACAGAAGAGATTCTACTTATATGGAAAAGATATACTTGAGATCTTAGAAATTCAAGAGGCATCCTCCCCTTTTCAGTAGACCTCCAACTCCTCCCCCAGGGAACTAGACATACTTTCCTTTATCAAGGAAAAGAAATCCAAAGTTGCTAAAGAGTCAAGGGATCCCTCTCCTTTCTGGTGAGCTCCCACCTTTCTCCAGGTAGCTTTAAAATCTTCATGACTTACAATAATATCCTATGTGGAACCTTAGCAAGAGAATGGGTCTAAAAACTCATAAAATGGCCAGAATTAGTAGCTTATACAGCAATCAATGAGCTACAAAACTTTGACCTCTAAAAGAGAGCCCCTTTCCCCTTTCAGATGGGCCTTGGCCTTCCTTAAGGGATATGTCCAGTTCTGATGACTCAGAATACTACCTTTAATGGTGAAAGAACTCAAGAGTCCTTACCAGTCAAGATATTCTTGCCCAGTCCACTAGATCACATTCCCAGGGACTTATACAGTCCCTGTGACTGTTAGTACTATTCTGAATGGGGAAAAGAACTTAGCATTCACTTCTTCACGTCAGGATTCTATGCCTCATTGCTTCTTGGCTAGAGCCTCCTCCAAATGGCACTCTTCAGCAGTTGTTTGTTCCCACATCCCACCTCATTACCATTCTGCCAACAGCAATCCAGCATTCTACAACTGTCATTCATTCCTGACAGGCATCTTGGGTCCATCTGTCTATGGTCATTCACTTCTTCTCCTGGAAGTCATCATGGTCCTTTTTACTCCTGTCACTTTTTCTTAGTTCAATTTCACTGCTCCAGCGCCTAATTTTCCCTCCCCAGAAGATCTACCATCATCCTTCATGCCCAGGACCAGAATGCCTCCAGCTAGTTAAAACTTTGGGGTCCATAGCCCCATTCAACAGGACAAAAGATTTCCTCAGATGACTATGGAAATCTACTCTTGCTTCCAGGCATCTAACCTTTCCCTGAGGCTTTAAGCATGGGTAGGATCAGGCTTGGGGACATACTTTCAAGTTTTATTTAAATGCATTTAAATTTTTAATTGGCTATAGCCTGATTTCTTCAATACCTATGCTAATCAGACCAAATTGAGTTATTTATTTCATTCTTTTTTTTTTTTAGGCATTTGGGGTTAAGTGACTTCCCCAGGGTCACACAGCTAGTAAATGTCAAGTGTTTGGTCTGAGGCCAGATGTGAACTCAGGTCCTCCTGACTTCAGGGCTGGTACTCTATCCACTGCACCACCAAGCTGCCCCTATTTGTGTAATTCTTAGAGAGAAGCAGATATGGCTGACTCCAAGTTTGTATATATTTTTACAAATATTAGAAGAAAAAGAAAGATGCAAGAAGTGAAGCTGGAAGAGGACACAGAATCTTACGAAGTAAAGGTCTGAAGTGTCTCAGAGGGTACCTGTCAGATCTATGGATAAGGGAAGAGTTTATGACCAAACAAGAGAGAGACGAGATTACAGGAAATAAGCTAGATATCTTTGATTGCATGAAATTAAAAAGCTTTAGCACAAACAAAACCAGTGCAGCTAAAATTGGAAGGAAAACAGGAAACCAGGGGAAAACATTTTACAGCAAGCTTCTCTGATAAAAGCCTCATTTCTAAAATACATAGAGAATTAAGTCAAATTTATAAGAATACAAGTCATTCCCCAATAGATAAATGGTCAAAGGATATGAACAGGCAGAGTTTTGAGAAGAAATCAAAGCTATCAACAGTCACATGAAAAAATGCTCTAAATCACTATTGATCAAAGAAATGCAAATTTAAACAACTCTGAGATACCACCTCACGCCTATCAGATTAGCTAACATGACAGAAAAGTGAAATGACAAATGCTGAAGCAGATGTGGAAAAATTGGGAAACTAATGCACTATTGGTGGAGTTGTGAAGTAATCCAACCATTCTAGAGAACAATTTGGAACTACACTCAAAGGGCCATGAAACTGTACATACCCTTTGACCCAGCAATACCACTACTAAGTTGGTATCCTCAACTTCTGGTATCAAACAGAACGGAGAAGGACCTATTTGTACAAAAATATGTGTAGCAGCTATTTTCACGATGGCAAAAAAAAAAATTGGAAATTGAGGGGGATGCCAATCAATTGGTGGATACCTGAACAAGTTGTGGTATATGATTGCAACGAAATACTATTACGCCATAAGGAATGATGAGCAGGATGGTTTCAGAGAAACCTGGGAAGACTCGTGTGAATTCATACAAAATGAAGTGAACAGAACCAGAAGAACATTGTACACAGTAACAGCAATATTGTCAAGACGATCAACTGTGAAAGACTGAGCTACTCTGATCAAGACAATGATGCAAGGTAATCCCAAAGGGCCCATGATGGAAAATGCTATCCACCTCCAGAGAGTGAACTGATGAAATCTGAATGCATATTGAAGCACATTTTAAAAAATTTATTTATTTTTGTTGTTTTCTTTTGTTTGTGTTTTCTTTTGCAACATGCCTAATATGAAAATATGTTTGGCATGACCTCATACATATAATCAAAATCAAAGTGCTTGCCTTCTTAAAGAAAGGAAAGGACAAGAGGGAAGGAGAAATTTGGAACTCAAATTTTTTTTAAAATGATTGTTAAAAAAAAACCTTTTACATGTAATTGGGAAATACTTAACAAAATATATAAAAAGATTTTTTTAAAAAGTGCCCCAGAGGGCACACCATGGGATGAAGGTCATAAGGCTTTAAGAGGTGATAAAGGTGACTTGCTGTCAAAGGAAGCAGATATTGCTAAAGAAACAAGTGAAATTAATTTCTTGCTTCAGTGGCCATAAAGGTGAATGGCTACCAGATGCTCAGTCAGAGATACCTGTCTGCCTGCTCCTGGACAAAGAAATGCTGAGCGAAATCAGAGCCATAGACAAGCAGGTGAACAGGAAATTAAAATGTCTGAAGAATGACCACAGTGAAGGACCACACAAGCTTTCAAAGAGGCTGTTCTGCAGCCCCCCACATTTGGGGAGACCTTTGGTGGGGAGGGGAGTTTGAGGTCCCATCTATCATCTGACTTATGAGACTCTGAATAGAATAACCCTGAGATACAAACATGGTAGTCCTTCAGTAGAGATGCAAGAGGCACTAATAGCTGTGAAGGGACTGACCAGAGGCCACAGCGGTGCAGGCTGAACTAACATCAAAATCTTTCACTCACTAGGGCTCAGATAAGCATATACGGTTACAGGTTAAAAGTGACTCAGTCCACTCAGCCTTCTCTCTGGGATGGACTTCAGTGCCAGATCTGAAGTAATAGTAGGGTAGGATATAGTGAGAAAATTCAAGGAATGGCAAGACGGCTTACTAGAAGAACCTACGTAAGTTTGACAGGTGTTCAAAGTCTAATAAGTGAGTTAGAAAACTTGAGGACCTCAATCACGATTCCAGAGGACCCATGATGAAGCATGCTACCCATCTCCTGACAGAGAAGGAATGGATTAAATACGTAGAATGAGAAACACAATATTTTTTACAACATGACCAATATGGGAATTTGTTTTGCTTGATAAATCTTATTTGTTACAAAGGTTGGTTTTGGGGTTTTGTTTTGGTTTGATTTGGTTTGGTTTTAGGTTTTGGTTGGTTTTTTTTTTGTTTTGATTTTCAGGGGGAGGAGGGAAAGAGAAAAAATAAATGCTTGTTAATTAAAAGAAAATTTAATGTAAAAAAATAGAAAATGGAAGGACAAATGAATACCCTAAGTCTAGAAAGTAGCACAAAAGTGCAGTGCCCATGAGACTATTGGTAGGCAGGAAGAGATAAGGGTAATGTCCAAGGGAGCACAAAGATTTCATGATCCATGAATTCAGCATAGATGGGAATTAATGAACAGGTAGTGAGGAATCTTCCTGAGCTCAAATCTGGCCTCAGACACTTCCTAGCTATGTGACTCTGGGCAAGTCACTTAACCTTGGGTGCCTCAGTTTCCTCATCTGTAAAATGAGCTTTAGAAGGAAACAGCAAACCACTCCAGTATCTTTGCTAAGAAAACTCCAAAGGTGGCCACAAAGAGTAGGACATGACTGAAAATGACTGAACAACAACAAGGGAAGAATGGTATGAAGACTTCAGCACATTTAAGGAAAAATATTGACAAACTGGAGCACATCCAGAGCAAGATAATCAGGACGGTGAGGAAACCTGAAATCCCATTACATGAGCATCAGTTTAGAGAATTTGGCATATTTAACCCAAAGAAAGGATTTAGGAAGCACATAAAAATCATCTCAAAATATTTACATGGTAGAAGGAGATTATTTTTCTGGGCCCCAGAGGACAAAACTGGCTCCAGTGAGTGGATGTTACAAGAGAGGCTGATTATAACTCAAAACACGAAGGAACTTTACAACAGTTACAGTTGTCCAACAATGGTATGGGCTCCTTTGGGAAGCAGTGAACTCATCACTGGGAATACCCACCTGTTAGGCATTATAAGCTCCTTGAGAACAAGGGCTGTGTCATCTTTCAAATTTGTCTCCCTAGTACCCAGCATATAGCAGGCATGTAATAAATGTTTCTCAAGTTGAATGTTGTAGGGAAGAGTCATGCTTCATACATGGGTTGAGTGTGAGAAGATCTCTAAGGTGCCTTCCAATTCTACAATTCCATGATTCTATGAATGAACAGTTAACAGAAATCTAACGAAGAAGGTTAAGCTTCACTGTCCAGGTGCTCAGGACAGGGTGAGTGGTTTCACACAAGTGAGGACTATAACCACTGATCAAGCCTCTGACAGAGTCTTCTTGCCCTTTTCCATGGCTTTATGTTCCATTTCAATAGAGATGAGTAAGGGCTGGCCAGGATGTGCTGGCAGCCAGAGGGAGGCAGAGCTACAGAGGCACCCATTTGTTGATGGCAGCAAAGATGAAAACCGAGGTTGTCTGGGGAATTCTAACACTAAACTTCACATTTACAGTCAATCAATAGATCTTTATGAGCCCAGATGGGAAAGCTTCCAAAGGAAGCAGCAGGACTTGCTGATTTCACTCACTGCCTCAGCCTTGGCCTTAGCGTTGGCCAAAGATTCTTCTAGTCCATCCTCATGAGGCTGGTTTTTTTTTTCTTCACATTCCAACACTAAGGCAGGCCTTTTCCCAACTAGGGCCACCAGTCTTCTTCCTGACTCTAATATTCCATGCCTGGACTCCTGGGGCTCTTTTTGAAGAGCTCAGGTGGTCTCTTATGGAGCCACATGGAGTCCAGGGGTTTCAGAGAGCTGGGGCCAATGGAAGCTCATGCTTAATTAATCACTGTGATGAAACCCCAGGGAAGGCCCAGCTGCAGACTCCTTCCTTTCATAGTTGGCCACTTCCACTGCTACCACCCAAGGCTTAGCAAGACCTCCCCTTTGGACTATGACCTCTAAAAAAGAGCCTTTGCTCCCCTGTTCCCTTCTGGGGTGAGTCATCAACAACATCCCACTCAGCCAACTCAGTTGTTTAAAGCAGAAGAAATTGCTTTTAAAATCTCAAAGTACCAATTATACACTGCTCTAATATTTCAAAAGCTCCATGGTTACAATCCCGCCATGCCTTAAGAAATAGTTTCATCAGTTGCTATAGACCAAAAAAAAAAAAAACCAGTCACCACCATCATGAGCTAGCAGGCCAATCTTCTGGCAATGAATCTTATCAGATTTGGCTAGGTTGGTCCTCAAATAGCAGACACAAAGTTTTGTCACAGAACCCATATTCAAGTCCTTTCCAACATGGTAGAACATGCCAGATCCTGGTGTAGTCTTCAGGAACCCAGGGTCTTCTCCATGATTCATTGAGACATCCCAGAAGGATTTAGGTGGATCATACATGGGTAGCTGAATCATTAACACTTAACATAGTTGCAAAGTTGAGTCTTCATTCAACCCAGGGTTTTCTTTTGTCTATTTCCCCAATAAGTGCAGTTTCTCTTCAGAGTTCCACCTCATTCAATCTAAAGTCTTCTCCTAGCTCTCCTCTACTGAAAGTCTTTCCAACTAGATTCTCCAAAATATACTCTTGAGTGAAGGCTGAATCTAACACCACAAAAATCCCCTGGTGACTAAGCGCTAATATGCCTCCTAATCTCCCACTCGTAGAAATAGATCTTTTCAGCCTTCCAACCTCTCAACTTCCAAACTGGTCACCTCCTGCCTTAACTCATCTAATCTCTCTTTAACACCCCTTCTTTTTTCTTGCAGTTCATATTTCTCTCCTCTCTCTACCCTCATGTTTCGGTCTAAACTCCTTTCTCCTAGTCTCCCTCCTGCCCATCACAAATTAACATTTGCACACGGATGCATTCACAAAAGCAAACAAATAGGAGGAATGGCTCCCTGTCTCTAGCTAAAAAAAGAGCTTTCAGTCTACTTTCAATGTGGAAGGGGCTGTCAGCACACCCATATCACATAAGAGCTCTCCTTATAGGTTTTGTTCCTGTTCAAATTCCTCAGCCTTTCTGCAGAATGGATGAATTGCCCTGTCCCTGTAGAGAAGGGTTGGAGTCCTCCTTGCCTCCCCCCATCCCCATTAATGCTCTCCCGCCTGGGAAGGGGTGGGAGGGAGGAGCATTAGATTTTGCCTAAAAGGGCTCTCTCTGTTTATCACCAGCTGCTGAACTCCCAGTTGGACTTCCTGCAAGGCCTGCAAGTCTTTGCCTGTCTGTCCTCCCTAGCGCCAGAGCTCCCTCGTTTAATGCTGGGTGGCATTCACAGGGACAAACCCAGAGAATGGATTTATGTCATGCCCTGGGATTCATGCTTACAATCATATCCATTCTCTCCTGTGTAGCTGCCTTTCATCAGTTATGTTCAAAATGCAAAAAATGGGGGGGGGGGGTTAAAAGAGTGGTTTATGTCGGAATTTGAAGTCCAATAAAACCTCTGACTCCAGAGGGAGGCAGCCCTGGCTGACTTCCCAGGGTCATTTTCATCCCAAAGTGCTTTCTCTCTCCCCAGGATCCCAAGGACCTTGTTGATTTCAGCACTTCCTGAACGCAAAGGCAGCCCTAGTGGCTGCTCCCCCACCTCAGCCTCCCGGCTGTTCCTCGTCTCCATCCCTCCCTCTATGCTCAGACACTAAAGTAATCAGTCCGAGCTCCTGTCAACAGCCACCACAGAAGAGGGTCTATTCAGCAGGGTGCGGCAGGGGCTCAGCACGGAGCTCTTTCCTGTTCTGGTTTTGGCCCCAAATCCTCAAGTCAGAGTCCCAAGGGAAGGGTGAGCCCCAGACAGTAGGCTGTTACTATTAACATATCTTGCTTATATGCTATTGACCATGGACACAGAAATTTAATCCCTACCTGGTCCATCCTCAGCAGGCCTGGCCAGTGGCCAAGTGTCCTGAGGCTCAAGGTGAATTCTTTCCCACCACCCAAAGGGCCAGAAGGTCAAGGTCTCCCCCAGCTCCCTTTCCTGACCCCCAGCCTTATCTCCCTTCATGCCCCCTCCCCTCCCCCATCACACTCAAAGAGCTTGTGGAAACTTATAAACTGCGCAAATAGGCTTGTCATTGACACAGTAAGAGACAAAAAAAAAACTTAGCTGGATCCAAAATAAATGAGACAAGAAGATAAGATGAGAGCAAAACTGGCAAGGGAAGATGTGACTTGAAGCAAGAGTCCTGCCCTCATTAAGTGTCCTGAGGTGTCATATCTATGACAAGAGCTCACATTTATAGAGGAACATTTTACAGACTAGGAAAGAGGCCCAGAATGGGGAAGTGAATGCCCTAAGGTCACAGAGCCAGTAAGTGACAGAGTCAGAATTTGAACCCAGGTTCTTAGAGTCCAAATTCTTTGCCCTTTTCAGAGGACCTTAACCAGAGTCCATGGACCCCTTGGATTTCAGAAAGTGGGCAAAACAGGACAAGAAAAAAAATTACATTTCATTTTCACTAACTTTTGATTTCCTTTATAATTTTATATGTTTTATTTTATGCTTTTAAAAAACATTACTTTTAGAAGTCTCCATAGGTTTAAACAGATTGCCAAAGGGATATATAACAGAAAAAGAGTTAAGACCCCTGTCCTAAAAAACCATAGCACTTTTAAAGAGTATGTGTGTGTCCATGCCTTTGTCTCTGCACAACTGTGCATGCATTTTCTGTATTGTGTACTTCTGTGTATCTAAGTATGAGTGATGCGCTCTGGGAGTGAGGGGTCCTGGCATATGCACACCCAAGCTTCACTGTCACTCCTCTCTTCACTCCCTCCTAGGCCATCTGACCATTTTGGATAATATATACGGATTCATGGGATTCCAGAATCAAAGAGAGCTTAGAGCCATTCAGTCTGGCCCCTCATTTTCTACATTTCGTCATTGGTAGTGTGGGTGTCAATCTGCCTGTCCTTCTGTATGTCTGTCTGTCTCAAAGAGCCTGTGGTTGGGACTGGAAAGTTGCTTCCCTACTCCTAGGATGATTCCATCCCAGCTGTGCTCAGCAGGGAGCTCCGAGTTCTTCAGCCTCTCCCCCTCCCTGCACCTGGGCACCCCTGCTCCCTCCTCCACCACCCCACCCAGCTCCTACAAGGTCTCTTCTCAGCCTTCTGCCCCTGAGCTCCCTGTGTGGTCTGAGCCCTCGGCCTGGGTCCATCAGGGAGGGAGCAATGGGCCTGCTTGTTTACAGTCGAGCATAGCTGAACCTTTATTTTAAATAAATAAAACTTTTAGCCATTTTGTATTTCCTTTTTCTTTCAAAAAAAAAAAACTTTTTCCCTCCTCCTCCTGGCTGAGCCTCCATCCAAGGCCACCCAGGGTGGGAGAGGTGAACTGACAGGGGCTGGGGCTGATGGCCTATCAGGCCAGATGGGTCTCACACACATACCTCCCAAGCCCTCCATGAATTCTAGGTATGCCCTAGCACTGGGAAATAAGGGCCAGACAGGAGACACAGGCCTCACTGCTAAACCATTGTCTGTCTGTTCTCTCCAGTTATACTGTTGTCCATCTGTGCTCCCCACCCTCTCATTAGATGGCCATCCATCTGTCTTCCTTTTGGACTGTTGTCCATCTATCAATGGGGCCAGAATGGTGGGGGCCTGAAGGGATTTCTGAGAGAAACTGGACAAGCTAGGCCCCACGATCAGTCAAGAATCTGAGTCCAGTACCTCCTACTCCTCTTCCCTCTCCCCACACACTGTACCTCCCCTCAAAGCTCCTTCCCCCAGCCCAGGATGTATGTGTTCCCTTCCCCAGACTCCCCGAACATTTAATTTACACTTTGCTGAATGTTTTCAGACTGATGGAGTTTTCTCCCTACCCAAAAAAGTGAGGGAAGTGAGGCAGCCAGATGTGAGAGCATTTCAAAGGTCTTTTTTTGGACGGGGAGTGATGTTAAATAAACACCCAATGATATTCTTTCTGCAAAATGATCCATTTTCATGGCACCCAGGAGTTCGTCCAAGGGTCTCTGGGTCATTGGGGAAAAACGTTCCGTGTGCTTTGGCTCTGCATTCTTCAGGCCGCTACAAAGAACTAATTCTTTCAATTAAGTGAAGCCCACATTGCTGATGGAGATGGATTGACAAATTATTTTCAATGCTAATTTATTCATGCTGATGGTAGGGCTGATGTGTTTGGAGACTGTCTCTGGGAGATCCCCCACCTGCCAGAGATACTGTACTCATTCACAGTGACCAGTGCCCATTGGACCCTCGTTTCTGGCCATGAATACTCAAGAGCCATGTCCTCAGTGTGCAGAGGCTGCACCATCGATGGATGTCTGTTTACCCTTCCTCTCATCTTCAGCCAGGCTCTAAGGCTCCTCCCCACTTCCAACATGGCCCTCCCTTCCACCTCACCCTTTTTCTTTCCACATAGTCAGTTGGCTTTCATAATAACTACAACGTCAAAGATCTACTCAGTCTTGAGAAGGCCTAGGAGAGGGGAGAGGGAGACTGAAGCCCCTGAGATTCAGTGCCCCCAAGTGAAAGCAAGAATCCAGGAAAAGAGGGAGGGGAAGCTGTAAGAGATACCAGGAGGTGAAGGAGGTGAGGACAGAAGGAGATAGGAAAGGAGGCTGGAAGCTCAAGAGATGGAAGAAAGGAAGCCCAGAGAAAAAGGAAGAAAGGGAAACTAGAAGCTACTCACCTTTTTGTCACTATTAGTCAACAAGCAGGAACTGTGTTAAAAGAAAAGGTCAAAAAGACGGTCCCTGACCTCAAGGTATTCACAGTCTAGCATGTGGGAGATGACAAGCAAATAAATATGTACAAACAAGCTATATACAGGAGAAATAGTAAATTTATCACTAATGTAAGATATAAGCAGAGGACGTGGGTGGAGGGGGGAGTCAGGGAAGGAAAATTAGAGGCCAGGAATGAAGGAAGAGAGACCAAGAAAGAGGGAATGGAGGTGAAGTCTGGGATGACAGCAGGGGTATATTGAAATCTGGGGGTCAAAATAGGCTATAATGTGGTATGGGATTTTTCTTTTTTTTTTTAATTATACAGATTTAATTTCCTAATTATGGCTCAAGATGATACTAAAAGTTTCATTACTCCCTAAGTATCTACCTGATTGTGGGAAGGTGGCTCAGGACATGCCATGTAACATGGGGACCTAGATTGGATGAAACATTTCTTCGAGATAACACCGTAACTATGAAGGTAGAATAGGGTATGAATATGTATGATCCTGAGCAAGTGATTTCTCCTCTCTTGGTCTTAGCTCCTCATTTATAAAATGAGATGATAAAGCTACTAGATCCCTCCCAGTTCTAAATCCTACAGAGCCTCTCAACCCACCATGAATGACCAAAAGCTGACTATATTAGCAGTCCCTCTGGAGTCCCTGAAGGGCAGGGACAGTATTATCTGCTTATGAATCAGTCCACAAATCTGAACAGTCAGTGTCAATGCACCTATGGGTACACAAGAGCTGAGCAGGTGGGGGTCAAGGGCTAAGCCTTAGGAGACAGACACAGAGGGCAAGAAGACTAAGTTCTAGGGACACAGACATTAAGGAGCAAGAAGTAGGTAGAAATTTGGGTCGTGAGCCTTAAAGATGCTTTCTGCATACTATTCTTCCTGAAGTTAGGCTTTGACCATGTCATTCCTTGCCTCAAAAAACTACCATGGCTACCTATTTAAAATACAGCCTATACTCCTCACTTGGCATTTAAGGCTCCTCATAGCCTGACTCCAACATGCCTTTCCTGTCTTATCTCTTACTTATCCTCTTTGACCCTTATGCTTGCACCTCCTTGGGGCACTAGTCCCTCTGGACTCACATTATTAAAACCCTCCCCATTCTTTAAGTGAGCAACTAGATAGTGCAGCAGATAGAGTGCCATCATGGAGTCAGGAGGGCCTGAGTTCAAATCCAGTCTCAGATACTAGCTGTATGACCCTGGGCAAGTCACTTAACTGTGTTTGCCTCAGTTTCCACATCTGGGAAATATGCTAAAGGAAAAAAATGGCAAACCACTCCAGTATCTTTGACATTTTTGTTGTTGTTTTTCAGTCATTTTCAGTCACGTCTGATTCTTTGTGACCCCATTTGGGGTTTTCTTGGCAAAGATGCTGGAGTGCTTTGCCATTTCCTTTTCCAGCTCATTTTACAAATGATGAAACTGAGGCAAACAGGGTTATATGGGGTTTAGATATTATGGATGGATGGGATATGGAAATTATAACATTTTACCTAGTGTTAGAGTTCATTTTTCACTCATCTGAGCACATCATCTCTACCTCCTGCCTCCCAATTGATTATAAGGCTCTGGGGGAAAAGGATTGGGACTTTTAAACCTTTCTAAATTCTTAGTCCAAAATCTTAGCACAGCATAAAGGTTACATTGGGTCCTCAAAGGCTATACCCAGAGCACAAGCTCCAGGGGATACCGTGAGCTACAAAGGCTTTGAGTACAGGACTAGTAACCAAAAGCCAACTTAGCTCAGTGTATAGAAGTTTGTCACCAGCTTGGCTGCCTAGTGATTCGTTGTTTAACCACCACAACTCTTGAAGCCCATGTAAGTCAGAGATCAGCTAAGAAGTATGGTATTGGAGGGTGGACCCCACCCCAAAAGATCACAGATCTTTGAAGTATTGATTGAAGCAAGTTCCTCCACATCACCCCCACGAAGTGCCTGGTACATAGTAGGCACCCAGGGAAGAATTACCAAATGAATGCATAAATGAAAATGTAAAAGTCCTATTCTCCATTGTATAACTTTGGGTGAGTAACTATCATTCTGTGCTTCAGTTTCCTCCCTGGAAAAATGATGGTTTGGACTAGCTCAGGTTCTTTCCAGCTCTAATGTGCTAGAAGTCTCTGAACCCAGGATAATGTCCACGAAATCCAGTTTATTCATCATCTTTGTTTCCCCTCCATTTCTCTGTCCCCTATTCTTTACCTCTGGTCCCACAACAGTAAATAGGCAAATCAATCAACCAACCATAAGGTCATAGATTTAGAGCTGGAAGAGACCCCAGAAACCATCAAATCCAACCCCTTCATTTTACAGATGAAGAAACTGAAGCCCAGAGACATTAAATGGCTTGCCTAGGGTTGCACAGGTAGAAAGTGTCTGAGACAGGATTTGAACTCAGGTCTCCTTGACTTCCAGCCCAACACTCTATTCATTGTTCTACTAAGCATTTAGTGTACTAAGAATAAAAAAACTAAAGTGAAACAATCCCTGCCTCAATCCATAGTTGTTATCATGGTTAGGTCATGTTTTGATCAAAGCTTAAAAAGCTTGAATTACCATCTTACCTTGGATTTCCCTACAGCCCCCTTCGTCCTCCCTCCTCTACCTCCGACCCCCTTCTGTCCCCTCACTGATTTCTGCTTGTCTCTTCAATATCTTCCCTCTATATGCTCAACATTTTCTTTCTGCATTCTTTTAAACTTTTAAGAGGTCACAAGTATTCATTTTTAAGCATTTATAATTCAATACACTATTTCATTAACATGATTTTGACAGAAAATATTTCTTATGGCTCTTGTTCTGAGTTTCTATCTCCAAGGGAGTGCACTGGCTGTCTTCCCTGTCTGGAATGACACAATTCCTTCCACAAGTATGTGGAGGAGGGATCTGAGTGTGGAGAGGGTCAGAATTTCCCTACTCACACTCCTCAATCCCACACCTGAAGAATTCCTCTCTTTCCCCCTAATGGAACAAGACCCACCGTGCCCACTAGGCATGTTCCTTGAGCCCTCTCTCTAAGAGAATTTTTCCTCTTCCTAACTCCAGTGGTAAGTGGTAAAAAACAGTGCAAGCCTTCATTCCAAATAAGGAGCTGCAGGGAGTGTGTCCAGTAGCATTGGGTAACTTGCATTCCTGACACATTCAATTCAATTCAACAAGCATTTTTTTTAGAAAGAAATTATTGATCTCTTCTGTTTTTCCGTTGCTTTCATCTTTGAATACATCCCTCTCCTCTCTCCTACCCAGTGAGAGATTTCTTGTAACGCAAAAAGAAGAAGGAAAGAGCAATACAAAAATTAATTTAGACTGCCACTATATGCAGTGAACATCCCGGACTTTGCATCCACTTCCCCAGCAAGGAAGAGGAGTACATTTTCTCACCTCTTCATCAGTGATAAGCTCCAACAAGCATTTATTAAGCCCCTAGTATCTTCAGGGCACTGTGCCAGCATCTGAGGACATACAGACAAAAATTCGGAGAGCTTACATCCCTACTGAGAGTATACAACATGCCACTAGATAAATAAGTATAAAATAATCTGAGAAATGAGAGAGCACTAATCACTAGAAGAATAAGGAAAGGCTTCCCTTGGAAGAGGTACCAGGGTTGAGTGTAGAGGAAGCTAGAGATTCTATGAGGCAAAAATGAGGAGGGAGAGCATTCTGAATATGGGGGACAGCCTGGGCAAAGGCATACAGGCAGGAATGGAATTCTTAGTTGGAGAAACAACAGGTAGGCTAGTTTCACTATACTATGGGAAAAGGGAACAATTCAGGGGTTTGCAGGAGCCAGCTTCTACCAGTTCAGAGAGCCGGTGGTTAAATTTTTAATGTGTACATTTAGTGCTTCAGGAATCAACAAACACTACAAATCAGGGTTTGATCGTTTCTTAAGTTTATTGTCTGAACTTTAAAAAGTGATGGAGAAAATGTTAATATGGATCAAACTTAAAAGTGTATCAGGCATACATGGGAGGGGGAGGAAGCCGGTTGTTCACTATCACAGTCCTCGATACTCTGAAATGAGTTGGGAAGGGGAGTCTATGAAAAGCTTTAAATACCAACCGAATAGCTAACCATGTTATTTTATTTTCTTCTGTTAACTTTGAGTGTTTGATGTCTATCAACAAATATTTCTAATTTCACATCAGAGTTCTATTTGGAAGTGATTTTTATTTGGAGGTTCTATTTGGGGATAGGTCTCAAGACCACCTACCAAAACACAAAAGATACTAAGATCATGACTCTAGAGATGGAACAGACTTCTGAAGATTCCTAGTCCAATCCCCCCATTTTTGTTGTTGTCCAGTCATGTCTGATTCTTCGTAACCCCATTTGGGGTTTTCTTGGTAAAGATACTAGAGTGGTTTTACAGGTGAGGAAACTGAGGCAAACAGGGTTAAGTGACTTGCCCAGGGTAACACAGCTAGTAAGGGTCTAAAGCTAGATTTGAACACAGGAAGATGAGTCTTCCTGACTCTAAGCCTGGCACTCTTATCTGTTGCACTGCCTAGCTGCCCATTTTACCAGTAAGAAAATTGAAGTTCGTAGAAGCTAAATTACTTCCTCAAAGTCACACAGGAATTGTGGTGGAGTAAAGAGACAGTGTAGTCTAGGGGATAGAACACTGGCCTTGAAATCACAAAGATCTTGGGGCAGCTAGGTGGCACAGTGGACAGAGCACCTGCCCTGGATTCAGGAGGACCTGAGTTCAAATCCAACCTCAGACACACATCACTTATTAGCTGTGTGAGCCTGGGCAAGTCACTTAACCCCATTGCCTAGCCAAAAAAAAAAAAAAGAAAAGAAAAGAAAGAAAGAAATCACAAAGACCTGGGTTCAGATCTTACCTCCAATATTCATTAGCTGTGTGACATTAGGTAAGTCACTTAACCACTCTAGGACTCAGTTTCCTCATCTGCAAAAGGAGAAGCCTGCACTCCAGATGATTTCTAATCTCTGATCCTGTGGCCTGCATGGGAAAGGGGGAGGTTTGGAAGGGAAGAACCACATCAATGAAATGATATGTCTTTGAAATATCAAAGTAAGTTCTGTTCTAATGTGACCCACTGCTCTTCCCGATAACTTGAAGGAACACAGCCACAAGGAGGCAGGGCACAGTTTAAAAACAGATGTGGCCAGCCCCAGGATGTTGAGAAAACCACGCCACAAACATTGCAAGCTCTGCTGAGACTCAGTTCTCACCTACCAACAACTCTCCCAGGGAGTCTGGACTCGGGCTTACCTGGTAAACAATTTCTGGGCCACACTTTTCTGGAAACCTCCCATCTCCACTCCCTGTAGTGTTTCCCCAGATTGCCTTCATTTGGCAAATACTGCAGCTTTGAGCTTGATCTTCATTGCACCACCTGGTCACCAGACATCCATCTCTATTAGCAGAGCCTGGTCTAGCCTGTAATAGTATCACCTATCTTCTGTCACTTACACAGGCCCTACAGTTGGCATTTCTAAATTTCCAAAGATTCATATAATTCATAGATTAATAGCAACTTAGAGCTGGAAAGGACCTCAGAGGGCATCTTAATTCAATACTCCCCCCTCGTCTTGCAGATGAGGAGAGTGAATCCCAAAGAGGCAAAAAGGTTTTCCTGGAGTCCCACAAATAGTTGGTAACAGGTCTTGAGAGGTCTTTTGGAGTGCTGGAATCAAGGGAGACCTTGGTTTAAATCCTGACTCTGATACTAATCATCTTTGTAGCAAGGACTAGGCAAATAACCCCTCTTAGCCTCAGTCTCCTCATTTGTAAAATGGGAATAAAACTTTCTGTATACAACACTTTACAAGGTTGTTGTAAGGATCAAATGGATATATATATATATATAGATATATATATATAGATATATATATATATATATAGGCATATATGTGTATATATATATATATGTGTGTGTATGTGTATATAAAGTGCTTTGTAAACTTTTACATGATATATGTGCTTGTATATATGTGCATGTGTGTTTGCATATGCGTACAATCTGTTTCCTTGTGTATGTATAATGTTAGCTATTATTATTAATTTCAGTTCAGCAAGGGTTAATTAAGGGCCTATTATGTACCAGGCACTAGGCTAGGCACTAGGAATTCAAAGACAAAAAATGAAACAGACCTAGCCTTCAAGGATCTTATGTGATATTGGGGGAAACTAGTAAAAATTAAATACATATGTACATAAAAACACAAGTACATATGAGGTAGCAATACCCCAGAGAGGAAAAGGCAACCAAGAAGATTTGGAGAGGCTTCTTACAGTGAGTAGCCCTTGAGCTGAGCTTTGAAGAAAGTTAGAGATTCTAAAAGGAGGAAACAAGGATGGAGCCTGTGCAAAGGTGTGGAGATGGGAGATAAAATGTTATTCATGGGGAGAAGGGCAAAAGAGTCTGCTTGGATGAGCTATACAATGGATGAAATAGTAATATACAATCAGTCTTAAAGGCTGGAGCCAGGTTGTGAGGCGGAGTTCACATTGTATCCTCAAGGCAAGAGTGAGCCAATAGAGTTTCTTGAGCAGGGAATTTAAATTGTTAGATCTAGGCTTTAGGAATATTAATTTGGCAGCTGTGTGGATGATGAATTGGAAAGAGGATTGATGGGAGCCAGGGAGATCAACTAGATGGCCATTGTAACAGTCTAGGCAAGAGATGAAGAATGTTTGAACCAAGATGGTAGCCATGTAAGAAGAGAAAAGAAGAAAGATGCAAATATACATGTATATATACCAATACATGTGTGTACATATATTTCACATGTGGGCACACATATGTATATATACATGGCATATATGTGCGCATGTGTATATGTATGTGCATTGTATAAATACGCATAAATATGTGCATACTGTGGAAATAGAGTTGGCATGGCTAGGCAACTGTTTGGATATAAGAAGTGAGGGCAAGGGCAGAGTCAAGGATGACTCCAAAGTTGCAAAGCTGATGGTGGTATACTCAATAGAAATAGGCAAGCTAGGAAGAGGACAGGGTTTTGGTTTAAAAAAAAAGAGTTCTGTCTTGGACATGTTGGGTTCGAAATGCCTAATGGACATACCGGGGGAAATACTCAACAGGTAGCTGGTGCTATGGGATTATAGTTCAAGAGGGTAATGAGATCCATATGGGAAACAACATAGACAGCACCTATTCCCCTCAGCTGCCTTTGTCCCAGAAGCCCTAGAGAAGAACAATCATATGAGACTACTGACTTCAAGTTAAAAAGAAAAATGAAAGAGCAAAGTACGGAGAATGGGTAAAATTTAGGAGAATGGGTCATTAAATGAACTGTGTATGCAGGAGGTTGGGAGCAAGGCTTTTGAATTTGACCAACCAGCCCAGAAACTTTTGGTAGTGGGGTAGTAACTCCTGGCTTTCTCCTGTGGAAAGTCACTAAGCAGTAGAGTCCGAACACCATTGAATAAAAACATAATTTTGCTGAAGAAAGAGGATCAGCAACTGTGACAATTATCAGAGAAATTCCTAGCTAGGTACAAATCTATTAAAAAAAAGATACTTTCATAATGAAAATAGAATCCTGAGACACATAGTTGTTTCTGAAAAGAGGATACCAATATATTACCTCTACTGGGCCCAATGGACACAAGGCCACGCAGACTTCCCAACCTCCAGCAAAGAGAGAAAAGGACAGTCAATCATTCCTCTGCTTTCCTAAAGAAAGAAAAGAAATTGTCTTCTTCTCTGGTGTCCATCAGTGGAAAGAAGAGTATTCTTCATTGCTTACCAGGGAGATGAAAAAGAAGGGGTATTTTCCAGGGAAAATTTCCCCTCCCTCCAGGGGCCTCTATTGTTTTTCCAGAAGAAGAGGAAAGGCTGGGAGGCAACATCTGACCTTCTGCATTCCAAGCTCTGCCAGATCCAAAGGTCAATAGAGGTGCCCCTCTTTCAAAAGAAAAGTCAGTTTTGTATCAAGGGGGTCCTGCCCTGTTGGTACCAGAAAGCTGCTTCCTCAACACTGTTAGATGATTTGTGTTAGTGTCCTCTTTCTTGTAAGCTACTCTTCTAATTGAACCTCTTTAAAGGGAGGAATGTTTTGAGGGGGAGGAAGGAAGAAGTTATTCTTCCCCTTTCCCCCAATTACAAACAGCTATAAGGTAATTAAATATCAATTGTAAATATGTTATTGTTAAAGAGGGCAGATTTCTAATTGATATTTCTCTATGAAATTGTTCATGTCTACCAGAACAGACATTGAACTAGAGAAATGACCATGTGTCAAGGTGTGGGAGGGGATTAGTTCCTAAGAAATTGTAGTCAGAGAAAGAGAGTGTTGCCTTTCTAGATGATAACCCTGAGCCTGCATCCTTGCCCCATACTCATGATCAGGACTGCTTTCCTAGAGCCCATCATCAAAACATCATGTATTTATCCCAGTATTTGGTTAGTTCAATGGAAGGAATCTTGTAGAAACCAGAATCTTCCTATCTTATTTTTGCCCTAGAGCTTGTAGTAAGGGAGTAAACCTTTGACTTTTCCTCCTGGTATTACCATGAGATAATACATGTCCAATAAGAAAGTAGTTGCCTGTCTAACAAGTCTAACAGGAAAAGTATATTTCCCATACTTTACCACCATGTCTTAGCTGCTATCTCATCCTGGAACTTCCCTCAGCATCTAAGACCTTCTCAACCTGTAACACCATCTTCTAATCAATTCTACTCACTCTGGAACATCCTTCTGCCATGCCAGTCCTCTCCTCCCATTGGTGAGAGCCTCCAGAGACCTCCATTTTGAGGAAGGACCCTTTATTTCCCTCTTGGCCCTCCTCCTGACTCTGCAGACTTCAGCACCGTGACCATACTATGTAAGTACTGCCCTCCCAATACACCCCCCCCCACACACACCTTTTCATCTCCTTTGTGTATTCTGTGTCCCATTAGAATATAAGCCCTTTGAAGTCAGGGTCTACCTTTTTTATTGCATTTGTATCCCCAGTGTTTGGCACAGTGCCCTGGAATATAGTAAGTGCTTGAAAAAAAAATGCTTTTTGCCTTGCCTTGCCTTTCCTTACCTTTTCCTTCTGGAGAGAGTCCAAAGCTCAGGGTTGCACTACAAGCCTGGTGGGGACTACACAGGACCCTGTAGGAGAGAAAAATTCACCTGAATGTCCATAATTAGCCCCACTGGCAAACCCCAAGTTCAATTCCCCCTCTGAGAGGAATCCAAACCATAGAGTGGCACTGATTATGGAGAACTTAAAGACCCTGTGGAAAAGCAGAACCTACCAGACTGGGAGAGAAATTGTATTAATTACTTAGGGGCTGCTGAGAGACCCTTTACATATTTTCTACATTTGTTAATGACTTATTTCAGTGTGTTGCATCTTCTGTATTTCTCTGTGAAGTGAAATCAGGTCTGTCCTGTGCCTGAGAGGGAGCTTGTAGTAGATTGAGATCTGACCTCGGATTCAGGAAGATCCCTGTTCAAGTCCAAACTCTAAAACCCACTGGCTGTGTGACTCCCGTCAGTACCCCCGGGCAACTCTTCAAAACTATAAATTGCAGAGAAAGCTCAAATCTGTATTAGCAGAAGAAGTTTCTCAACAGAAGTTCCCTTCACTGATTAAATTACAAGTTTGATCCAAAAACAGAGTTGGGGAGACAGGGAATTGATCTTGTATATTGCCCTGGATGCTTACATAGGAGAGGGGAACCCTGTAACCCACATCTGTGCAAACTCAGACAGGTGCTGTACATAAGCTGTATTTGATAATTTTCCTGGAGTAAACTCTGGACAAATGCAATAAGGAGTCAAAAAAATATTGCTCTTTTAGGGCAACTCCTGAGGGGATGGGGGAATTATACAAGTAAATAGAAAGTAATTTGAGAAGGGAGAGCACATTAACAACTGGAGGGATGAAGAAGTAGCACCTGAGCTGAGCCCAGAAGGAAGTTAGGGATTTGGAGAAGCAGAGGGGAGGAAAGAGCGAACCAGGCATGGGAGACAGCCTGTGCAAAGGGACGGAGAGAGGAAATGGTAGGTGGAGTCAAGGGAATAGCTAGTAATCCAAGTACAAGAAGGTAGGTAAGAGAAGTCTGATGAAGCCAGGGGCTTTAAATGCTAGGCTGAATTCCTATTTTATTTTAGAGGCAACAGAGATACATGGAAAGATTTTAAGTAAAGGAATAATATAGCCAGGCCTGTCCTTGGAGTATTGGGCAAAGAAATTATCTGACTGACTGATAATGAGACTGGGAATAAGGGCAATTACTATAGCAAGAATGATGACAAAACTGGAATATGCCCATAAGGATTCATGTATCTATGTAAAGGCCAAAACCACTACTTTAGGATAGGGTAGAGGAATGGAAAAACCATGTCAGAGTCAAAGATTTTTACTTTTCCCCTCTCCTTTAAAAAAAAATAAACCCTACAGACCATATCAGCTGTCTACCACTGATCTATACAATGTCATATATCTGGATGAAAGCTGAAAACTTAGCTAGGGGTTTCTAAATAAACTGGCTATTTTAATGGCAGAAACTGTCTATAATGACGGAGCTTAGAGATAGGCTTGGGGTTCCAAAGGAGATACGATGAACAGCAGTGTGGCATGGTGATGAAGGCACTGGATTTGGAGTTCAGACTTCAGCTCTTTGACTTATTGACTACATGACTTTGGACAAGGCATCTTACTCTGTTGGGCCTTATTTTCTTCAACTACAAAATGAAAGGATTAGACGAGATGATCTCAAAAGTCCCTTCCAGCTCTAACAGATTAAATGATATACAATGTCCTATCTGACTCCATACTATAAGAGAAAGGGAACTCCCTGCTGAAATATCCTAGCCCCTACATGGAGTCCTAGCTCCCCTATTAAACCCAAAAACAGAAGAGAATTTTTTTTTCTTTTAAAAGAATACGTTCCCAGCTCCTGCCTTTGTACCCTCCCTCCCCCATAATGAGTCATCTAGTCATTAAGCATTTACTAAATGCTTACTATTCACCAGGCACTGTACTAAATATTGTGAGGATCCAAAGAAAAGCAGAAACAGTCCCTGCCCTCAAGAAGCTTACGGTAAAAGCTTTGGTACATAAAAGACATAAAGAAAGTAGATGAAAGGTACGCTCAGAGAAGAAGGCACTATCAGCTGCAGAGATTTGGAGGCCTCTCGTACAAGGCGAAATTTGCCCTGAGCCTTAAAAAGAGCTCTGGAAACTAAAAAGCAAAAATGAAGACAGAGAGAATTCTCGGCATAGGGTCCAGCCAGTGAAAAGGCATAAAGACCAAAGATGGCATTATCTGTGCCAAGAACCCCAAGTTAGACCAATATATGACCAGACCAGACAGTGTGTGAGTAAAATGTAAGAAACTAGAAAAGAAAGAAGTGCCATATTATGAAGAGCTTTAGATACCAAATGAAAAACCTTACATCTGATCTTAGGGACAATAGGGAGTCACTGGAGTTTACTTAGTAGAGGATTAACGCAGTCAGACCAACACTTCAGGAAAATAGTTTTGACAGCTGAGTGAAGGATGGATTGGAATAGTGATAAGCTTGGTGCAGGAAGACAGTGAGAAGGTTACTATAACAGTCCAGGGGAGAGGTGTTGAGGGCCTGAACTCAGGTAGTGATTGTGGATTAACCCTGCCCCTGGCCCCTGTTGCCAAAGTAGGTCTGGAATCCTACCATGACTTTCCTCTAAGACATTAGTGATAATGATGACTTTGGGGTTGATAACACTGACTCTGGGAAGATCCTAGAAACTGAACTTTGTTGTGTCTCTCTAGGAGACTATCATGTCTCTGCTGATAGGGAGGTGAGCACAGCTAGCTGTCAAGTGATTGGAAACAGGAGGCTGTAAAGCCCCTCCATCCAACCCAGCGCTGGTAACTGCCCAGTGCCCATTGTAATCCCTCAGGGAGAAGAAGGAAATCCCCTTCTAGCTTCACATTCCTTGCACCAGTCTTTTCCTCATACTGTATCTAGGGAGGACAGCTAGATGTAGCAGTAGATAGTGCTCTGGACCTGGAGTCAGGAAGATCTCAAGTCACCTCACCTCTATTGGCCTCAGTTTCCTCAACTGCAAAATGGGGGTAATAACAGCATAGCACCTAGCTTGTAGAGTTGTTATGAGGATTAAAAGTGATAATAGTAGGTGCTAAATAAATTCTTATTTCCTCCCTGTTTCCCATACCACACACACACACACATACACACACGCACGACACTGAGGTTCAGCCCCCACCCCAAAGCCATCAAAGGACTACCCGCCCCCCCCCTCATTCTTATCCAAGGTCTACACAGTTCCCATAATTCTTTTCACAACATTGAGCTTCAGCCTGGGCTGGGAGAGAGTAGGAGGAGAGAGGAATTAAATGCAAAGATTCCATTTCCCTGATGGCAGTGCCTGGCTTTTCCAACAGCAGTGGCCTAGTGCCTGTACACTCTGTGCTTGTGTGTTTGAACTGCAGGAATGGAAAAGCACCGGTCAGCCCTCGTGGGCCAGCTCCCAGGCATGTGGCTCTGACGGCAGCAGCTGATGTCTTTTCTAATCCATCTTCTAAAAGAGGCCTTCACGCCCTCGTCTTCTTGTATCCTTCTCGCCCAACCTCTTTCCCACCTCCTGACCTCCCCCCTCACCCATTCCCACACTACAGCACTGTAAGATATACCAACAGGAACAGTCTTGGCATGAATTCTTCATCTGAGGCCCATTAACTTCTTTTTATTGTATGTTGATAACTACATTTCAATATCATTGTTTTCCTTTGTAATTTTTTTGCAGATATTTTTATTTTAGGCATTTAAAAATTGTAGGTATTTTATTTTGGGTATCTAAAACTCTTATTCTGAGAATGGTTCTGAGAATAGGCTTTTAACAGATTGTTGCCAAAAGGGTTTATGACACAAAAAGGTTAAGAACCCCTGAGCTAAGGATATTAGGGTAGGTGATAGTGAAAAGGACAGTTTGGGTGGAGAGTAGGTTGTGACCTCCCCAATGGCAGCCAATCAGATTGTATAATAATAATCATCTCTATTCCAAAAAGCATTTTACAAACATTACCTCACAACAACCCTAAGAGGTAGGTACTATTATTATCCCCATTTTACAATGAAGGAAACCGAGGCAAGCAAACATAAATAGTAAGTTCTTGAGGCCAAATTTCAGCTCAGGTCTTCCTGGATCCAGGCCCAGCGATCTGTTCACTGAGCCCTGAAGTTCCCATGGTGAGGCTGCTAGTCTTGGGGAGGGGTATTCATGAGAACCTATTACCACCTTGGATTGTAAATTCCTTGAGAACCTTGACTTTCTTTGTAGCCCTAAAGTTTAGCACCACGCCTGACACATGATAGGTCCTCGATAAACGCTTGCTGACTGACTATTCTTGATCACACTCCTGAAGAATTGAATTCAAAGTCTCCATTAGCCACTAGGCAGAGTCTTCAGCCAGTCCTTGTCTTTTACCTGCCTTGGGCATATTGCTTTGGGGTTACCTGCCTCCTCAAGAAGAGAACTGGGCTCCCATGCTCTATTCTAGCCCTACCTCACATTCCTGAAAAACAATTCAATTTGGGGCTTCAATCTAAGGGGGTCCTTCCCAGCAGGGGAAGAGGAGGTAAAAAAGCTCCCCCAAATACTGACATGAAGGAGGCATGGAATAGGCAGCCTTATGCCCACACAAGAAAGGGAACACCAAGCAAAAAAGCATTGTAGAATACTGACAGTCAGCTGAGAGACCAGTATTCCAACCCCAATGAGATATTTCCAACAGGGCTACTAATGAATTAAGTGGTGCAGTGGATGGATTGCTGGTCCTGGAGTCAAGAAAACTCCTCTTTCTGAGTTCAAATCTGGCCTGAGACACTTACTAGCTATGTGACCCTGGACAAGTCACTCAACCCTATTTGCCTCAGTTTCCTCATCTGTAAAATGAGCTGAAGAAAGAAGTGGTAAATCATTCTAGTATCCTTTTCAAGAAAATCATAACTGGGGTCAGGAAGAGTCAGACACAACTGAAAAATTCATTAACTATTAATGGTATCACCATCCTCCCCATCACTCCCTAGGTGTCATCCTTGACTCCTCACTCAGTCACCTCCCATATCTAATCTATTCCAAGTCCTGTTGGTTTTACTTTCATAACATTCCTCGCATATGCTCTATTCTCTCCTCTGACACTGCCGCTACCCTGGTACAGACCCTCATTGCCTCACATCTCAAATATTGTAAGAGCCTGCTGATTGGTCTCCCCGATACCAATCCCTCCCTCCCATTCCAGCCCGTCCTCCATCCAGCTGTCAAATACTTACTTTGAGCACTTCTGTTACTTCAAATTCAGCACATCTGAAACCAAACTCATCATCTACTCCTACCCGACAAACTAGTCCTCTTTATTTGCCTATTTCTACAAAGAAAATGTCTAGCCCCTCTTTCATTTCCCCCAAAAAAGACCCCACCATCCTTAATTCCCCACTCCCCACTAACTCTAGTGGGGAAGAAAAGCTCTGGGGCTTTTTTACTCCTTTCTTCCCTCATCTATTCCTCTTTCCTTTTCTTTTCTGTCTTCTCCTAAGACCATCAAAATAAAACAAGACCATCTCCATATCCTATTTCCCAAAATATTTGTTTTTTGAGAGGGAGAAGGAAGAAGAAGGGGGAGTGGGAAGAAGCTTCACATCTCAAAATTTTGTTATTATTGTTCCAGGCATCTGAGCTCAAAATTTCCACTTTTACTCTTCCCTTTCTCTCAGTTATTTCTATATCATGTCCTACAAATTCTTCCTTTCAAAAATCCATCTTCATGTCCATCCTTTTCTTTATACTCCTATCGACACCATTAAAGTCTAACCCACAAATAGATAATTAACCATACATCTGGATCACTACTAAAGCCTCCTAAACATGTTGCTTCTTTATCTCTCCTCCTCAATACATCATGCACACAAATGCCTTACTTAACTTCCCCAAATATTACATTAATTGCCTTCTTCCTCTCTTCAACAATGTTTAATGGTTCCCAATTGCCTACACAGAAAAATCCAAAGTCCTTGTTCTTGCATTTAAGCCCTTTCATATCAGGCATCAAGCTACCTTTCCAGCTTTGTCTATTACTATCGTCTTCCAATTCTGTTAAAGTGATTTACTTTCTCTCCCTAAAATCCAATTTTTTGTTCTCCTGGCTCCTTGCCTTTGCTCATACCATTCTTTCCACAGCTCCTTTGAACAAACACCCTTAACCCTTAACTTTCCAGAATCAGAGGTCTTATCTTTCAAGATCCAGTTCTAATGCCATCTCCTCATGAGGCTTCCCTGAACACTGGAACCAAACGTGATTTCTCAGCAGAGCCAAGAGAACAATGAACACTATGGCTATAGCTATGAAAATGAAGGCAATGTTAAACAGTCACAAAATTCAAGGATAAAACAACAGACAGTGTTGGTAATGGCTGATCATTTAGAGATGCTCAGTATTATCAATCACATTGTGCAGCAAAAGGAAAACCTGTATCTTAGAGAAGCATAGTGATTTACACAAGGTCACACAGCCAGGAAACATGCAAAGTGAGATCTGAACCTAAGTCTTGATGGTTCCAATTCGACTACTCTAGCTACCATACCAGGATGCCTCTTCCACATGAGAGTGAAGGTGCTGTTGATTATAATGAAGGGGCTGCAATAGAAATAGTGATGTGATGTCAACAACAGCTCACATTTTATATAACATCTTAAGGTTCACAAAGCCCTTTACATACATTATTATATTAATCAACCAACCCTGAGAAGTAGAGGGTATTATCCCCATCTTGCAGATTTTACGTAATAAGAGATTGAGGCTGAGAAATGAAGTGATTTGCCCAGTAATGGGGAACCTCCAGCCTCGAGGCCACATGTGGCCCTCTAGGTCCTCTAGTGCAGCCCTTTGACTTTGAACCTTGTTTTGTGAAGTTTGGATTCAGTCAAATGATAAACTCCAGGCCTATCATTTGGGAAAGGTAACGTGAGGAACCTGATGTTGGCTGTTGTTGTAGTTGCTTGTTTGTCCTCTGTTCTCAAAGAGGACCATGACGTCAGGAAGATGATGCTGTGACTTGCAAGTTTATTGGATTTAAGTGAAGCAGGGCTGTGCAAAGTCACCAGCCTCACTTTCTCCTCCAGAGCCATCTGGGTCCAGCGGCCAGATACAGATCAGGACAACTGGAGAAGTCCCCTTCTCATGCTGGCAGTAATAATCTAAGTAATAGTGATGATAATGATCATTATGATGAGATAGCATTCTTCTCGACCTCTCTATGGTGTTCTCACTATCACCACCCATTCCAACCTAGATCCTCTCTTCAAATTGGCTTCTAGGACAATGCTCTCTCATGAGTCTCCTCGTATTTGACTTCTCCTTTGCTGGGTCGTCTCTCCTGCTCTATCCTAGACCCTCTTCTTTTTGAATATCTTTGCCTTTTTGTTATCTCATCAGCTCTCAAGTGTTCAATTATCAGCTCTTTGTGGGTAACTCCCAAATTTATGTATCCAGCCTTGAGCTCAAGTCTAAATGTCCCACTTGCATTAAGGATCTGACATCCAAAAATGAATGCATTATCTTCCGTCAAAGTTCATTCCCTGTTCCCCAACTTCTTTATTTCATAGGATCATAGCTGTAGGGCTGGAAAGGGCCTCAAAGACCATCTAGTCCAATCCCCTCATTTTCAGATGAAGAAAAGATCAGTGAGGTTAAGTGACTTGCCCACGATCACACAGGTAATAAAAATCTACCCTTCCTTCAGGTTCACAAGCTGCCTCTTCCATAAGGCCTTCCCTAATTCTCTATGATGAAAGTGATCTTTTCCTTCCTCACATTTTCCTAGAGCACTTGGTTGGGATTTCTACTTTATTTTGTATCATAATTATTTGTGTACACCTCACATCTCCAACCCCCATCATCTGCAGAATGCAAGCTCCATGAGGGCAGGGATTGTGTCATTTTAAATCTGTGCATTTTGAATAGTCTTCCTCCTTCTCACTGCCTCCTAATTTCTCTGGTTTCCTTCAAGTCCTAGCTAAAATCTCATCTTCTACAAGAAGCTTTTCCTAAGGTTTGGTTATGAAATCAAACTCTTCATCATCTCTTATAGCACAATGGTATTCGATCACAATCATATACCACAGCTTATTCAGTCATTTCCCAATTGATGGTCATCCCCTCAATTTCCAATTCTTTGCCACTACAAAAAGAGCTGCTAAGAAATATTTTTGTACAAAGAGATCCTTTTTCTCTTTCTTTGATCTCTTTGGGGATATAGACCTACTAGTGGTTTTGCTGGGTCAAAGGGTATGCACAGTTTAATAGCTTTGGGGGCATAGTTTCAAACTGCTTCTAGAATGGTTGAAATAGTTCATAGCTCCACCAACAGTGGAGTATACCTGTTTTCCCACATTCCCTTCAGTACTTGTCATTTTCCTTTTATGTCATTTTAACCAATCTAATGAGCATGAGGTGGTACCTTGAGCTGTTTTAATATGCATTTCTCTAATTATTAGTAATTTAGAGAATTTTTCATATGGGTATTGATAACATTGATTCCTTCCTCTAAAAGCTGCCAATTCATATTCTTTGACCATTTATCAATTGGAAAATGGCTCATAATGTTATAGATTTGTTATATTGTTATATATTATTATAGATATAACATTTGACTCAGTTCTCTATATATTTTGAAAAGAAACTTTTTTTCAGAGAAAATTGTTATAAAGATTTTCCCCAGTTTTCTGCTTTTCTTCTAATTTTTAGATACATTGGTTTTGGTCCTGGTCCTATAGATTTTTTTTTTAGAGAGTTCATTCATATCTTGTTCAATATATTTTTCTAAACTAGGGTTTTTTATTTTCTATTTACTGTTCTGTTAACATGGGTAATTTATATTTTTGTAAATATTCATCCATTTCATTTAAATTGTCAATTTTATTAGCTTATAGTTACGCAAAATTCTCTTAATAATTGTTTTTATTTCTTCTTCATTAGTTGTGAATTTATCTTTTTCATGTTTTCATATTGGCAATTTGGTTTTCTTTGTTCTTTTTTAAAATCAAATTAGTCAATGGTTAAGTGATTTTATTTTTTTTAGAAGCTTCTAGTTTTATTTATTAGTTTAAAGTTGTTGGGGGGGGTTTAACTTTCAGTTTTGTTAATCTCCTTTGATTTTCAGGTTTTCTATTCTGATGGTTAATTTTTTTTAACTTGTTGTCTTTCTAGTATTTTCTAATTGCATTCACAATTCCCTGACCTGTTTTAATTCACCTCTTAAGTACTGCTTTAGCTGCATCCCACAAATTTTGGTATATTGTCTCATTGTTGTTATTATCTTTAGTGAAATTATTGTTCTTAGGTTTTGTTCTTGAACTTATCCATTCTTTAGGATTAAGTTATTTAGTTTTCAATTACATACTTCAAAGGCCCTTATTGAATGTAATTTTTATTACTGTGGTTGGTAAAAGACACACTTGATAGTTCTGCTTATTCCACATTTGTTTGTGAGGTTTTTATGTTCTAATACGTGATCAGTTTTTGTGAAATACCTTTTTCCCACAGTTAAGAAATGGGTATACTCCTTTCTATTCTCATTCAGTATTCTCCAGATGTCTATCAGATCTTATTTTTCCAAAATTCTATATATCTCCTTAACTTCATTCTTGTTTATTTTATGTTAGATTTATCTAGGTCTGAAAGAGATAAATTGAGGTCCCCCACTATTATAATTTTATTATTTCTTCCTTCAACTCATTTAACTTTTCCTTTCAGAATTTGGATGCTATGCTATTTAGTACATGTATGTTGTCTAGGGCATATTTTAGCAAAATGTAGTTTCTCTGTTTATCTCCTTTAATTAGGTCCAATTTTGCTTTTGCTTAATTTAAATCATGATTGCTACCTCTGCCTAACATAAGATTCTGCTTCAGCCCCTTATTTTAATTCTATGTAAATCTTTCTATTCCAGGTGTATTTCATGTAAACAAAATATTTTTGGATTCTAGTTTCTAATCCATTCTGCTATTCTCTTCCCTTTTATGAGTGAGTTCATCCTAGTCACATTTATAGTTATTATTGCTAACTGTGTATTTCTCTTCGTCTTATTCTGCTATCTTTAACCTTTTCTTTTTTGCTTTGTCACCTCAAGTCTACTTTGCTCCTGACCACTGCCTTACCTTCCCTCTTAGCCTCCCCCAACTCTTTCTCTTGATTTGTTTCCCTCCCATTTCCCTTTTGCATAAGAAGAATTTCTGTACCCAACTGTGTATATATACTTCCCTCCTTGAACCACTTCATATGAGAATGAGATTCAAATATTATCCACTCCACCTCCCCACTGCCCTCTCTATTGTGTAAATTCTTCCTTGAATGCCCTGTTTATGTAAGATAATATTTCCCATTCTTCCTCTCCCTTATCCCTCTCTCCCAGTGAATTCTTCTTCCTGACCCTTCTTTTCTTCTTTTTGAGATTATCCCAACATAACAGATTCACACTCATGTCCTCTGTCCAATTAGACTCCCTGTAAGACCCCTGGGGATGATAAAATTCTGAGGAGTTATATGTATCCTCTTTCCATGTAAGAATGCAGATCTTATTTAGTCCCTTATTATTTCTCATTTGTGTTTACTTTTTTATGCTTCTCTTGAGTCATGTTTGAATATCGAATTTTCTATTCAGTTCTAGTCTTTTCCTTAGGAATGCTTGAAAGTCCTCTATTTAATTAAATATCAAATTTTTTTCTCTATAGGATTATACTCAGTTTTGCTGAGTAGGTTATTCTTTTTTAAGACTACATCCTTTGCGTTCAGAAATATCCTATTCCAAGCCCTATGCTTCTTTAACATAGTGAATGCTAAAGCTTGTGTGTTTCTGACTGTGGCTCCATGTTACTTCAGGTTTTTATTTTCCCTTTCTGGCTGCTTGCTATATTTTCTCCTTGACCTGGGAGTGCTAGATTTTGGATATAATATGCCTTAGAATTTTCATGTTAAGGTTTCTCTCAGGAGAGTACTGGTGGATTCTTTCAATTTCTACTTTGCTCTCTGATTCTAAGACATAGGGACAATGTTATTTTATAATTTTTTGAAATAGGATATCCAGACTCTCTTTTTTTCATGATTTTCAGATAATCCATTAATTCTTAAATTATCTCTACTTGATATATTTACCAGTTCAGTTGTTTGTCTTACATTTTCTTCTTTTTTTCAGTCTTTTGACTTTGTTTTATTATTTCTTGATGTCTCATGCAGTCATTAGCTTCCATTTGGCCAATTTTAATTTTTAAGGAGTTATTTTCTTCAGTAATGGTTTGTACCTCCATTAGTCATCTGTTAATTCTCTTTTCACTATTTTCTTGCACAAATCTCATTTTGTTTCCCGTTTTTCTCTACCGCATTTATTGAGTTTTTGAAATCTTTTTTTGGCTCTTTTTTAAATCTTATTATTCAGCTTTTCTAAGAATTACTATTAGATTTGTTTCCAATTTGCATTTTATTTTGAGGCTTTGTTTGTAGGTATTTGTCTTCTTCTGGGTTTATGTCTTGAGTTTCCCTGTTCCCATAGTAGCTCTTTGTGGTCATGTTCTTTCTGTTTGCTTATTCTCCTGGCCTAGTTCTTGACTGTGGACTTTATGTTAGTATTGGGCTCTGCTCACTGCTTGTGGGGGAGCAGGGATGTCTGGACTAAGTTTTTGTCTTTATATATCTTTTTACTATTTTCATAGCTCAGTCTGGGGTCTTGAAAGTTTTTGATGCTTCCAAAGTGCTGTGTTCCAGAGAAAGGTCTGTTAACTGCCCTCCTGGTAAGAGCTCCACAAATTCCTCACCCAGGTTTGGGTCCATTGGATTGTGTGTGGTTGAGTTTCAGTAGACTACTGCTGAACTTAGTGTGAGCATGCTAGGAGGTTTTGAAAATTCAGAATGACTTAACTGCTAGCTCCTCTCTGGTCTTGGTCTCCTGGCCTGATTATTTCACTGCAGATTTATATATCTGTCTAAAGGTTAGAATTGAGTCTCCTCTCTGCTCTTGGGCTCAGAGCCACACAACTACATTTTTAGAACTTGTTCCCTGGTCCTCACACAGACAGAGCCCCTGTCATTTATAGTTGTTCCACTTTGCCCTGAAAGTGACTCTGAACTGGGTAATAGGAGACAGAGCTGCCATCTGGTACCCATTCCTGCTCCTAGCACTGGTTCAAGAGTCCCCTAGTATCTCTTTCCGTCCCGGTGTTTCCTGCCCTGCTGTTCAATCTCAACCCTCTTATGGTCCCAAAGAGATGGGATGCTCCCTACTACTGCCACCACAGAGATGCTACATTCCTATCCAGACCCAAGCCCAGTGTCTACACACCTCTCTATCTTTCTTAGCTGCCTTGGGCTGAAAAATGATTCATGATCCTTTTTTTTTATTTTCCCAGTCAAAATTCAGTCTGCAGCATTTTCTAGGTTGTTGTAGAAGAGGTATACAGAGCACCATCTTGACTCTACCTTCATGGAAAACTTTTCAGAGAAGTAAAGAGAATATTTCAATCAGTGAATAAACATTTATTAAGCGCCTACTATGTGCCAGGCACAGTGCTGAGTGCTGAGGATACAAAAAGAGGCAAAGGGCAGTCCCTGTCCTAAAGGAGCTCACTATCTAATGGTGATTTGGGGAATGAGTAATTCGGTAAATAATTATACTAACCCATTGAAATAGCCCAAAATTAATAGTGTTAGTAGGGAAAAATGAAAAATTCGACAGAAATAGTTGGATAAATAATTCTTACTGACCAAAACCAAATGACTGAGATTTGGATATGAAGCCCTTTTCATATTGAGCTAGGAAAAAAATAAGCAACACTGATCCAGTCAAAAACAGAGCTATTTGATCTTCACAATAACCAGAAGCTGCAAATCAATTTCCAATCAACAAAGTCACAAAAATTTTGGTGTCCTTTTGGAGAAGTATACCTAACTCTTTCTTACTAAAAGTACTTGCAAGGCTTTAATTCCATTTAAAACATCTTATCTTTGTGAATCTGGATTCCCAGTTCTGTTCTCAATCAAATCCAAAGAAAGAAACCAACTGGAGGCTGAACATGATATGAGAGTATCTCTTTCAGAAACTATACAAAGAATCAAGCTGTCGGCTGACAAGAAACAGAATTGGGGGGGGGGCGGGGTTCACTAACTGATTTGGCTGTGTTTTGACAAGCAATAACTTTATGATACTTTCTAAAGTTGCTCTATAGCAAATACATTTTTCTTTAGGAAAAAATAATCTTTAGGAGAAAAATGTATTTCCTATATGCATACGCATTGTTAACTCAAGAATTTATTTCCTTTCCTATTAAAAGAAGGTATGGGAATGTTTACCAAAACCCAAAGCGACTGAAAAAGACTGGGAATCCCTGATCTTCCTGTATGCCAGTTTTAGGAATCCATCATATCTTGATTTCAAAATAAGGAAGAGACTATAATCTTACTCATAGAAGGTAAGTATACTTAAGCCTGCCCCTTAACTCTCACTGATGCCCTCACCCATTAGGTACAAGCTGTATACAGTCTGCCCAAGGAGAAAAGAGAGGAACAGGGTGATGTAAGTAGTTGTGTGTATCTCCGTCCCAAAGGCTACATTCCCTGAAACCAACCTGCTCACAAATGTTTAACTTGAGAAATAGTGTCCTTTCAAAAAAAATTAGCCATTTGTGGTTGTTCCTCCGATGGAGAAAATAACTGGGATAGTGAAATGCAGGTGAAAGAGTTGATGCTGATCCACAAAACTGGAACAGGCAAACAGCCCACAGATAAAGCAGCCTTTTCCACTAATTGCAACAGAAGGGAAGAACGAGGAGGGGGGACTTCACAAACTGGGGGAAAGATAGAGCCAGCTATGGGACAAAAATTCATTCCCAAACTATTTCTGATGAACAGACTGAACTACAAATGCAGCACTCTAGACTCCAAGTTTTTGTCCCTCCTTTCAGTGAGAAATGGGTTTCCATACCTCACTGATGCATTTTTTCAGAACAGGAGCAAAAGGGTGCTTAGAAAGGATCATCAAAACCCACCTCCGCTCTGGCGAGTCCCTGATCAAACCAGGGAGAGAGGAGGGGCCCTACCAGAAGACTCGGGTTGCTCAGCAGGAAAACAGCCGCAGAGTATACATTGGGGACAGAACATGGATCTAAGGAAGATGGTTGTGAATTGGCTATCACACATCATCCTGCCTCGCTGCCTTCTCAAAGTTCCATCCTTTGGTTGGAGGAAAGGATAATAGGATTATAGCTTCAGATCTGCATGGAATTGTAGAGGCCTAGTCCAATATCCTCATTTAAACAGAAGAGGAAACTGAGGCCCAGAGAGGTTAAGCCAGTGGAAATAGAAAATAAAAGCACCTGTACTTTAGCCAGACCACTTCCTACAGGGGCTTCTTTCATCAAGTTAGTACATCTTACTCAAACTACATCTCTGGAATATCTTACTAAGCTAAAAAGAACAACAAAAAAGGGACTTGCTCAATGTCACCCAACTAGTGTCACAGATGGAATTTGAACCCAGGTCATTGTTGGGGAATTAAAGAATCTCGAATCCCCTTCTTTACTTTTGCTTGTTTACTTCTGTCAGAAGTTCACAGTTTCTTATACAGGTCTCTTTCTTGTCTTTTTTTTTTTAATATTTAAATGTTTATGTTTGTTGATGATTGAGTTCATAATAAAAAAGATAATTTTTAAAAGAACCTCAAATCACATGTTGAGAATTTTTCCCTGTTAATCCCATCAACTCTACACTCTCTGCAGAATGCTCAGGCCTTTTTAAGAGACTGTATTTTAGGAGGTGCTACTCTCTTAGATCTATAAGGCTTCCTCAGATGTTGGGGACCTACTCTGCTTCTCCTTAGACAAGGCCTGTAAGGGAGAAGCCTTTCAGGAAGGCATCAAATAATACCCTTAATGTGTAAATGTAGTTAAACATTTACCCACTCAAATCACTTTGCAATTCCACCTCCTGAGCTGGTTTGGCCCAGCTTGGCCTTGCTCGTCCATGAAAAAGGTGAGGCATTCCCAAAGAGGCCACCTGCTTTGGCTAACAGATGCCACTGTTTTGACCTCAGAAAGACAGCTCCAGCAGAGAGCTGCTGTGGCTTCAGGGCTCAGGCCAGTAGGTGGGAAGAGAATGTGGGCCATTGGGTAAGATCGGTTACAAAGTCCATTGTCTCCTGTAGCAAAGGCAACTGAGAAGAATTTAAAACAGCTTGTCCTGGGTCTCAGTGGCCTCTCTGGATGCAGATGGTGTGTCAACAGGTTTCAGTGCTGGTCTTGTCATGGCTGCTGGAGACCTGAGAGAGCCTTATTGGAATGCAATTACTCTAAGTGCTTGCTGTTAGGGTAAAAAGGCAGGAATGCAATTATGGAGGGAGCATGGGGTCTGCTTTCATTGATTAGCCTGTCTTGTCTGATTACATTCCAGGCCTGAGGGATTTTCAGGCCCTCAGGCCTGCCTTGCTTTGTTGAATTCTCTGGCCCTCAGGTTTGAGAAGATGGTCATCTCAGTCCCTGAAGACTCCCCAAGGAGAAAAGAAAGGGTTTAGAGATGTGGGGCAGGGCTCCACAAAAGTCTCTTCAGTTTTCAGCACCCAAGAGTCTCAGTTTAAAAATCAGAAGTAAAATGTCATCTGTATGTGAATCCTCTGAGCTGAGTAGTCTTTTAAAGTGAGACATCTTTTCCTCATCCTGTTGCCCCGTGGGTCCAGAGTAGGGTCAGCTTCCCCTATGCCTCAGAACTGATCGAATCTCTCCCTTAGGGCTACAGGTAATGTGACACATCTGTCCTTTATCAATGGATCTAAAGCCAGAAGAGAATTTGGTCCAGAGGTCCTTAACCTTTTTGTTGTCATTGACCCCTTTGTTGACAGTCTAATGAAGCCTATGAACCCCTTCTAATTATTTTAAATGAACAAAATACATAGGATTATAAAGGAAACCAAATAGATTGAAATGGAGTTATCAAAAAAAAATTTCTTTAACAAGTTCACAAACCTTAGGTTCAGAACCAGTCCTCTCACTTTACTAAGAAAATTGAGGCCTAGAATGTTTAAGTGATTTGCCTGAGGTCATACAGGTGGTAAGAGACAAAGCCAAGGTTCAAACCCAGTTCTTCTGACTGTGAATCTAGCAATTTTTGTCTGCTTGCCATGTCTAAGGGCTCAGGCCCATACCAGGAAAGTGTCTACACAGCAGCTCTTCACTGAGATTTCTCTCTCTCTCTCTCTCTCTCTCTCTCTCTCTCTCTCTCTCTCTCTCTCTCTCTCACACACACACACACACACACACACACACACACACACACACACACCCTCTCCACCCCTACCCCAAGGATCTTGCCCAGGGTTTAGGTTCCTGAAGAGGAGACTGAGGGCCAGAGGTAAAGACTGTATCCAGTCTCATGGACATTGCTCATGGCCCAGGTGATGGGCACAAAAATAATAACCTACGAACCATGTCAGCATCTCATGAAGCAGAACTGAACTCTGTCATGAGTTAGACTAATCTATCTGTTATAAGTCTCTAGTGAAGAGTCCTATGGCCTGTGGTTTCACAGGGATTTCCATCACAGAACTCAGCTTGGCAGTGGGAAAATTAGTTAGCCTATAGTCACAGGGTCAACACAGAAAGAATGCTTACACTTTTAACTGTGGCCCTGGGCAGACCATTCCTAGGTCAGAACCACTGACCCTCTTCATGCAAAGGTATCTATATATTATGGGACTGGGAGAGTCAACGGAAACTCTCTTTCTTCTCCCCATATTTGTGGCTCTCATCCCCCTCTCCCCCCAAAATAGCCCCTTCAGGTCTCTCTCCTCCAACTCTTGATTTCTCCTTCCACAGTATTCCCAAAATCCTGCCCAAGTTCCCTTCTTTCCCCTACCATTTGACCTGGGCTAACTCCTGTCCATTTTCTGAGCATCAAGACAGGCCCTCTCATCCTATCAAGCTCTCCCAACAGACAGAATCCTGGCTTTACCATAGAATTCCTTGAGGCAGAGGCAGCTTGAAGGTTTTCTTATATCCTTTAAAATGTATAGGGGAAAACTTGCTATCTGTTCATTCACTTATTCATTCCATAAATCATTCATCATGCATTGCTTATTCATTTGTGAAGAAATCATTTATGAAGTCATTTATTATTCATTAATTCATCTTTATCATTCAATCATGAAGCATTCATTCTGATTTCAAGCTTAATTAGTATCATTTATTCATCAAACCTTAATTCATTTATATAACTTTTATTCCCTCAATATTTAGCATTTTATCATTCAATCATTCATGCCTTCAGCATTCATTTACCATTCATTTCTCTAATTTTTACTCTGTTTCATTCAACTGTTGGTGTCTGCCTACTTCAAACTGTAATCTCCAGAGCAGAATCTTTATAATTTCTCTGTAAATTAGTAGTTAGAATTGGGGACAGGGAGGGAGAGATGTGAAAGAGACACTTATTCTTCACCAAATATCTAAGACCAGGTAGTTCTCATTTGGAGCCTTCTATAAACAAATCCTACCATCAACTAGACTTTCCCCCCCCCTGGTGTGGTTGGGAGACCAGGAGGAAAGGAAGGGCCTCTCTTTCCTTCCATCCTGGCATCCCAGGAGAGAGGGGGAGGTATGACACAGAAGGCGGTGGTTGTGCTACAGCAGATGGGCGGCATTCTGGCCTGCGACTTCCTAAGTGAGGGAGGGGAAGGGCGGGGGAGGGGTCTGCGGTCTAGGTTGTGAGGTTAGGAAACCCTGAGGGAACTCTCTAGGAGGCTGCTTGAGAAGCCTTGAGGTGTTGGCTTAGGGAAGTCTTCTTTGCTTAACACTTGGATTCTCAGAAGAGGAGCCTTCAGTCCTCAGTGGCTCCCGGCCTCTCCTTCCCCAAGGTAGGCAACATAGTGTATACATAATGTGCACTAGTGAGAGGGCAGATGCCAGCTTCATGCCGCTCTGGGCCTGGCCAGTGCTCTGGATGTCATTAGCTGATTTGTTCTGCTCTGCAGAATGCACTTTTCATATTTACGTAAAAAAACAGCTTTCGATCCGTGTGCCCTTTCTTCTGTGAGCTGTAGCACATGGCTTGCTTATTATGAATTAATCCTCTAAAGAGCATGTTCATTATTCTAATTTAATTGTGCTTCGTTTCAGAAAATAACTGAACCCAGTGCGGAATAAACTCCAATGCCCGATCGGTTTTCAAGAAGTTATCCTAAGACAAAATACTGCTAGAGGGCAGCAATTTGGATTCATTAAAGAGAACCCGTGTAAATAATAAAAACAAAACTAAAATGCAGAATTAAATTAAGGGATAGGAAATTAAATTTGTGAATCTAATCTGAAATTGAGGCCTTCAATGTACAGACTTACACTGGTTTGGCTCTTTGCTTGGAGTTTAAGCTGAGGATCTGTGGAAGCTCCAGCATCCAGGGAAGTGACTGTGCCTGGCTGAGGGGACACCCACTGCTTCTGCTCTCTCCCCAGGTACCTGAGAGAGGGGAAGGTGCCTGCCGTGCAGAGCCCAAAGAGGTGGTGCAGGCCTCCTGATGGCATGGCAGAGAGCTGCCTCTCCACAGGGTTACCCTCCGGTGGTTCAAAGTGATGCATCCTGACGGCATCTGGATGGCTCCTGCCGTAGCCCAATGTCTGGGAGGAGGAGAAAAGCCTGCAGCTGTGGTTCTGCACCGACAGGAGGGTGCACAGGAAATGAAGCAGATGGAGGGCGGTGGGACTGTAATCATCATCATTGGAGGTTTGAGCTGATCTGCTGAGAGGAAGCAGCCCTGTACAGAGCTGGGCCAAGCCAGGACACACCTTGTATCCACGTGTCTTGGGTTCAAGAATTCACTCTCCTCACCCACCCACAACCACTCCCCAACTGGCTGCTGGGCTCTCACAGGCTACAGAAGCCTGTGTACATTGGCCTGTGGCCAAGGTAGAAAAATGTGAGCCACCCCTTTCTCTGGACAGAGGAGTGATCCCTCACAGTGACCCTTGAACACAGATCCCAGTCTCTCTTACCACTTCTTGGGAAGATCTGCTCTGGATAGAAGACCAGCAATGAAGCTATGAAATCCAGTTGGTTACAAACACCCCCAAAGTCAGTCCTCAACTTCGAATGAGGACAAGGGGCAAAAAGGATGGAGATAGGGGAGAAAAAAGAAAACTCATAAACTAACTCAACTTGGAAGAGTTTGTGCAAGACAGCAGAAAGGGAATGTGGGGAAAAAAAGTGGTAGAAAGCATTATAAGCATATCCCAAGTACAAATCAGAGGTGAATCGTAGTTGACCTGGGTCCTAAGTCTCTCTCTCTCTCTCTCTCTCTCTCTCTCTCTCTCTCTCACTCTCCTCTCTTATTTTATCTCTCCATCTCCATCTCCATCTCTCTCTATCTCAATCTCTCTCCATCTTTCACTCCCCTCACCCTCTCCCATCTCTCCTTTCATCGCTCTTAATCTCTCTTCTTTCCTTTCCTCTCCTCCCCTCCTCCAGTCTCCTCTTTCCTCCCTTTCTCTATCCCTCTTATTATTTCTTTTGACACTATCACAGACTCTGGAAGGAAATGCAGGGCCCATTTAGTTCAGGGGTCCTTTTTCCTGGGGGCCATGAATAGATTTCATGAAGTTTGTGAACCTGAATGGGGAAAAATTACATCTTTATTTTCATTAATCTCTAACAGAAATTTAGCATTTCCTCCAATTATGAATGTGGACAACAAACACTATTCTGAGTCTATAGACTTTGCCAGACTGCTGTTTTGGTCCATGACACAGAAAAGGTAAAGATCCCCTGGTTTTGCCCAACCCATATGTAAAATGAACACCCTCTAATGTGTGTGATAAGTGACCATTTTACCTAAAGACTTCAATTGCTGGTGTTTCCTTGTAAAGCTTGACAATCCCCTGCAACTTCGAGCCATTATTTCCTATTCAACATAGTAGCCTTCAAGTACTTAAAGTACATAACATTGGCGTATGGGACACATGTGACATTTGTTCCTCTAGGCTAAAAATTCATCCATTCTTTCAAGTGATCCTCCTGTGAGGTGACCTTGAGGCCTTTTATTATTCTCTTTGCTCTTCTTTGGGAGCCCTCCAGCACATTCATGTGTCTCTTTAAATGGAGCATCCCAGAACTTTAGATAACTTTAGATACTTTAGATATCATCAGAGCATGACAGCATACAGAGGGACTATGATTTCCCAAATACTGAGCACCTTTCATCTCTCCAACTCTGTGTCTCACTTGGCTCTTACAGATCTCTCCAATTCCACTCATCAGCCTTTACATTTCACTAGTCACTGTCTCCTCGAAGGCAGTCTCAAGATGTATACTCATGGCCTTCTAACAATGAAGTGAAGAATTCCATCCATCATAAATCTGGAGCTAGGAGTAATGTCCAAGGCCTTCTAGTACAACTCTTCCATGTTATTGAGGTCCAGAGAGGCGAGTTATTTGCCCAAGGTTGTACAGGTAGTAAATATAACAGGTAGACTTAGACTCTTACTCCCAAACCAGTGTTTTTGCCACTGCACCATGCTGTTTTCACTCAACAGACTATTTTACCACATGAAACCAAATATCCAAATATTTGGCAATGGATCACTGAAGGATGGATTCCGTTTCCCTCTTAGAGTTGGGCACTGCATTGACAGAGTCACACTTTCTTTGCTTCATTTGCCCCTTGAAAGCTTGACCCAAGGGTAAGATTGAGGAAAATATCCAAATAATTTAGACCTCAATGCTGTTGGTTATTTGATTAATTAAAAGCTAACTCCATCTGAAATATCCAACTAACTGAAGCAAAAATGTTTTGTTTTGGTTTTCTGCTTGAATTCTCCCGATAATTTAGCCAATTCCCATTGCTTTTGGCTGTCCACCTAACAGGGCCTGGATCTTTAACCCATTCTTGGGCCCATGGCTAGAACTTAAAACACCATACCTAACCAAATCCCACTTCCCCAAAGCAATCCCGAAACCCCAGATCAAATCAACTGAGGAAGCCAGCATCATGGATGTCAATTAGAAAGGGCACTTCAGATATGTCAGCAGTTCTGAGATTCGTCATTCGGTAGAGTGGTAGGGTAGAATCTGACATCGAGAAGGGCCCTCAAGGACCATCTTGTCCAACTCTTACCTGAGCAGAAATTGACACACTTGACATGTTCAAAACAGATCATTACATTTTCCCCTAAACCCACTCCTCTCCCTAACTTTCCCATTTCTATTCAGGGCACTACTGTCATTCCAGGCAGATGAATTCATGACCTGGGAGGTCCTCTTGACTTTTCATTCTTCCTGACACTCCATAGCTATTCAATCATTAAGTCTTGTCAATTCTACCTCCTTGTCTCTTACATACATCCCATTCTACTCACATAACCTCCACCCTAGTTCAAGACCCCATTATCTCTTTCTTTGATCATTGGATCTTAGAACTGGAGCTAGAAGGGACCTAGTCCAACCCTCTCCTTTATAGATGAGAAAACTGAGGCATAAGGAGGTTTAGTGACTTGCTCAGCCCATTACAATAGCTAACTGTTTTTCTGCCTTTAGTCTCTTCCCCTCCCAATCGATTCTCCGAAGAGCTGCCAAGTTGATATCCCTAAAGTAAAAGTCTGACCTACCACTTCTAGGTCTGTATCCCAAAGAGATCATAAAAATGGGTGAAGGACCCACATGTACAAAAATATTTATAGCAGCTCTTTTTGTAGTGGCAAAGAATTAGAAATTGAGGGGATGCCCATCAATTAGGGAATGGCTGAACAAGTTGTGGTATATGAATGTAATGGAATACTATTGTGCTATAAGAAATAGTGAGCCCATGGATTTCAGAAAAACTTGGAAAGTTTTTGAACTGATGCTGAGTGAAGTGAGCAGAATCAGAAGAACATTGTACACAGTAACAGCTGCATTATGCGATAACTGACTTTGATGGACTTAGATCTTCTCAGCAATTCAATGATCTAAGACAATACCAAAAAACTCATGATGGAAAATGTTATCCACATCCAGAGTCTGAATGTAGATGGAAGCATACTATTTACTCTCTTTGTTGTTGTTGTTGTTTTGTTTCTTCTTTCTCGTGGTTCCTCCTATTGGTTCTAATTCTTCTTTAGAACATGACTAATGTCAAAATATGTTTAATATGAATGTATATGTAGAGCCTATATCAGATTGCTTGCGATCTTGGGGGAAGGGGAGGGGAGAGAGGGGGAGAAAATGTAAAACTCAAAATCTTATGGAAGTGAATGTTAAAAACTAAAAATTAATTAATTAATTACTTTAAAAAAAGAAAAAAAGTCTGACCAAGTTATCTTCCTGCTTAAGAAACTTCAGTGGTCCCCTCTCTTTTTGCTTCTAGGATAAAATACAAAGTCCTCTATTTGGCACTTTAAGCTTTTCATAATCTGGCTCCAACCTGTCTAGACTTAACTACACATTACTCCTCCCTCATACACTATATGTTCCAGCCAAACTTGTCTGCTTGCTATACCTCATATACAACATTCCATTTCCCACCTTCATGCCTTTGCCCAGCTTGAAATGCCCTGCCTCCTCACCTCTGCCTCTTGAAATCCTTAGTTCCCTTCAAGGTTCAGCTCAAGCACTACCTCCTACAGCTGACCTTTCTGGCCATAGCTATCTATCAATTGATCGTTAAGCATTTTTTAACTACCTACTACCATGTGCCAGGCCAGAAGAGGCCACAGTGGGTAGAGAGCTGGCCTCAGAGTCAAAAAGACCCAGGTTCAAGTCCCACTTCTGATTCACACTAGCTATTGGTCACTTGACATCTCAATATCAGATTACTAGACCCCAGGCAACTTCCTAAAACCATAAGTTACAGAGCATTTGCAGATCTATGTTAGCAAAGGGAGTTTGGGCACTGGGAGCTCCCTCCAGCACAGAACCCACATATCAGGTTCAAAAAAGAAAATGTACCAGACACTTTTCTGGGTGCTGGGGATGCACTGACAAAAATGAAATAGCCCTTGTTCTCAGAGAGCTTATGTTCTATAAGGCAAACAACATATACACACATAAGTATATATGAAATACATACAACTGATTTGATGGGAGTGGAGTTAGTGGCAGATCCAGGATTCAAACCAAGGTCTTCCAGCTCTAAAACCAGTGCTCATGTCAGATCCCACATGGGAAACCATGATTCCAGGGTAGCTGGAGCTGGGCACACAGAGGCCACTACCTCTAGAAGGAAGCTTAGCAGCACTGCATTCATTTCCCCTGGCCCTAGCTTTGAGTTTTCACCATGGAGGATATAGGACTTACCTGCATCATAGAAGGGTTCCCAACCAGACATCCAAACCCCATACTCAGTGAAAGGACTCATTTTCTATAGCATTTAGCCAACTCATCAGCACACCAGATTCTCAAACCCAGTGCCCCACTAATCTATATTGACAGTGGTCATAGTGAAGTGGATGGATGAATTACTGGTTCTATAGTGATATTTGGGTCAGCTCCAGTAACTATAATAATACTTTACATCTATGTCACACTTGATAGTTTCCAAAGCACTTTCATAAACATCTCATTTGATCTTCACAATATAATGTGACTTGCTATGAGGGTTTTTCTTTCCTTTTTTTTTTTTAATTTCTCAATGAGGATGAGAGAAAGAGTAGGAGAAAGGGATAGCAGATGTCATAAAAATAAATAAATAAATAAGTTTGAAAGGAAAATATATGAGGGGGGGCAACTAGGTGGCACAGTGGATAGAGCACCAGCCCTGAAGTCAGGAAGACCTGAGTTCAAATCCGGCCTCAGACCAAACACTTGACACTTACTAGCTGTGTTACCCTAGGCAAGTCACTTAACCCCAATTGCCTAAAATATATATACATAGATATATAGATATAGATATAGATATAGATATAGATATAGATATAGATATAGATATAGATATAGATATAGATACAGATATAGATATAGATATAGATATAGATATAGATATAGATATAGATATGGATATGGATATGGATATGGATATGGATATGGATATGGATAGAGATAGAGATAGAGATAGAGATAGAGATAGAGATAGAGATAGAGATAGAGATAGAGATATAGAGATATAGAGATATAGAGATATAGATATAGATACATATATGAAGGGACATAACATTACTGGAGCATTCTTGGTGTTTTTACATCCCTCTTATTTTCACAGTAAATGGCAACAGCCAAATGGAGTTAACTTACATTTTGCATCTCTTCCTTAGTATGGCTTAGTCCCCTGGGCAAGACATTTGTCTCACTGCTTCCTGTGTTCCACAAAAGCATAGTAGGCTCTGACTCTGACCTCTAGGGCAGGAGGAAAGAGCCACGCCAGATTGAAGGCTCCCCTTTAAATTTCAGGCATTGCTCTTTAGTACACATCTGCAGTGGGCATATGGGCTGTGCTATGATAGCTGAAAAGATTTTCAATTGTATCTCTATTTATTGGATTTGACCTATGAGCCAAAAGGCGAAGGAAGAGTGGAAAATTAAAGGTGATTTGCTATTAGCTCTCTATTCATATTAGAAAAAGTAAATGCTCTTGCGGTTTTCCTTACAGAGGTGTCTTTATTCATTTGACATGCCTTTAATAACTAATTCTAGTTGTCTGGTTGCCAAGACAGATTTCCTACAGGCAGACTTGAAAGTGCCTCAGTACTTTTTGCATGCCCGGCTTCAAATGATCCCAGAACAGCAAACATTCGACTTCCCTCCAGACCGCTGAAGTATGGGAATAACATAAAAGGATGAAAATAATGGGAAAAGTAAAGAAAAGAATTCTACGTGTACCATGTGTGAGCTGGACAAATGAAGCTCTCCCAACATGGCTGCGGTTGTGTCTGCAGAGACAGGACACAAAGAGACTTGAAAATAATAGGATTAATATGCTCGGTGGAAACAACCAAATCAACTCACTGAGTCCCAGACACTAAGAGTTGGGAAGGACCTCAGAGACCACCTAGCCCAAGCCAAAGGATACATGTAAAAATAAGAATAATAACTTTAAACTGCTCTAGGGTCGGAATGATCCAGGTTGACCATTAGCAAACTTTACTACTCTGTGTAGGAAAGGAGGGAATCCATTAAAAATAAAAATAAAAAATTACCCTGAGTGGTGCTATAGGGGAATAACCAAGAAGGGTGAGCCATATATCTTCCCTTGCTAAGACTTCTCCAAGGGAATGAGGTTTTTCCTGTACCTTGTCTCTGTCTCCTCTTGCCCTTGGAGACGAGGTCCTAGCTGGGAGGAGGGAAGGGTACAGAAATCCAATACTACAAGGCTCCAGGCAATACCCAAGTTGAGAGAAACTCATAAAAATGCACCCCACAAGTAATCACCAAGAATCCTGGATCCAACAGCAGACATAATAATAAGTCCCTTCCAAGAAAGGAGAAAGAACAAATCCTAGTTCTAAGTCTCTCTAACTGGTCTATACAATTTCAGTGCCCTGGATAACAGCTTAACCTCCCAACCAGTATGGATATTTTCCTGTTTCTCCAGGATCATGTTAAAAGTCTTTGGCTGTTCATAACTCTGGGTCACAGCAGCAACTTTAGGGAGTAACTGGTAGGATAACAGATTGAATGACCAATGGAAACAGTCTCCTGTAACTCCGTAATCAGCCCGTACCTCCTCCATCAGGCCAGATTCCCAACAGCAGAGACCCTGCTTCCTCCTTCTCCTGTATCCCCCAAGCACCCAGCCCAGGTCTCTGTATATGGTCCCACTGAGTTGATGGTGTCATTATGTTGAAGAATGAGGTGTTGCCCAGGAGATCAGGCTGAGCTAGCAGTGTTTCTGGGGAGGGAGTTTCGTGGCCCTGAGCCACAGACCAGGGTTTAAACTCAGTTGTCACAATAACTTGAAGCCCATTAAGTTTATTTATGTTCCAAAGCAGGCCCACTAGAGAAGGACCATCATAGTCATAAATATCAGGGCTGCCACTCTCCAGACACAACCAGCCCAGTCTCCCTCCCTCTCCCCAGGTCTGCATGCCCCAGGAGGGAGCAGCCGCCCTGCTTATACTCACCAGACATGAATACTGGCTCAGACCAATGCCCGCACCCAATGTGATCAACACCCCTTGTCCCTCAATGGTAAACATACATTCTGCACACGTGTGCAATATTTACAAAGATAGAGCTTTAGGCTTGATGTAAGGGAAAACTTCCTAATCAGTAGGGGTATCCAAGAGTAGAATGGGCTATGTTGGGAGGTACTGGGTTCTCTCTCAGCAGAGGTCTTCGAGCAAGAGCTGAGTGACTTCTTGTCTGAGATTCTTCTTCAGGTATAGGGTTGGACCTTCGACCTCTGAGGGTCCTTCCATCTCCAAGTTTTCGTGATCCAATGACTCTGAATGATTCTGTCTGTAAGGAATAGCCATGTCTTCTCAAACTCCTACATACCCCATACGAAGGTCCTATCTGCAAACTGTTTACAGAAATCAAGAACAGAAAGGGGATTTCTGGTTAAGTCATAAGGAGAGTGCTTCTGGACAGCTCCAATCTCTACTGGGAAGCTATGAAATCCCTGTGTAAAGCTGAACAGTAGTCACCATTTTGGAGAAAGAAGCATTGCACACACAGAGGCATGTACGTGCTAAGAAAATACCCTACTAGAGCATCATGGAGGCTTTATGGCCTGCAAATAGCATAAAGCACCATGTATAGCCAAATCTCTAAGCATCATATTTGCCCTCAGCCTTACCCTGGGAGGTTTCCTAAAGATCACAGAATGAAAAGAAAAGTTTATGAAGATAGAAGTTATTCCACTTGACCCTACTCTACCTCCAGTGTATATTTAAATAATGACCATTGGAACATATGTGAGCTCAGCTGGGTTAATTGTCTCACACACATGCACACATCCATGAGCAACAGTCCATCGGCTCCTGCCTGGTATGGGGTTGTCAGCCTCAGCTGAATCTAAAAGAGAAACTCATTCCCTGCTAGTAATTTGGCTTACTTTGCCATGTTGCATGAAGTTTTGGGGAGAGGGAGATGTAGGATGGGCATTAGAGAATTGCTGTCTTTCCCTCCCTCCAAATCTGACTCCCCAGTTTTCCCTGCACTTCCCTCCAGAAAAAAAAGAATAAAAATAATAAGTTCATATGTCTATAACAAGTCATGGTTTACAAAACATTCTCCTCACAACAACCCTATGAGGTCAGTTGTCTATGCCAGCATTCCGTAATGGAAAGAGCTCAGGATTCAGTGTTAGAATCCTTGGCTTCAATCTATGGCTTCTTATTCTTTATGTGACCTCAGACCAGTCATTTCAACTTTCCTTAAAAAGTGAAGGAGGCAGTCCCAAGAATTATTAAGTGCCTACTACAGGTCAAGCACTGTGCTAAGTGCAAAAGGTAGGACTAGGTGGTCTCTCTGGCCCCTTCCAGCTTTAAATCTGTAATCCTGTTATTGCCACTCTCCAACAGATGAAATGTCCCAAGGTTAGATAGCTGATGTGGAGTTGGGCCAAGACTCTTTGACGCCAAGTCAGAAGTCGGTAAGACAAGGGAATAACAACTTCATCGACTAAGAACTGGAGGAGATCTTAGTAATAATCAAGGCCAAAACCCCCATTTTACAAAAAAGGAACTGAAGCCTAGAGCAGAGGTATCCAACTGCCAGAGGGCTACAAGCATCTCAAACAAGATTAAAATATAATTGAGAAATGGTTAACAAAATAAGTAAAAATACAATACAATATAGATAATATTAATTTGTGGTTTCCTCAGTCAAAACATGGCCTGCAGGGATTTGTTTCTATTTTGATCTTGACATCACTGAACTAGAGAGTTAAGAGACTTCACCTTCACTTAGGTGGAATGCGGCTAAAATTTGAAGCCAGATCCTGACTCCAAACCCATTGTATCCCACTCCATCAGCTTAGCAACATCTTAACTATTTGAGACAAAATAAGGAAGCCCCTGTCTCCATATAAGACTGAGTTGGATGCTTTTACTTGGTAGAAGGAGGAAGAAGACTCAGCTTAGCACTCTCCTGACTGGAAGGAACATTTCTGTTTGGGGAAGTAGAAAGGACACTACACTTACTCAAAGTGAAGATGTTTGGCTACAATTTCGGACTCAACCATTGGCTAACTGTAAACCCCCACTAGTGCCTCAATGGGGGCACTGAGCCCATTCCTTTACCAGAAAAACAAGGTAATTATGCCTATAATCTCTGCATCATAGGATTCTTGTGAGGATCCAGCCAAATAATACATGTAACGTACTTCACAGGCTGTACAATGTTACACAAGTATGATATATTATTTAATTGCTTTTGTGAGTTAAGCACCTAGTTATTTGTGGGGAGTGGGGGAGTAAGGGGGGAATTTTAACATGATCCCCATTGCAATTTTTCCCTATCTCGTTGAACAGGTAGTTCTTGTCAAGGGAGAATGTACACAATGCTGATAAATTCATAAGTATTTGACCTTTCATCAGTTTTAATATTTTCAATCCACAGAGCCTTCTTAAATGCCTACAGCCCTGGCCCCTACACCCCCATTCATCACAATTACTGCTCCAACTGTCGGAGGCAGGGCATGAAGCGCCATTTGCTGACGTCCAATATTTTATCACTAATAAAGAGAAACATTCCAAGTATTTTCATAGTTCTGATACTTTCCAGCACTGGGCCCAGGAGGAATGAGAAAGTTGTGATTTATGCTATCTGCTGGCAATTGTTAATTAGCCGTTCTGGGCTTGGGACCTTGGGGACTGAGGTTTTTTTCCTAGCCTGGAGCTCAGGCCAAGGTCTGCCAAGACTTAGAATGTTGTGGAAGCTTGCCTTGAGGGTTCTGTCTGGGCATACCATAGGCATTTAATAAATGTTTGGTGAGTGATAGCTGGTGCAAAGCATGAAAAAGGGAGCATTTTTCTTCCTTATGGAATTCGAAATATATTTCTGGAATTTGGTAACGTGGCAAACAAATTTACTATGTTTGTTAGGAATCTGATTACTACCATTTTCAAGGTTCTATTTCTCCTTAACTCTTAACCCCCTTCTTTTCTTTCCTTCCTGTTATTCTTTCTCTCATTCCATTACTGCTCCCCCCACCAACAAGTTAATATATGGACAGCCACTTTTCTATTGGCTGATTTTTCCTCTCTTCTTCCCAGTTCTAGGTCTACAAAGGTCAAAAGTGTCCAGCTGTGGCATTTAGTTGACCCAGAAGCTATGACTATACATCAGTCAAAGATCTGGATGAAAAGAAAAACATTCAATCATCCATGTGTTTTCATTCATTCAACATATATATCTATTAAATGCCCACTAATAACAAGGCCTCCTGTTTATATTTGACTCTACAGTCTGCAAATACTTTAACATCTATCATCTCACTCACCCTTCACAACAATCCTCTGAGGTGCCAGGGAAGGGATTTTTAATCTCTTTTTTCAGATGACGCAAGAGGGTCAGGGAAGCAGATCATATGGCTAGTGAGAAGTATTCTACTCCTGACTTTCCATTCTTGTGCCAATTGCTTTCTTACCCTGGAAATGCCTCCACCCCTGTGGTCAGCTCTGATTACTAAGCTTCTGCCCTAGATCACCATTTCAGAATGGCCAATTCTCTCCAAGTTCCCCTCTTGACTTGACAGACTTTTCTACCTTGCCTCCACGTGGACACCCCTCATTCTCGCTTCCTTTTACGTTTTGTCTTGTCCCTTAGAATAAAAGCTCCTTGAGAGTAAGGACTGTGTTTTTATTTTTTTTTTTTTTGCTTTTATTTGTATTCTCAGAACTTAGCACAGAGCCCAGTATGTAGTTAGCACTTAATGAATACTTTATCTAGCTAGCTTGCTAGCTAACTTTCTATCTATCTCACCACAGGCCATTTCTTCTGACTGCTCTGTTTGATTCACTATGCCCTTCTCACTACTATGCTGGTGAAAAGAATACAAAATTTAACAACAAATGACCTGAGTCCAAGTACTAGCTCTACTACTATTTTTGTTTGGGTGACAATGAGCTAATCACTTCAATTCTCTGGGTCAGTTTCTTCATCTATATAATGGATATTTTATTTATTCTGCCTACCTGCTGGGAGGATAAGAACATGGAGAGAGAGAGAGACAGAGACAGAGAGAGACAGAGACAGAGGGAGACAGAGACAGAGAGACAGAGACAGAGATGGAAAGAAATGTGTATGTACATATGGATAAGATTATTTATTTTTGTTGCTGTTCTGTCATTTTTCAGTCGTGTCTGACTCTTTATGACCCTATTTGGGGTTTCCTTGGCAAAGATACTACAGTGGTTTGCCACTTCCTTCTCTAGCACATTTTACAGATGAGAAAACTGAGGCAAACAGGGTTGAGTGACTTGCCTAGCGTCACACAGCTACTAAATATTTGAGGTCAGATCTGAACTCAGGAAGATGAGTCTTCCTGACTCTAGGCCCAGCACTCTATCCACTGTGCCACCTAGATTACATATAATGTACATATATTATGTAAATGTATGCATATATATATAGATGTATATAAACTGGAGAGAGAGAGAGAGAGTTATCCATATAGAGATTGAGATAAAGACAGAGATAGAAATACACATATTTATATCTTCATATTCCTAGTTGTGAAAATCAAATTGTATGTATATATGTATACATATATACGCATGTATAGACACATATAATATATGTATACACACATACATATATATAGATATAGATACACAAATATATTTGAAGGCATTTTTAAAACTGCAAAGATAGTTAAAAGAAAAGATAGTAATGACAGCAGCAGCTGTAGCAGGCCTTATGTGTGTCCCATAGCCCTAGAGAGCAGATATTCAAGGATTTTATCCATAGCCACGGGCTCCAGGAAACAGCCTAAAACTATCCCAGATGCCCCTGTGGCCTTGGGATACAACAGCTTCTATCAGAGCTCTGTCATTTTATTCTTCATTAGAGAGGTATGAGACAAGGCTGGAGCCAGTGCCAAGAAGAGCCCAGCTTTATGCAACCCAAGGAGGCCTATAAGGAAACACTAGGGAGGTTCCTTAGCCTAAGTGACAGAGCTGAGAAGTGACTTAATAACTATCTCCATATCTGAGGGTAGAAGGGGGACTGTTGTAAGGCAGGGTTAATGAAAGGGGAAAAAAATCTAACAATTCGAACTAATCCCAAGTGGCATGGGCAGCCTCCAGGCTCCCCCTTACTGGAGGCCTTCCAGCAAGAGGAAGAGGAGCTGCTTGCTCAGGTGTGGGTTGGACCAATTGGCCACCAATTTCCCAACTGAGATCCTATGCTTCTATTATGGAAAGAAATGGAAAGGGGTTTTCCTAATGAAAATCAATGAGAATTCAGAGACCCACTAGCATTTCCAGTCCCATAACAGTAAGCTCTCTGCATGAAAGTCCGTTTTCCAGGCTATCAACCTGGACATGATGCCCTATGCAACCTTCCTGGACAGTTGATAGCACTAGCATTCTCTGGGTTTCTGCAGATCCACATAGCCCTTTGGAATTCCTCCTAACAGGCTCTGACCAGCACAAATCTTGCTATACAATGAGTAAAGTGAGATCGGACCCTTCCCTCACCATCCCACCCACCCCACCTCCACCCCCCAGAACTAGGACCTAGTCTTTGCCTCTCAACACAAGGGACAATTCACACAAATGGGGAAAATGGAATTCACATAGTCATTACAAGGCTACAAAGGTGTATTTAGGGAAGGGAGACTTGAGAATAAAGATGTGGTCTTTGAGGGAGAAAAGAGGACGGGGGATGAAGGCAGACCTGAAGGGGGAGGGAGTGGTCTCTAGCAGGCTAGAGCAATCCAAGTTCAAAGAGTAACTGATTTTCAATACAGGAATGCTCCTCCAAAACTCAGTCTGACCCCCTTCTCCACCCAGGTGCAGAATACTGAACTCTCCCTGAAGACAAGGACTGTTTGAGATTGTCATTGTTGTTATTGTTGTCTTTTTGCATCCCCAACCTAACATAGGTTCTGTGCCCTACACACAGAAGATGATTAATAAATGCCCATTGAATTGAATTGAATTGGATTGGATTGGATTGGATTGGATTCCCTCACTTGCCCCTCCCCACCAAAGGAGCTAGTTGCAATGCCTTTTCTTCTCTACTCCCATCCTGATGGTACTCCCAGCTACTTGTGTAACCTTAGTCCAGTTCCTCCAAGGCTCCATTTTCACATCTATAAAATGAGATGACTGACCTAGATGGTACCTAATATCCCTCCTTTCTACCTCTAAATCCTATGCCCTATGATTTGGAGACACTATCCCTGACACAGCTAGCTGGGCATTGTGTTTAGACTCCACTTCCCGTTCAATCTTCTCTCATTTTAGTACTATTTATTGGCAACATCCTTTCTCTATTCCTCAGTCTTTCTGTCTGTGAAATGGAACCTGGCCAAGGCTCAGACTTCCAGATCTTCCTCGGAAAGAGGCTGAATTGTGGGGAAGGACAGTGCTTCTCTCAGAGCTGATTAGAATAGAGAATTGGTCTGTGGTGTATAGATATAACTCTGGTTGTGGATAGAGAGGCCAGCAAAAGCTCCAGAGTACCCAGCACAAAGTGGCACCAGTCTACCCTGTCTGCTGCTGCTTCTGCTAACAGGAAGCCCTGGAGTGGTGCCATCCCATCAACATTTTAGGGAGGATTCAGAGACAGAAGACTAAAATACGAGGTACTTCTACCCCCACCACCAGCACCACCACCACACATATATGCACACGCACGTGTGCTCACACTCACACACACAGAGCCCTTACTTTTAGTTTCATGGGTAAGGTTTACATACACATTCTGTATCCCTGGTTTCCTATGGTGGCTTTTACAGGTCTTGCTAATTTATTACCCGTGGTTACACTTTTAATGGAAATCATGAAGAAATGGTAAAGGAAACATGAGCTAATTTTTTTTCCAGTGACACATTTCACTGCTATTTAAATAGCTGTTTTGCCAAACCAAACACAGAGCTCACAGCCAGTGGTGACACATGAAGGGGATCACTGTGGCCGCTCTGCCTGCTGCTGCCTTGGATCCAGAGAAGGCGGGACTTTCTGCTCTCCCCAGCCCCGCTGCCGCCTTGGGGTTGAAAGGGTGGGGAGTGATGGGCTGGAGTGCCAGAGTCTGAGGTGACCACAGAACCCACTCTCTGGCTGGCTCTGGCCTGAAAGCCCTGACTACTTTCTGCCCTGCCCCTGACTGCCCTGCCCTTCTTCCTCCCCTGATTGCCCTGGTGGTATTGGGGCCCTAAGAAGCTGCCATCTCTGGCCAATAATGGCTGGGAAACCAGTCAGGAGCCAGACTGGGGGCCCCAGAGGTGCCTAGCCTCCCCAGAGGGCTCCCTAGCTTTCCCTGCCAGATGATTTGTTCAGTCCCCTAACTCGGCACATTATCAGGTTGTTTAAAACCAGAGATAGATTTGCAATGAAACCTTGGCCAGCTTTGTTTCCAGAGTCACCACATTAGCCTGCCTGCACAGGGTACCTTTGTTGGACAAACTTCACATTTCTGACTTTCCGGCTCGGAAAGATTGGCTTCCAGCATTTCCTTCTGCCCTCAGCTATGGAGTCAGTGATGTCACAAAGACTTTATTAATTTTAAAAGGGACTAATTCAGAGAAGGGGGAGGGGCAGAAAGGGCCTGGAGAGTTGGAGGGGAAGGGCAACCAAGGGAGAGACTATATCAGGAGAGAACTATTTCTGTGACATCTTATCAAAGCTTTTAAAATTAAAATATTAATGAGTAAAGAGAGGGATACAGTGAAGAGCAAACAGTAATGGTTCACCAAGGATCTGATCCATCAGAGGCATCAGACAATTTCTTTTAATCCTCACTGAGCCCACCAGGGACTGAATCTCATATAAGCAAAGCAAAATCTCCTGCCTACCAAATGTAGTCATGACCAAGCCAGTTTGGGCCCAGGTCATAGTTATACTCCTGGTAGAATGAGCATATTGGGGAAGTGAGGGAGGAACTTGTAGGGAGGAGGGATGGGATGAGGAAAGGGGGTGTAGAGAGACAGAAGGGACGGTTTATAGTTCTACCGGAGAGTAACCTAGGACAGCAGAGCCTCTTATGACACTGCTTAACTTAGGTTCTTCTATCCTTCTGTGCCTGTTTCACTGTATGTGGGAGAGGCGAGTACCCACCCCCAACTCCTATCCTGTGTTGAGAGGAGAAAAGAGGCAGCTACAGAAATCGGTCTCCAGTCCTTCTGGCAGAGCTGCAGAAACAGCGCTCTCTACCTCTGCTGCTTTCCAGGGAGCCCACATAAGTGGAGCTCAAGAGACAAGTTAACTGTTGTCATCCTTTTGCCAAAAAGTATATTAAATTCACTGACCACATTTTTCCAAAACCCCAATGCAGAGGGACATTCTCAGATCAGATGCAAAACGCACTGGCTGGGCTCTGGCATGCCGGGCACCACACATGTTTCATTTCATGTTATTAATATTTAAACCAAAGCAGCTGTTCCCTGCTTCTCCCTGTTTCTCCCCCCCTTCTCTCTCTCTCTCCCTCTCTCCTCTCTCTCTCTCTCTCTCTCTCTCTCTCTCTCTCTCTCTCTCTCTCTCTCTCTCTCTCTCTCTCTCTCTCTCTCTTTCCCTCTCTTTCCCTCTCTTTCCCTCTCTCCTTCTCTCTCCCTTTCACATACACACACACATACACCTTGAACTCCTCCAGGGACTCTTCAATGTACCCAGAACCAATCAGCTATCCAGGGAGAAAACTATTCCTATGCCCTTTGCATGACCCCTTGCCCTTTGCTCCTTGACCTTTCCCAGACTAGTGACTAGTCAGAAATGAATTAATTACTACACTTCAAACCTGGCCAGGCAATTAGATTTAGTGGCTAGTCAATTGGAAGTAGTGCTCTGGGTATTACCCAGGAGATGGGCATAATGCCCTTATTAGTCAAAGACAACCAATAGCACCAATATCAATCAACAGTTTTCATTAATATCTTTTCACTGTTTAAAATCATCATCATATACATATTAATAGTCATACATGTCAAAAGACAAAGGTCCTGGATCTGGTCAACAGCACACTGAGTTTTCTCTGCCTCATCTCACTGAGGCCAAGGACTGGCAACATGATAATGCAGTGCTAGACTTGAAGTCAAGAAACCTTGGGTTCAAATATCACTTCTAACATTTCCTAGTTATGAGACCATGGACAAATTACAACCTCTCTAAGCCTCAGTCTTAAATGTAAAATGGCAATAGTAATGGTTGTTTTGCCTTCCTCTGACGGTTGTTGTTATAAGACCCAATAAAATAATGCGTGTAAAGTGCTTTGATGTTATGTAAATGTTGGCTGTTTTTTTTATTACTCATCACTACAAGAGGCCTCAAGTAGCATATCCAATTATTCCCTGCCTCACATCTGGGTGTCCTGAGTATAAGGGAACTGGATTCTACAGAAACTCTACAGAAAAAACAGGCTATGAGTAGTCTTTATGAGAAACAATAGCATATTTACCATTTTGTCCGGGAGACTGCTAAGGGGACTCACATGGGATATGAGAAAAAACACAGCGAGAATGGGCTCTGGATCCCTGGCATCTGGTAACCTTAAGACAAAGGGAGGGGAAAGGGAAAGGACTAGGCAAAGTTTCAATGGGCAGGACAAGCCAATCAAGCAGGTGAGACAAAGTAAAAAGAAAAGAAAAAGAAAAACTATTTAAAAATTTTGTTGTATAAAAGCAGTAATAATTGTAATCTTTTCTACTATCATGTAGCATAGCAACAGTTACATATATTGGTGAACAATGCACGTTTAGTTTTACTATAAGCTTTCTCTAATGACAATGGTAAATACTCTCACGGTTTACAACATGTCACTTCCATCTACATTAAAGATGACATCTTTCAAAAGCGCTCCCTCAGTTACACCAACCAGTTGGCTAAAGTCTGGGCCATCTGGCACATGGTGAGTTCAGAGCTACCATGGCGTAATATGGAAACGTTTCGCCGCTTAGATGGGCAGGATGGAGGTGGGGAAGATTAGCTATAAGGTCCCTATAGAGAATGATGTTAATATAACTTCTAGCTGACCTAGGGACGTCCAGACACCTATTAAAGAAGTTCTCACTTTTTCCTTTGATTCACAGGCCCCATTTTTTCTACCCTTATTCCAAGGATGCTTCATTAGGACTTTCAGATGCCGGGGGGAGGGGGGGAGAATGGGGTTGTATTCTGTGTGTAGCAATTATTTATAGTCAGTCTGTCATAATGGACAGTGTTGGATTTGGAGCCAGGAAAACTTGGAGTCAACTGACACATTTGGACACTTACTAGCAGTGTGACCCTGGGCAAGTTGCTCAACCTCTCTGTGCCTCAGTTTCCTCATATGTAGGGTGAGGGGTAGAATTAAATGTCTTCGGGGCAGCTAGGTGGCCCAGTGGATAGAGCACCGGCCCTGGATTCAGGAGGACCTGAGTTCAAATCTGGCCTCAGACACATAATACTTACTAGCTGTGTGACCCTGGGCAAGTCACTTAACCCCATTGCCTAGCCAAAAAACAAAAAAAAAATTAAATGTCCTCTAAGGTGCCTTCTAGATCCTCCTACCACTTTCTCTCTCCAATGATGAATAAGGGTTTGGTGTCAGAATGCTGAATTTCAGAGAGGAAATCTAAGGAATGACCTGCCACTGAACCAATTTGTGTTCCTAGCCACCCAACCTTCAAGACTCCAGTTCCCTCAGTCCCCAATAACATGTACAAAACAGAACAGCCCTATCAAGGACCCTGACCTATGCAGGACACAGAAGACACAAGATACCTGTACTAGGTCACTGATAGCTGCTTTAGTCCAAAGGGAAGACACATGGAATTGACAAAACCAGGGATGAAGGACCCAATCCCCAGACAACTTTGGGGCCAAGGTGCCTGAAGAAACTGAGTCTTTCACTGACCTGTTATTAGTTAATATACCCAGAGCTACACATTTTGAAATAACTTTCATCACAGCCACGGGAAAGAGGTGAGGCAGGGAGTGCTGTTATACACAATTAGCACAAATAGGATTTACTAACTGGTTCTTACACTCAGGTAAAGCTGTTATAAAGCCCCTAAGGGCCCCACCATATCAGCACCATGGTCAGCATTCTGTTCCTTGGCTTACCTGTTAACATTATGTCTGTAGAGGTGTGAGGCAGCATGTACCAGTTCATACTTATCCTCAGAGACCCTGGAGGAAATTCAGTAGCCTCATCTTTATGGGATGACTAATATCACCAGCCCCTCAAATTCATACATAAGCACTGGACTGTGGGGATACCACTGCCTAATTCTATTATTAAGCCTTGAAGGAGCTTACTAATGAGTCATAAGTGCAGTTTGGGTTCAAGAATTCATTCTGATGCCAACAAAGGCCACTTCAGAAGATACTTCCTTTCTCCTTCCCTCCACACACACATGCACACTGGTCTTTGGGAGTTAGTCACTGAATGTAACTATAGCATTGGGGGCCTAGCCCCATTTCATTGTAGGTATTGGGCAATCCTCTCCATTTCCCCACATCTTAGGGCTCATCACTACACTATGTGTACATGCATATGCATGCACACACACACACACACACACGTACACGTACATACAAAGCATTAACCAGCTAGTCAAGACTACCCAAAACTATCTAATAAGTCTTCCATGTTTCTCCCAGCTATCCATAAGCATACACCTCTCTGCCCTAGTCACAATAATACCTCCTAGCCATGACTAGCCAACTAGCAAAAAACTAACACACAACCCCTTCACTTCTAGCTCAACTAACAAACCTTGGTCAGTCATGATCTTCTTGTGCAGAGACCCATTACTCTCATCATTACCTCAGCCATACTAGAGTTTCTGTCCCATGAATATAGTCTATATTTTCCCTAGAGTATATTGCAGTCACCTATGTTTGTTTCTTATCTCCCTGTTTAAATGTAAGCTCCTTATGGGCAGGAACTGTGTCTAAACTTCGTATGCTCCTCATGTCTAGTACAGTTCTCTGATGACAGTAAACACTTATTACATGTTTGTTGAGTGAATGAATGAATGGCACAGGGCCCAGGTGGTCATGCCAGATTGAGTCAAACAACATTCCAGCTTACAGGCAGTGCTAGAGCCAACCCCAGGGGCCAGAGGCCTGTCAGTGACATCAGTGATGAAAGTAAAAGAGGCCTTTCCCTGGATATTGGTACTTAGGGGTGGGTGGGACTGACAAGGAGGACAGCATCTTGAGTGGGTAATTCCAGACGACAGCGGGAGCTGAGAAGACTGTGGGTAATTTGGGGAATATTTGGAAACTGTAAGGGTGATGTCAGCCTTAGGGAGAGAGTAGTCCAGCAAAAAAGTGTGTGAAGGAACAGTTTATTAGTCTAGAAAAGATTTTCAGACTCACAATCCTCCACACCACACCCCCAATCTTCTCCCACCAGGAGGGTCACATGGATGTAATTATAATACACAAAAGCGGGTGAGCCTGGGCTGGATCCAGGAGAAAAGATGTGAATGCACCAATTTTATTATAGATTATTGATAAGTGGCCAAATGCAGCACATTCTACATACACACACACACACACACACACACACACACACACACACACACACACACAGACAACAGAGAGCTAAAAGTGTGCAAGATTCAGAATCAGAAGACTGGGTTCAAATGCCAGAGCTGCTCCTTATTACCTATGTGACCTCAGCCATCTTCTTGCTGTCCACCCTAACAAAGCACCCTCTGGACCACCAGAGTGTCCAGTCACCACACCCTGAAGCAAGGGTGTGCTAGAATCAGCTCTTAGGGGAGAATTGATAGTTAAATTTTCAGTATGTCAGAAATGGGAAAATGTTATCAACTACAATTTTATTGTTTTGGTGATTATCTAGACATGAGAAAGTAATGCAGAAAATTTCAGATTAAGCTTTAAAGCATGTCTTCTTTCTAGAGAGCAGGTTGTTAAATATTTGCCAGCACATCACTCAACTTTGGAATCTCCACTGGGACCATCCCTTTTGTGCCTGGTGAGTGTGAAGCCACAAACTCATGTGGCCAACTATATCTAGCTAGCTCCTTGTCATACCTTCCACTCTCCCCTTCTTGTCACACACCTTGTTTCTGCCTGTTTCCTTCATCCTTCCCCATCCTACTTTCTACTTCTTGCTCTGGAAACCATAATCAAAATCAATACTGCCATTGCCAATGGGAAGGACCTGCCAATCAACTCCCATTCATCATCCTTGGGACAGAATGAAAGGCAGAAAGAAAAACAGACAAATAGGACATCTTTGAAACCTTTTGAAAAGGTTTGATTTTAAAAAATAAAAGCAAGTTGCACATAATAGTTTCATATACAATCCTCTTTTCCTGTTCTACTATGTATAAATATGGAAATGCCCACTATATTTGGTAGTTAAGTCTAAAAGAAAAAAAATTTTTTTAAATATATGATCTCCAAGGCTTCATTTAGTTCTAATCTTGTGATCCTTTGCCCAGAGCTTAGGATAAGGGGTTGGGGTAATGAAAGCATGCCCCACCTCCTGCCTCAAAGGTACCCCCTGTTTAAGGTGTATTAGAGACAGAATTTAGAGAAAATCCCCTGGAGATTAAGCCTTAGCCTCCTAATCTCTACTCCCCAGGATGGCACCTATTTGGTTTCAGCCCAATAATAGTCAACTAAGTGGACCTCCCATAGTCATAGGCTTTAACCTCAGGGTTTCCAGCGTCCACAGCCTATTCCTCCTACAGAAGCAAGTATGAGATGTGCAAAGGGAGATGGAGAGGTGAAAAGGGAGGCTCGAGAGGCATGTGGAAGGCCTTCTGTGGAGAGGTATCCTAACATTAAGGGGTTCTTACAACAATAAGGGGTCTATGAAACAATGGAAAGGGGATATAGAAGTGAAGCAGGGGTAGTATAAGAGAATTTTAATTTGTTTCAGAGAGAGGACTGAAGCTGGGTGTCAGCTCTATTTCTTCAACAGCTAGTTCTAGTAAGAAGAGCCACTAATCTGGATTATAGTGTTTTCCACAAACACACCCCATGCTCAGAAAAATCTCCATCCCTTTTGACACAGGCCCCAAACTAGCAGACCCAAAGCCATACCTTTTACTGGCTCCCTAACTCCTACTTCTCCTGGCACAGATCTTCCCACATAGACTCAACCCCCCCTCACTATCATGTCACCCCAGAGCCCATAGCTAATGGCCTCCCTACCTTTATCCCACAAACTAGACAGGTGATTCCTCTCCTAATCCTTTTTCCCTGGAGGCCAAAGCTACCAGTGCCTTCTACCCAGGGGACATAATAAACATCAAATTGAATTTAATTTCATCTTTCCCTAGGGCCTACCACTAATTTACCCATCCCCAAAGAGGAGTCTCCTGAAGCCCCTAAAAGTTCCCTGGATTCCCCTTTCCCTGACATCTATCTTCAGGTTCTTTTCATTCCAAAGGACAAAAGGCTTTTATGCACTGTAAGGGTTTTTTGAGAGCCCATACCTCTGACAAGCCATAGATCACACTACTAAGGAGGAATGGTGTGTGAGCTGGTGAGCCATCACTAGAAGAAAACAACCCTCCTCTCCAAGGCCCCTTTAAGGAATGGAATCTGGGCATAACTATGTGGGGAAGGGGCTCTATTTCCTGACAGTAAGAAAGGCAGAAAACTAAGAGAAATAGGAATATACGAAGCCAGGGAAGCATATGTAAAGGCAAGGGAAGTGGAGGAGGAATTTGACTCCAATCCTGCCTAAGGAAGGTGATTCTGGGAACAACTGAAGATGAGGAAACAGGAAGAGAAACAGAAAGGTGACACTTGAACTCATGATTCACTCATTCAAACAAACATTCATCAAGCACCTATTGCATACAAGAGACTCTGGTTGGTGCCAAGGGAGATACAAAAATGAATAAGCCAAAGTCCCTGACCTCAAGGATCCTACAGTCTGGTAAATTAACTTAATGCAAAATGTAATGAGTTCAGAAAGGTCACTTCCTGCAAAGGGAATCAGAAAAGGCTTCATGGGGCAGGTGTCATTTGAGACAAGTCTTAAAGGATGGGGATGATTTCAATAGGTAGAGATGAAGAGGAGGAAGAAAGACATTCCAGGCAGAAAGAGTAGCATGAGCAAAACTACATACATGGGGAATACAGGGTATATTCAGAATATTCAGGGAATTATATATAGCTGAGCTTAATTGGAATATAAGATTCATTAATAGGGGAGCAGTGGGAGATGAATCTGGGAAGATAGGTTCAAGAAGCTAAGTGCCAATTAATTTGGGATTGAATTCAGTAGTCAATGGGAAGTCACTGAAAGTCTTTGAGCAGGAGAGATGATATGATCAGAGCTGTGCTCTAAAAAGATAAATTTGGCATGAGGGTTAGGATAGATTGGAAAGGAGGAATGGTGGGGACTAGAAATTCATTAACAAGTTACTAAAATAGTCCATGAGAGAAATAATGAGAATCAGAGCTAAAGTTGCAGCAGTGAAGTGGAAAGAAGAGGACATGTTAAAGAAATCGTGAGGGTGGAATTAATGATGAAGGATTGGATAGAGGTGGGAGAGTGTGGTGTGAAAGAAACAGAAGAACCAAAGATCCAAAGATGAGTTCTCGGTTTTGAGGAGTGTCCTTAAAAGAAATACTAGTCAGGAGGAGAAGCAGGTCTGGAAGAGAAATTGTGATGATTTCAGCTTCAAAGATGCCATACTCCAAGTGTCAGAGGGACATATGGGCTGAGCTCTCCAGCAGGCAGCTTGAAATGCAGGTCTGGTTTTCAGAAGAGAGGTCAGGACCAGAGGTATAGATTTGGGAGTCATCTGCTTTGAGGTGATAATTGAAGCCTCAGGAGTAGATGAATTAGTAAGGAAAAGAATATTAATATAGTGCTCCTTCTGGGCTAACCCACTTCAAATTGTACTTGCAGGAGGGAAGAGAATAAGCATTTATGTGGCACCAACTTTGCATCAGGCACTGTGCTACGCACTTTACAAATATTATCTCACTTGATCTTCACAACTGGGCAAGGCAGCCCATTTTATAGCTGAGAAAATTGAAACAAACAGAGGTTAAGTGACTTGCCCAGGGTCAGGCAATTAGCGTCTGAGGTCAGATTTTAACTTGGATCTTCCTGAATCCTAGTCCACCAGCTGCTTCTTGCCTAACTAGGAAGGCAACTTTCCCAGTTTCAAGATATTCTATAGATGCAAACTCCTAAAACTTTGTTCCTGAGCTCCCACCAGTTCACTTACCTTTAACAGTCAGTAAACACAAATAATTTAAGGCAAAGGAATTTGTTGTGGTGGCATCTTAAGAAGAGTAGCTACAAAACATTCCCACCTTCCTCATAAAGAAGGGGCAAATGCTCTCAGTAGACAAAGCACAAATGAGAAGAGTGGGCATGCCCTTAGAGTATACTAGTAGAAAGACACACACTTGAGAAATGCATGTGACCAAGTTAACTCACACCAATGGCTAGCCGTACTATAATGCCATTAATTTTTATCAAACTTCTTTATATCTTGGAAAAGGGTAACAGAATAAACCCTTCTTTAGGTTTTAAGAATCTAACACCTCCTTTCTGTTATTTATCCTTTATCTTCTGTGATTTCATCAAATGGGACTAGGGAGATCAACTGATCTAAGATATCCTGATCAACACCCCACATACTATGTAAAAAGAAGAATAAAAAAGGCTAAGGACAAAGCGTTGCTGAATCTCTATATTTAGGTTAATGGAGAAGAAAAAGATGTCATCAAAGGAGACAGAAAGAGCATTCAAGTTTTAAAAGGACCGTCAGAGTGAAATGTCCTGGGAGCCAAGGAAAGAACACAACAGGGTCAAATGCTACAGCTGCACCAAGAACAATTATTGTTGTTCAGTCATTTTTTTTAGTCATGTCCAACTCCTTGTGACCCCTTTTGGAATTTTCTTGGCAAAGATATTGGAGTGGTTTGCCTTTTCCTCCTCCAGATCATTTTACAGATAAGGAAACTGAGGCAAGCAGGGTTAAATGACTTGTCCAGGGTCACATAGTTAGTGTGGATTTGAGGCTAGATTTGAATTCAGTCTTCCTGACTTCAGGTCCAGCATTCTATCCACTGTACCTACCTGCCCTGTCCAAAAAAAATAAGGACTGAGAAGAAGCCACAGAATCTGTCAACAAAGAAGTCATTGGCGACTTTTGAGAACAATATAAGTATTGTGGATAGTGTAGAAGCCAGATTATGAAAAGTTTATATATATATATATATATATATTATATATATATATATATATATATATATATGGTTTGGTTTCAAGGAAGTCAAAGCAATAAGTGCAAATACCTTTTTCAAGAAGTTTTGAGGTTAGTAGAAGGAAATAGAGAAAAGTGGCTTCAGAGTATCAGAGGTTTTGTTTGTTTGTTAGATAGAAAAGACTTAAGCATGTCTGTAGAAGAAGACCTTGACATCTTTCCTTACCCTTCCAGTTACTAGGTCTCTTTTCAACCCCAAATTAAATGTATATTCCTTTGTATTGTATCCCCCAGTACATGGTAAACTCCATAAGGGAAAGAATGGTTTTATTTTTTCTCTGTACCCCCAGGACCTATAACATGCACCTGAATGTTTCCGGAATTGAAGATGCATTAGAGAGGATGATTGTCAGAGTGAGGCCCTAGAGGGTAAGGGGAAGGATGGGATCAAGAGAACAGGTGGAGGAGAACATGTTGTTGTTCAGATGTTTCAGTTGTGAATGACTTTACCCCATTTGGGTTTTGTTGGCAGAGACACTGGAGCTGTTTGCCATTTCCTTCTCCAGCTCATTTTACAGATGAGGAAACTGAGGCAAATAGGGTTAAGTGAGTTGCCCAGGATCACACAGCTAGGAAATATCTGAGGCCACATTTGAACTCAGGTCTTCCTGACTCTAGGTCCAGCACTCTACTGAACCACTTAACTGCCCCTGAGGGAACCATATAAAAGTGTATAGATACTTCTTACTCTAAGACAAGAGGAAATGAGGTAAGGGTAAGCATAGTGAGAAAAATTCTAGGTGAAGAGGGAAATTGAGGAAGCAAGGAATCTTCTCTAATCAATAAATTTGGAAGTGAGAAAACATGCTTAAAGTGAGGTAATCATATAATGATGTAAGCATAGGAAAGGTTTGGAACAAACAATGGAAACCCTTTGGGGATGTCAACCAGAAATGGGAAAAGGTTGAAATTTCTGAGCAGTATAAGAATCAGAACTTGGAGGAAACCTAGAACTCATCCATCCAAATCTCTCACTTGGCAGATGAGGAAACTGAGGGCCAGAGAGTTGAGGTGCTTTGCCCAAGTTACACAGTAAGTAACAGACCTTGAAATTGGAGCCTCAATCCTCTCACTATGAGGCAAGCAGTTTCTTCAACTATAAAATGGCATAATAACAACAACTAGTTTTCAGGCTTGAGTGAGGATCAGGAGAGATAGTTGCAAAGCACTTAGCGCAATGCCTGGCACAAAGTAGGCACCATATAAATGCTTATTCTCTTCCCTTCCCCTTCCTATAACACCAGGCTTAAGTAAGACTCCAGAAAAGGTTAGGTAGCATGAACCAGCACTGGACTCAATCTGCCCATTTTTTTGATTTAATAATAATAGCTAACATTTACATAGCACTTACTATAAGCCGGGCACCATGCTAAGCATTTTACAAACATCTCATTTGATCTTCACAACAACCTTGGGAGATAGGTATTATTATTATCCCCATTTCACAAATGGGGAAACTGAGGCAAACCAAAGTTCAAGTGACTTGCCAAGGATCATATAGCTAGTAAGCATCTGAATCAGGATTTGAACTCAGGTCTTCCTGACTCTAGTCCGGGCACTCTCTCTGCTGTGCCACTTAACTACCTGACTTTTTCCAGCAATGCTTACCAGTCCAGAAATAGAGATGCAGATTGTGGCCATACATGGGTAAAAGGAGACTGATGAAAGCTGAGAGTACATAGAAAAGTTGTATGGTTTCACAATCAGGCCTCTAAGCCACATTCTAACAACCTATACACCGTGCCACTCCCCTTTTCCCATTTCACCTCATGTGTTATGCTACCCATTAGGGACTGTCTTGCTTCCTTATGTTAGTATCCCTAACCCCCCTAAGTACAGTGCCTGGCACACAGTAAGCATTTAATAAATGCTTCATGAATCTATCCATCTCTTCTAAGCAGAGCACCCTGTTGTCATCCCAAATAATCATCCTAAATAATATCATCCTAAATAAAGACTCTGTGTGATCTCATTGATGAAGGTCCTCCCTCCAATGAGGCAGCTAGAAACCCATCCATCCCCACTTATCCTGTGAGACTCTTCTAGAAATCTGCCACATGGGAGCCACTCAACCCACCAGGGACCTTATTCCCATGTAAGTCTGTGTTCCCTCTATATGACCAGCCAAGCTTTTTTTTTCTAGTGATAAATTTCCCTAATGGCATCCTTCGCACCACTTTTCCAGCATGAGTCCTCATTTGGAGTATACTGCCTCTATTCCCACCCTCTCCATTACCATTGTCTTCCCAGTAATTCCCAGTTTCAATCCTTTGAATATTCTTTGGTGTTCAGTGTTGTTTGATGACTTACCCATTACCTACCACAAGAGGAATGCTGACGTCAAATGACTGACTGACTGACTGAATGAATGAATGCATGAATGAATGAATGAGAAAGGCCATTGAGCATCTTATAAGAACTGCATAATTTTCCAATCTAGCCTGATTTTCATCTCTGGGTCCAGTCCATTTTTTATTTAGTATCTACTGATGAACAACATATCTACTATGGGTTGCCCATCCAACGAGATATTATGCTCTTAACAAAGCATGATCTACATCTACTCCATTAAGCCAAACTTCTCGTGGGTTTATTGTTTGCGGTTACTTTTAAAGTATTGCTTAAGTAGAGCAAACTTCCCACAAAGGAGATTTGGGATTTTGATTTGTCTCGCCGTGGATTGCAAGGGTGAAGACATGTCCATTAACACCTCAATGGGAGCACTTCTCCAGGGTCTGGATACTTGTTGACCCATTCACACCTCATTGAGGATGAGTGATTAAATCTCGTAGATTGGAGACAGTTTGATTGCCTTGGGCTATTACCATCTGTGCCACTGCTTTGCACTGAGCCTATAAAAGATAGTCTTCAGTGGAGAGTTGTATCTTAAGTATTTCCTCAAAGAACTCAACACAGACCAGAGGCTGTACCAGAATTGGTACATTAAAGCTGTACAGGTTCTTTCACCTTTGCAGCCCAAGAATGAATGAGGAAAGGAATAAAGCATTTATTAAGAGCTTGTGAAGTGCAAAGCCCTGGAGATACAAATAAAAGAGTAAAACAGTCCCTGCTCTCAAGGAACTCACATTCTAACAGGGGAGATAACACATATGGAAGTCACATGGAGAGATTCCATGGTCCTTAGGGCGTAGCAGCAAAGCAGATGGTAATGCTTCTTTCTTTAATGCCATTTCCACTGATAAAATCATGTCATTTTCTGCTGCTGAAATATTTGCCAGTGCCAAGGACTTTGGTGGCAAGAACTTTCTTTTCTGGGTTTCCAGCTGCTTGGCTACAGCTCTGGAAGGAACAATTGCCAGGCTGCATCTCCACAGGGCTTGCTTTCCAAAATGATGACTGGGTGTGAGGGAGATAGGTGGTTAGACCTGCCAGCACTTGATTCCTGAAATCTCCCCTTCAAGATGACTTGCTGCTTCAGCTAGTCGGGCTAGGTGTTCTGGGTGCAGCATTTGTTTGACAATTGGTGGGAATGTCTGGTCTCTTCTCCACAAGAGTTACCTCCCCAGCTATAGCTGGAGGGCTGGGTAGGAAGCAGGATCATTGATCTGTGAGGTGCTACCATTCCCAGGGCTCCCATACCTATCAAGAGTGATATTGAGAGGTAGCGATATACTATCTGGATAGATAGTGGATAGAGCACTGGGCCTGGAATCTTCCTGACTCTAGGCAAGTCACTTAGTCTCCATCTGCCTCTGTATCCTGAACTATATGGTATTTTCATAATAGTACTTACGGCAGAGGGTAGGGATGAGCATCAAATTAGATCATATTTGCTTAGTGTAGTACCTGGCACACAGGAGGTGTGTTTTTTCTTTCCCCTCAAGTTAGAATGGAAGCAAATATCTAGATATTGCCCTATGCTACTATTAGTTATTTGAATAACGTAATCCACTGGGAGAACAACCCCAAACTTGAGAGTCGGGGAATCTAGCTTTCTAGATGGATATGGGTAAATTACTGGACAGTGCCAGTCTCTCGGAGAGGAACTAGAACTGGAGAAACAATAAGGAACAAAGTCACATGAAGGAGAAGCAAACCTTAGACTTGGCCCTCTAGAATGACCATGAGAAATTCAGAGGTTGCAGGGGTGATGGAAAGTGGGTTACCTCTCCAGAATTCCCAAGTTTATTATCTTCCAGGGGAAATCCAAACTTCTATAGATCCCTAGAGACACTGTAGAATCTCCTAAACAAGAGCCATAATCACTCATATAATTATAACATATAGAATATTGACTAGCTTCATGGTAGGTGCTAGAATCAGGCAACCAGTTGTAGATACTCACAGACACTCCTCTGAGACTCAGGAAATTGCTGCACTCACTGCCTCAGTTCTGTGAGCAAAACAACTCTGCCCAAACCTATCCAACTGTTCAGGGACAAGGATAGACTCCAGTGTCCTTTCCCTTGTCCAGAATTGCCTTCCCATCCATCTCTTTCCCAGAAATGAAAAAGAGTAAGCATGGAAGTCGAGCTCCCCAACCAACACACCTGCTCAACCACACAGAAACGCAGACAAAAATCCCCAACCCCGTGGTAACTCAGTTATCTCTGGAATCTGGTCATTGGGTGAACAGGGCAGCTGAGGTGCTGGGACCCAAGACAACACCAGAGAAATAGTTTTACTCATACCTTGTCTCATGCCACTGAAATCCTGAATGACAAGAGCAGCAGGATCAGGGTGAACATTTGCTAATCCGAATGAACCTTTGGACCAATAACAGTAATTCACATTTGTGCAGCGACTTAAGGTTTACTAAGGATTTTCCCCGTAATTCCATGGAGTAGTCTACCAATATTCCCATTCTTTAGAATTAAGGCTCAGGGAGATTATATGACTTACCCATGCCCACGCAGAGAGTAAGTATCAGAAGAATTTGAATCCAAGGCTCCCGATTCAAGGTCTGGTACTCATTCCCCTATTACCATCCTGTCTCAATACAAAGAGAAGCAAGGAACTCGTAAGACACAGATAGAGTTTGAAGTTATCAAAAGAAAGCCTGACCTAAATCTTTTGCCCACGTATTAAACTTTAACCAATTATCAACACTAAAACAATCCTAGATCCAATCTTAACTCAAAGCTTTAAACTAATAATAACCCCAACCCTAATCAAACCCTACCCCTTATCAAGTCGAAAACAGGTTCAGGGGGTTAACCAATAGGAAATGCATGAGACAGAGGAAGATGAAGTTATTTTCTGTGTGACTTTATGTGCTAGGCATATTGGAACAGAGAGCCAACAAAGTCAAGGAAATATCAATACTCAAGGAAACAGCCCAGATAGATGGGGCAAAGTCTATATTGACAGAGGAAGAGCAGGAAGATGAGTGACAAATGAGGAGATGAAAAATTGAGAGAAGTCAGATAATAGATGACAGAGAAAGCTGGAAAGATGCTGAGAGTTTCCTATGTATGTTGGAAAAATTAGCAACCTGACTCTTACATGAGTGCTAGCCCCACCCTTCTGTAATTTTTAAAGGGTCAACTGACAGACTACACAACCCTAATGCCAATCCAAACCCCAACCCATGCTCAGCCAAAATAGAAATCAAACCCCAGCCAGACCCAACTCTAGTCCGAACCCTAACCTAAACCTAACCTCCAACTCATCCCCTAATCTAAGGAATAGATGGGGAGAAAGGTTCTTTGAGTAGAGAATAACCATGAAACATGACCCAAGAGCCAGAGCAGACAGCTGTCTGCTTTTCATAGCTTGAAATATGTCTTTAACAATTGTCCTTTGGTTTTGAGTCTGATAGTAGAATATTACCATTATTAAGGGATTTCATGAAGGAATTTTTTTGTTGTTGTTTAAGAGAACCAGACCTTGCCGATTCATGGCTAAGAAAATCAGGCACCTGTTAGTTATTTCCTCAGTGAGCAGCAAACTGGGATCAGAGTTCATAAGAAACCCCCCTTTGGGTTGCCAAGATTCATCAGGAAATGAGATTACCTGGAATTTGAAAATGATGAATAACTGCTTTGACACTGACCAGCTTCTAGGCAAAGAGGAGAGAAGGGCATCATGTCACAGGCATATATGTCTCCAAATGCTTTAAGATATCCGAGCATATTTATTACTCACTTGTTTCTTAGAGGAGATTCATCTAATACTCTTCCTTTTTTTAACTGTAGCTTCAACTATTGGATATATGTGTGTATGTACATAAAAGACTCCTTTTCCCTTTCATTTGCCCAAGTATTTTGGATACCTTTTAAAAGAAATCATACTTGAAATGGTTGAGATTTATGGATCCAGATTCCATTTCCAACGTTACCAAGGAGATGTAAATACTATGAAACATTCAAACAGACTTTTGGAACTTTCTAGACCCAAACCTCATTTTACATAGAAAGAAACAAGAGTCCTAGAGAAGGGAAGCGATGCCCAAGGTCAGGCACTGGTAAGTACCTGGCATTTGGGGCAAATATAGGACTTGGACCTAGTTGTCTGATTCCATGTGCAAAACTAGACCAAATGAGGTAATAACTGTAAAGCACTGAAGACAGTGCCTGGCTCATAGTCAATGCTATATAAATGCTAGTTGTTGTTATTATTATTGTTATCATTATTACTTCCTCTCAAAGAGCACATCGTTGTGACAAAAGCAAAAGTCCAGGAGCTGCCCAGAAAATATATTAAATATATCTATATCTACATTTATATCTAGATAGATATCAATATCTGGAGGCAGCTAAGGGACAGTGCATGGGACTCTTGTCCTGGAGTAAGGAAGACTTTACCTCAACTCCAGCTTCAAATACTAGTTGTGTGACCCTGGGCAAGTCATTAACTTCTGTTTGCCTCAATTTCCTCATCTATAAAATGGAAATAATAATAGCACTTAAGTCCCAAGGTAGTTGAGAAGATGAAGTGAAATAATAACTATAAAGCACTTAGTACAGTACCTGGCACATAGTAAGTACTATGTAATTATTAGCTATTATTACTATTAGATGATAGATAGATAGATAGATAGATAGATAGATAGATAGATAGATACCCTTGAGAACATCTCCACATTCCACCCATAATCATCACTTCTTTCTTAGAGGGAAATTCCCATATCACTGACAGATACTTTTCTACTATCTACTACCCCCCTGGAGACAGTAACAGGGTCATAACTTCTCTTTCTCAGTCTTTCCCACTGAGTCAGCTACTGAGAGCTCCTCAGAAATATAGATCTGAACTGAGAGCTAGACATGGTTTAGAGAATCAAATCTATCTCCAAACAATGATAACTCCAAGGATATGTCTCCCAGGGTTAATGCACTCAATCTGGATACCATTTTGAATGACCCCATCCTTCAGTCCTAGTGCCTGAGCAGTCAGTACCCTCCCCCATACTAAGCATAAATGTCCAGCTTCTGGTATCTGTGAGGGCTCAGTCCCTGGCCCCATGGCACTGCATTTTAGTCTGCTTTTTTAGGCTTAGTTATTAATCACTTTTTCACATGAGCTCTTTAAATCATTCTGTATAAACAAAGTAGAAGATAGCACAGAGCCTGTGAAACCACTGAGGAAGATCACTGGGGAACCTTCTTGATTCCAGAATCATCCCAGCTAAGTTAGCTTTCTCCTGCGGTCTTTCAAACATTCATACACTGGACAGCTGGAGCCAGGGCTACAAGGATTAACTCATTTAAAATGTTCACAGTTGGTTAGAGACCCTAAGTCTCCAAGAAAGAGCATGAAATTCATAGATGCAAAGAATCTTAGAATTGGGGTCATACCACCCAATGCAAGGCCCCCTTACACAACATTCCTGATATCTCGATCATCCAACCATCACTTAAATATTACAAGGCACTCACTATCTCAAGCTCCATTTTATTTTTACGCAACTTTAATTGCTAGAAAGTTCTTCATACTGAGCAAAAATCTGCCCCCTATAACTTCAACCTGTTCATCATAGTTCTGTCCTCTGGAATAACACAGAATAAAGCTAGTCTGTTTCCACATAACCCCTCAAATATTTGAAGATAGCACCTTTAAATTTTCTCTTCTCCAGGCTAACCATCGCCAGTTCCCTCTAAGTTTCTTAGAATCAGAATGCCAAAAGCTGAAAGAAACTTATCCAGATTATCCAGTTAAACCCTCTAATTTAGTAAGAGGATACTGAGATCTTTCCTCCTTTATAGCATGGTTTTCAGACCTTTCACTATACAAATCATTTTCTTCTACTCCAGTCTGTAAATGTCTTCTTTCAAACACGGTGCCCAGAACAGAACACAGTGTTTTCTGATTTGGTCTGATCAGGGCAATGTACGGCAGCACTATAACTTCTCTTTTTCTGGGATAGTACTAGTACATGGCATGAAGAACTATGATGTAAACACTGAAGAAATGAGTTTTTATTTTCCTAGTTTAAGTGATTATTTCAACAACCACTTGTATGCCATTGGAACATCAGGGCATAAGTTATCATTAATGTAACTTAATTGATTTTTTATAATGCTTAAAGTTTGAAATAAATTAACAGTAAAAAACACATGTTTAGATATTCATAAACATAATACAGTTCTCTCTGGTTGAATAAGTTAGACAATAAAGTTAGAATAGCAGGTTATTTAGGAATATTGAAAATTGTCCAATTCCAAAGGATACCTCCTGAGCTCGTGCTGATCTTGGGGAGCAGCATTTGACTTCACAATGGCTTTCCAATTCTTTCTGCCAACATCACCCAGAAGGCACCTTCAAGCTGTCCTCTGTCCATCCAAATCTATCATAGCAGATGGTTCTCAGCTTCTAGAGCCTAACAGAAATCTCAGGCAAGGTAGATGTAAGGGGAAACTTCATCCCTGGTACTTCATCCCCCCGGGAGGTTCACTGTCCTGGCACCATGGGATGACTTCCAGCTCCTATGATAACCATAGGAAACCTAGGAAAGGATCTTCAAATTGGGAATGATACCGGAAGCCTTTACATTAGAGAAGTTTCCCAAAGCATCACAAAAATGTGTTTCAACACCAGAGTAAAAAATAGGCTTTGCTGTAACTGAGGCTTGGGTGTAAAGGCGATATTAAATAACTTAAACCAGAATAATAGCCCTGCTCCCTCCTCCACTTATAGAGAGAATGGACCTAATGGCCCCTTTACTTTGAAGGACTGACTTCCTCTACCCTTCACACCCCTACCTCTTCTGCTAGGCTCCTGAGTTCCCCTTGGTCCACATTAGCAATTTTAAAAGGCCTCATTTGGTCCATATTTCCTGCTCCATGCTTGACCTCTTCCCTATAACTTTAGCATTCCCCAAATCCTCTTAGCATATTCTCCCCAGCCCAGTTAAAGACATCCTTCAATCCACACATATTTGGAGGTGTGAGGTGGTTTGCTACATCCCAAAGCCTTGTCCCACTGTCCCTCCCTCCATGTAAAAAAAACAGTCTTATTGTTCTACTTCCCTCCCACCATTCTTCTTTTAATCCTTCCTGTTCTGACCCATTATCCCTCAGTCCCTCCCCCTCAGAAATTCTCCAGTAATCAGGAGGCATCGGTGGGCTCTAATCAACCCCCTGTTTTGACTATTTTAACAGCAATAAAAGGACCATAAAGAGAAAGTCACAGGGCCCCACTGGAACTTTGAACGCCTTCTCCTCGATATAATTAAAAACACCAAGTGCTTATTTCAAAGCTGTAAGTGACAGCTCTGGCAGTGTGCCTATTGGAGGAAGCCTAATTATGCTATAAATTAAAGGACCTTTTTTTTTTACCCAACATTATGACCTTTAATAAGATTGTTTTTACAACCAGCTGTCAATAAATCATCCAGGAGCACCAGTGAGAAGTGTTCTCAGAGAACTTCTGTGAATTTCATTAGTTGCCGTTTATTTGGTTTGGGCCAGCAATGATGTTTTTTAAATCTCAAATTAAAAGCTCTGAACCATAAAAGCTAATTCAGAAAAGTTCCCATTCCAGCCTCTGAAAATGAACCTGCCTAATTGCAGAAATTAGTCCAGACAAGTCCCAGCCAGAAGGTCATTAACCAGGAGGCAGTGACAAGTGTCTAGGGATCAGGGTCCTTCAGGTGACTGGCCTCCACAGTGTCCAACCAGCTCCAATAGTGACTGACAAGTCCTGAGAGTGACCAACTGGTCTCACAGCAGCCACCCCTGCACCAGAAGCTAGTATCCTTAGGCAAATGGAAGAGGAAAACTCTACAAGTCCCTCCAAACCAGGGGTTCCTTACATTTTTTTTAAATCACAGATCACATTGGTGACAATCTGGTGAGGCCTATGGACCCCTTCTCAGAATATCTGTTGCCTACATTTATGATAGAAGGAAATGCTAAATTTCTGTTAGAAGTTAGTAAAAATAAAGACTTCCTATCCACAGACTCTTTAAGCAATCTGATCTAAAATTGCTTCTCCATTTTTACATAGCTGCGGCTTCTATGGAAGGGTGCAAGACAAAGTCAAGTCATCAAGTCATGTCAAGAAGCATTTATTAAGTACCTACTGTGTGCAATGCACTGTGCTAAGCCCCGAAGACACACACACAAAAGGTAAAAACCAATCCCTGCTGTCAAGGAGCTCATAGTCCAATGGGAAAGACAATATACAAACCACTCTGGACAAACAAGATATACAGAGGATCAACTGCAGATCATCAGAGAAGCAGAGAGTGGATAGTAAAAAGACTGATGTTTCTGGAGTCAGAAGAGAAGAGTTCAAGCCTCCACCTTCACCACTTACTGGCTGTGTGGCCTTGTGCAAGCCATTGACTTCTCTGAGCTCCAGTCTCCCCATCTACAAAATGGGAATATTTGTACTCCCTATGCCACAGGGTTATTTCAAGGAAAGTCTCCTGTAAACCATAAAGTGCTATGGAAATATGAGCTGTTACCATTATCACTTTTTCCTCTGAGTATGTCCTTCAGCCCTTTGTCCCCGAGCAGGATGAGGGACAGAATGTCCTCAGTACAGGACCAAATTATTCTATATTCACTGCTGCTTTATGGTGAGTACAAACACAGAGAGATGTTTAGGTATGCAAGTTGCAGAGATATGGCACCATTTTAGAATAGAAAGAACAATGAACTTGGATATTGGGAATTGAGAGATCAGCGTTCTAATCATCACTGTACCATCTACTGGTCAGATAATCTAAGCTCTCTGAGTCTCAGTTTTCTTGATCCACAAAATGGGAATAATATCTCTATCATCTAAGTCATGGTTGTTTTATTAAAAAAAAAAAAAAGGAACAGGGACTGGACCTGTTATTTCAGTAGTAGAGTGAACTCCCAAATGAGTAAATTCCCTCTGTCAATGCCATCCTTTTGCAGTTTATGGTCTTAGAGAGTACCCTAGGGCATTGAGAGGTTAAATGACTTGTCCAAAGTCACACAGCCAGTAGGTGCTAGAGATGGCACTTGAATCCAAGGCTTCTTAATTCTAAGGCATGCCTTCTATCCACTACACCACAATGCCTCTCTATAATGCTCTCTGTATAGGAGGCTTATTATTCCACAGGGAAGTGGCACATAGGGGCAATATGTGGAAATTCAGGCTGTTGGGACATGTCACATGAAGACACTATATATATATATATATATATATATATATATATACAGAGAGAAAGAGAGAGAGAGAGAGAAAGACAACATACAACACATAAAAAGAAATATAATTTATGAAAGAAATGTGGTACAGAGAAAAATGTAATTGATGAAGAAACAAGAGACCTAGGTTCAAATTCTGGTCCTTCCATTAGTAACTGTATGAATTTTAGCAAATCCTCTGGGCTTCCATTTCCTCATTAGTAAAATGAATGAGCTGCACTCAATAATCTCTTAGGGTCCCTTCCAGCTCTGGGTTTCTATGATTTTATGACACAGAAAAAATATTATATGCAAACATGGTCTACAGAGATGTTTCATTTATATACATATTTGATTTGTTACTAAGCAGTGGTGTTTTGTTTTTATTTCAATAAAGCATTATTATTAGAAGGGTGTCAGGAAATAAGCCTGTTAACACATCTCCCTACAAGCTCCTCATCTCACCCCCACCTCTGTCCACATAGAAAGACTGTCAAGGAAGACTCAATTGGAGGGAAAGAGAAGTACTCCCTGTTACCCTGGGGAAGTCAAGGCTGGGACCAGAGGGCAGAGTAACAGAAGTGTTGCCCTAATGGGTGTTTGTGGTGAACATCTCTTAGAATCCCTTTCCATCCATTCTCCACCCCACCCCCCACCATGATCTCATAACTGCACCATCCCCCATCAACGAAACCCCTGAGCCCCCTGATACTTTTCTCCAACAACAAGAACTTCAGTGGTTCTAAAATTTCCCAATGAAAACCATCAGGGAAGTCGTGCGTGGGAAATGAAATGCCAGCACATGAGTCCCAGTGACTGTGAAGAGTCACATTGAACTGACCTGCGCTCTCTCTGCTCGGCGTCATTCATCAATCTCTGGGTCATCTGGAGCATCTCACCTCAGGCTCACAGATCTGGTTTATGTACAATACACATTTTTTCCAGTTTTTATTTCATCTGATTTCTTCAAGCAGCCATTCCATTATTCCTTAACATTTGAGTTGAAAAATGTAAATTACAGGCGCCTGTGGATTGACGTAATGTGAAAAGAAGGCAGCTGTTTTCTCTCTCTCTGAACCTGGAACATGGTTTTTTAAAACTAATAAACCCCTTGAACCCCATGAAGACCATTTTGACTTTTTAAATGACCATTTCCAGAAGGAAAGCAGGAAAAGTGTTTTCTTGGTAAGGAGAGTCCTGTTGTTACATCCTTAGGGGAAGATAAAGCTCATGGGCCTGCAGAGACTCTGGGAGTTTGCCCCCAGACCACAGCCGCACTCAGTGCCACAGTCTTTGCCTGCTCAGGTTAAGGAGGCAGATTCTGTTACCACAGAGATACTCTGAGGGCCTTAGGGAGGGTCTGTGGTTACCTATCAGATTCAAAGAATAATTTTGGCTCCACTGGGCCTCCACTGTCCAGGGAAGGGCAATGGAGGAAAACTATCACTAGTGAGGGCCTCTGGAATTGTTACTTACTGGGAGGTGGGGAGGAGAGGAGGAATGAATGGCCTCAACAGGCCAAGTGACAGCTGCTGTAAAATTTACAAATCCACAGAGCCTTAGAGATCATTTACTCCAACCTCTTCATTTTACTTATGAGTAAACAATTGTTGCTGTTCTGTTGTTTCAGTCATGTCTGACACTTCATGACCCTACTTGGGGTTTTCTTGGCAAAGATACTACAGTAGTTTGTCATTTCCTTCTCTGACTCATTTTATAGATGAGGAAAGTGAGGCAAACAGGGTTAAGTGACTCACCCAGGGTCACACAGCTAGTAAGTTTCTGAGCTCAGATTTGAATTACAGTCTTACCTGACTCCAGGCCACATAGGTAATAAGTGGTAGACCCAAGATCAGACAAGCAGCAATTAATCTGGGCATTCATCTAATCTATTTAATGGAGAGACAGCAAGGTATAGTGGATCAAGACCCAGACTGACTGAGGCAGAAAGACCTAGGTTTAAACCGTACTTTTTCTCCATATGGATGATGCGGCCCTGAGCAAGCCACTTAACCCTCAGTTCCCCAGCATACTCTCCAAGGCTATAAATGGCAGAACAGCAGCCAATCTGTATTGGCAGAGGGAGTGTTCTTTTGGGGAATTACCCGCACCAATGAAATCACAAGTCTGTCTTTGTTTTCTTTTTTTGAGTCATCTAATAATCAACAGGTTACCTCTTGACTATCACATGTCCATATCCCCATATGGTGGTCTTCATGTTCATAGATAGGCTCAAGCCAAGGATACACATTCATCAATTTCCTGATTTCTTTCTCCAAACCAAGAGACAAATAATGGAGAAAAGAACAAAGAAAGCGTTTGGACATCTCAGACTATTTTTCTCTTGTCTTCTCTCAGAATTTCACCCTGTGCTGCAGAGCAATTGGTCTAGTCTCTGCTAACTTCAGCAGAAGCTGCTGAATCCTTTCCTTTAAAAGGCTGAGGTTCATTACCCCAACTCAGATAAGGGATGACTATGTGGTCGGGTCTAGTTCTCTCCTCACCAACACTGAAAATGTTCCAGGTCAGAAGGTCTCACCCTTCCTGAGATTTTCCTGGCTCTCTGAGAGAACCTCCCATGTTATACTTAGGAGAGGCTTATCTTGACTGGGTGCCAAGGTGAAAAAGGATGCTTTCCTAACTCTAATTATCAGGGGAGTGGGGCTGGCTAGAAGTCAGCCCTTGACACTTGTACATTTTGAGTGGATTTGAATTCAAGGAACAGAAATGTGTGGGGAAGCAAAGAGAGCAATTACATATTCAAGAGGAATTTTTTCCAGTAATGGAACCCCGTCATTCAAAAAGTACATTATGCATATTATCTCCTTTCCACAACCCTGTGAAGTAGGCAATATGGACTCTATTATCTCCACTTTACAGAGAAGAGAACCAAGGCTCGGTAAGATTAAATGACTTACTTATGGTCACAGAGTTAACAAGCATCTAGCCCAGAATGGTTGGCTAGTATTGCTTAGTGGGGACACCAACGTCCCCATCCCAATTCTTCATCTGAATCTTGTTTTAAATCTTGCTTAAAGATGGCTTTACACCATCTAGACCCAAAGTTCCTCCCCAGTACCTTTAGATCATACCGCATTGACCTCACTGACACCTTTTGCTGATTCTCTAGTCATCAAAAGTTGCTGTCCCTCGAAGGGCCTGGTTTCATGTGCATCGTCTAGGCTGGCTTGTCAGATGCACAGTCTTTAATCAGTTGTTAAGTATAATCTACATTTGAGTGATGCGTGGTGTCTTCATCTATTATTGTAGGGATACTACGACTAGTTGACACTATTGGTGAGAGCCATTGCCACTGGAGCTTTTCTTCATCAGGTAAGTCCTTGCTGTTTCGTAGAACATCAACTTTCTCTTTATATCTCCTCCAACAGACCTCTCCACCAAGTCTCTATTTCTGGTCTAAGGTATACCTCAAATTCTAGTTCATTTTTGGAATGGAGAAGAGCCCAATGAGTGATCTCTAACTAGGGAACTAACTACACTCCTTCCCCACCTTATCTTTTCATGACTAGCCTTTCAAGTGCCCCCGGGGACCAATGCTCAGAACTATATCTTTGCATTTAGTAATATGACAAATAGTACTGGGCCTGGAGTCAGGACTACCCAAGTTCAAATCTGACCTCAGGCACTAGCTGTGTGACCCTGAATAAGTCACTCACCCCTGTTTGCCTCAGTCTCCTCATCTGTCAAATGAGCTGGAGAAGGAAATGGCAAACCACTCTAGTATCTTTGCCAAGAAAACCCCAAAATAGAGTCACAAAGAGCAGAATATAGCAGAAACAACTGAGCAACAACAAAAGTAACAATTTCTACTCTAAGAAGAGGAACTATTTCATGGTAGATATATGTAGAGTAAAGAATGGTGACTCTACGTCAGAAGACCTTGGTTCAAAGCTTGCCTGTGTTGCCTACTACCTATGTGACTTGAGGTCAGCCATTTAACTTCTCTTGGTCTCACTTTCCTCATCTGTAAAATGAGGGATTTGGATGAGATAGCCTATGAGGTCCCTTCCAGCTCAGAATAATGATATGATAACATAACTCCTAGAACTCTATCTGCTAATTTAACAATATGAAAATTCTATCTTATAATGACAATTATGATTTATAATGACAAAAATGGTAATTTTTATCTTATAATGACAAATCCTATCTTATAATTTAACAATATGACAAATTGAGACATACACTAAGCTGCTAATTTCTACACTGTAGAAGAAGCATTTTAGTAGGAGATATTTGGTACAAGGGAAAAAATGCTGACTCTGAATCCAGACCATCTGGGTTCAAATCTGACCTTAACTTCTTACTACCTATGTGACTCTGGGCAAGTCCTTTAACCTTCTATGTGCTCTCAGTTTCCTCATCTGTAATATAAAGGTATCATACTAATGACTTCTAAGGATTCTGTTGTTTGTTTTGTTTTATTTTGTTTTGCCCCAGCTCTTGATCTGTGATTAAAAGCAAATAGAAAATTTGGGAACAGAAGTTTCAGATCCTCTAATCTTAGAGATTTCACTCCTGAATATAAATCCCAACAAAGAAACCCTTCAAGAGGAGAAAATGAGAGACTAAAGATGATAAATAGGGACACGGGATCATTGTGGGACCACTGCCCTGGAAGAGATGAGAGTGGATAGGATCAAAAGCCCAGGCTGGCCATGCATGCTTGGCTTTTGTTGTCCTTGTCAAGGAGAGATACCCTACTCTCTAAAGCTGGAGCTACAAAGAAAAGGCCAGAAGATTATTGTAGGGAAAGCAAAGAAGAAACTACATTAGGGAGTTCAGTCAAAGATTGATTGTTGAAATATAAGGATGATTTGAAGTAACTGAGCATGTTTAGCTTGGAGAAGAGAAGAATCAGTGGGAACATGATCACCCTCTGCAAGTATCATGTGGAAAAGGGATTAGATTTGTTCTGTTGGCCCCAAAAGGCTGAACTAGAGCAATAAGTGTTGAGTTACAAATTAAGGCTTGATGTCAGCAAAAACTTCCTAATAATTATGCATGTTCAACAGTGGAATAGGTTTCCTGGGGAACGAATGGATTCCTCTTGGAGGTCTTCAAGAAAAGGATGGGGATGTTATAATGGGGATTCCTTTTGTCATGGGTTGTATTGGATGGCCACTGAGGTCTTTCCAAATCTCAAATTCCATGATACTCTATAAAAAAGGAAATGAGCTCATTCTCCAAAAGAGTCCACTGATTGGGGGCTTAAAAAGAGAAGGTATAAAATGACCATTATGAGGAATATTAGAGTGATGGCCTTCTAAGCAGTTCCACAAACAAAACACTCCATTTCTGTTAATTATTTCCTATTTATCCTGATTATAGCTTGCTTCATATATATTTGTTTGCATGTTATCTCCCTCACTAGATTGTAAGCTCCTTGAGGAGAAGGACTGTCTTTTGCCCCCTTCCTGTATCCTCAGTGCTTAGCAAAGTGCCTGGTACATAGCAAGTCCTTAATAAATGTTTGACTGATTGACTCCAGGCACAACCATAGATAAGTCTCTCCAAAGGAAGAACATCTCCTCCAGAAAGGCCTTCAGAAAGAGAGGCAGACCCTATAGAATTCATTTATAATTAGAAGGCTAGAATTAGTTTTCCAATCTTGTTTTCTCAAGAGAACTGTAATCTGACTATTCATTGGATACTTAGAGCTGTGTCTGTTGTGAGAGGAAGTCAATCCACTGCCTAAACTGTCCAGAATTCCACAGAAGAGAGGTGCCACTAGATGATGTTTATAGGATTTCTATGAAAAACAAACTCATCAGAATTCTTACCAACACACAATGAGGCAGCATGGTAGAGTGAGAGTAACACTGACTTTAGATCAAGAGGAACTGGATTCAAATCCTGCCTCCGATGCTTAAAAGCTTTGTGAGCTCATGAAAACCTTCCTGCACTTCAATTTTCATTTGTAAAATAAGAAGATTGGACTAGATGATCTCTGAGGTCCCTTCTAGCTCTAGATTTATGATGCTACCATCCTCAGTATAGCAACTAGCTCATGGTCAGTAAACCTGAGAGGGAATGGGAAGTAGGGAGCTGAGGGTTTCTTTGGGAAGAGGGAAAATGGAAGTGATTGCTTGAGTCTTGTTTGTGGGACTGTCATGGATAGGCAAGGGCTTCTCAAGGACAAGAACCTATGATTGTTTCTACAGATACTTCATTTAGCCTTCCTTTGCTCTTACGTAGGAGCCACTCTGAGCCCTAGCTATCTTATACAAATGAAAAGAGGATCCTAGAGGAGAAGTAAAGAGCTAGAATGAACCTCGGAGAGCCACATGTGCCCAAACTGTAAGTTTCTCAAGAACAGGGACGGTGACATTTTTTACTATATGTCCTATAATATCTAACATTGTGCTGTCCACAATGATAAAAAAATGTTCATTGAATGAATGAATGAATGAATAAATAGACTTCTCCCAAACAACTGCAGTTCCAGATAGGTGGAGTCCAGAGTCATACTGACTGAGTGAATATGAACCACCTTGTTTGAGACCCCGAGGAGTGCCCCCTGGTGCTAATCAATTCAACTAGACTACAAGAGATTTCAGTCAAACCTTTTCCTTCTAAAGAGCTTTTAGCTTAGGAGTGAGGCTTCCTAACTGCAGCATCTTACTTGTATATATAACTCCTTTGTCCTTTCTGTTTCAACCTCTACCTTTGTTTCTGTTTCCATCTGCGTGTGTGTCTTTTTCTGTGCCTCTCTATCTATGTTTCTGGTTCACTCTTTCTCTCTTGGTCCTGAGCCTGAAAAGCTAGGATTTAAAAGCTGAAGAAGGGGTTGGGGTGGGCAGCTAGGTGACACAGTGGATAGAGCACCAGCCCTGGAGTCAGGAGCACTTGAGTACAAATCTGACCTCAGACACTTGACACTTATTAGCTGTGTGACCTTAGGCAAGTCACTTAACTCCGATTGTCTAAAAAAAAAAAGTTGAAGAAGGCATAAAAAACAGCAGAGTCAATGTGAAAACTGTCACAGGAAGAAGGCATGATGTGGGGGAGGCTTTACTGCACTGGCTGATGAACTCCTTAGACGCATCAAACGTCAGTCTGTCTCAGCCAGCCCAGCAAGAGGAAGTGCCAAGTTCTCCTTCCAAATCCTGAAGTTCTAGATTTGTCCTCTCCAGCTGGTAGGAACATATGAGGTCTGTCCTGGCAGCCTCCTCCCTTCCAATCTGGCTTCAAACTGGCTTCTCCCAATGCCTCCTGTAGGCACAGCCTGTGTGGCAAGGCTTAAAGCAGAACTGAGCTGGGAGGGCCTCTCTTCAACCCCAGAGGCTTACAGAAGGCAACTCTGAGGGATTCCAGAAAACGATTCTGTACAAAGTGTCTGTGATATTATCGGGATTTGGAGGAGGGGGAGGGGATCTGAAGTGACACACGGAATGCTTACAATAGCCATAGTTCTCTCCCCTGCTTACCCCAGGGAAATGGGTCAGTACCAATTTGCTGAAGCCCCTCTAAAACAAGAAGCCTTTTTTTTCCTTTGTCAAATTGAAACATTCTTTCTGGTTTGAAGTGGCTAAAAATGTCCTCTCTGTGCCTTACTGTCTTTGTTTGGGCTATATTTCAGGGAGCAAAGTGTTAGGTCCTCAAAGACATTAACTAAACATTGTTGAGTCAAAAATACAATCTCCTTTAAAAAAAAAACAGCTGTTTCATCCAGTCTATTTTGCCTTTCATTGTGATGTGAAACATTTCTCTTAGGGAGGTTTCCAAGGAAAGGCTGTAGGTTTCCCACCTATGAGGCTCATGCGTATGGATTTTCAGAAATCAAGTCTGTCACATCCCCATACAGACTCACCAGCCAGAAAATGTTGTAGGTGAATGGGAGCCTAAACTGGATCAAAACTCTATTTCAGGACTTTGTTTTAAACTGATGGGACAAGCCTGAAAACTGTCAGTATACAAGAAACTAGCACATCTGGAATGGCAACTATGACCTCCTGCTGACTGATATAACTCAACATGTCTGTCAGACTTTTTTTCCCCCTCAAACGGCCACAGTTTATTTGGCTTCTGTCCCTTTTGTCCAACTCCTGGGTAAAGATGGTTGTTAAGCTCTATATTTTTACCTTCATGCAAATTACAAGCTATATTTTACCACTGAGTTGCTTTCTCTCTCCTTAGAAGTAAAAATGGCAGAAAAAGAAGTTAGAAACCAAAAGTTATGTTGATTACCAAACTCTCCCAGAAGACACTGAAAAAGGAGTAGCTTGTAATTTTCTTAATTGTAGCTATATTTCCCCTGTAATATTATAAAATTTGGTCCCGGGAAACTTACCCTGAAGATGTTCAGACCAAGAGCAAACTCTGAGCAGGATTTAGTCATGTTCTACCCATTGGAATGGGAGGCTATTATCAACTGCTTTGCAGCAATTGAATAGGTTTGTAATATAGAAGTGACCAATTCCATTCTTAAAGAGGCCTGGGAGAAAAATGAATGACTAGGTCTGGAGGAATCAGAGACATGTTTTGGCTGTGGTCTGACATCAGCTTTGACCATAACGTAATGTCTTTTTCATGGAAACCCACACTTTCAATTCACTCTGAAGTTAAAGGCGAGAGCAATATAGTAAACGTTTAGTAACAACTCCCCCCACACACACATACCTAGATTTATTAGCCAGTTAAAACTTTAATGGTTAAATCTAAAAACCTATTATTTCAATGGCCCCAGGGATGTGCACAGCTGGAATGCTGAGTTTTAATATATTCAAATTGGAATAAAAAACCACTGTAACTAGGAAGTTAACTTTCTTTCTTAGATGCTGTTCCCAAGAGACCAAAGTGGGTGTTGGAAAGGAACATATACAGAATATTAACACAGACTCTTCCATCTGGCCCAGTGGTAATGGAGTAGCAAAGGAGACAGGGGGGTCATGTTATAGGGAACAGACAGAATGATTCCCTTTCCACTTGTACTAACTAGCTCCCTTTCCCTCCCTACATGATGCATAGTAATTGGGCTATACCCACAACTCGCAAATCCAAACTCTCAGGTTTGAAGATAAAAATGCCTCTCTGAAGATCATTTGTGAGTCATGGGAGGTTTTTGGAGACACAAGCTAAACAAAGATGATAAAAGAGACAAGGGGATGGTGACAATGGAGGGAGATAGTCACCATTGCTAGCTTGTATCAACAGGTTTGGAAGCCCTATACACCACTAGCCTGCAATGATATTCAGAGTAGACATAATTCAGACATTGATGTGATTGCTGAATAAATGAATGAAGCTCATACTATGTACCAGGCACTGGGGATACAAATACATAAGTAATGCAGTCCCTGACCTCAAGGGGCTTACCTTCTAATGTAAAGAGGCAACACATATCCCTGGGTTGTGCCCAAGAAAAGGACTTTTAGTCTGGAGAGTCACAGGAATAGTGAGTAGAACCATAAGGTAACTGATTGTCATACACTCTCCTGAAGCAATGATAATATTGCTTTGATTGCTGTTCTCAAGGGAAAAGGTAGAGGATGGGGTAGGCTGGGGAAGACTAACACATATGTCCACTATACACATGATTCCAGGGCATATGGTGAGATGTCGAGGAGGGATGACCTAAAGGACATGCAACTTGATCAAGGACAAGCTAAGTAGAGTAGTTTAGGCATGTTTGTACTCACTCACTCCCCCAAGAAGAATAGCTCATCCATCCTCAGGGAGCAGTTCCAAAGCTTGGTGAATTGATCCCCTCATGGAATGGGGCAACATTCCTGCTAAAATCTAACCCACTGTTGTTCACTTTGCCTTTTATTTCAAGAAAGAATATTATAACAATACAGCTCCCATTTATGTAGTCCTTTGTTTTAATAAAGGACTTTTTTCAAAGTAATCTAATTAAAGCAAAGGTCTACATAAATGCCATTGTTACAGTATTCTTATTCTCACATACTCCAACAACTGCTGTGTTACAAGAAATCTTAGGTTTGATTGGGTTCCACACCACAGTCTAAAAGGTGGGTGGGGAATGAAGGCAAAGGAATAATGAAGTTGTAGGTGAAACATCCAAGTGTCTCAAAGATGCCCCATGAGAGCAGGAACCTACAGCTCAGTCACCTTTACAGATAAGACTCCTAGACTGTATTGGAATTCCTGTATCAGCACAAAGTCTCCCCTCTGGTCACTTGACCAGCCCTGCTCTTCTTAGTGTTCATGTATTTGAATTTCCGAGCTGCTTACTTTCACGGCAAACACAGTCACAGTCCAGGAGCTGCCAAGGGGAGAAGTCACAACCACCCTACAATTACTCCTCTGGCTGACTTCCCAATGGGTCAACCCCAGAATAATGGTAGACTGTACAAAATGCCGGCGTAAGATAGACTCCCAGGTTACCCACACAGCTGCAGCTGCACACTTCCCCAGGCATCAGAGGCTTCCCCAGGTCAGTTCCTCTCCCCACAGCTAAACCAATTTCGCCCAGAGACAAGGGTTACGGCCAATTTTATATCACCAACAACAGTAACTTCCTTCCCATTTCCTTAAGTACTCCACTGGGTCCACATGCCAGAATGTTGGACTGGATGGCCAGCAAACTTCCAACTCCATTGCCATTTTGAAATGGCAATGCAATGACGCACACCAGGCTTCAGCTCTTCCTCTTACTGCTAGGTTGTAGGATTGTTAAGAGAACTAAATGAGCTAAACGCAAACCAAGGAGGCAGGTAGGTGACTCAGTGATTACAGTAATGAGCCTGGAGTTAGGAAGACCTAAGTTCAAATGTGACCCTCAGATACTTACCAGCTGTGTGACCTGGGGCAAATCACTTAACCTCTGATTGCCTTAAGACACCAGAGCAGAAAATGGCAAAGTACTCCAGCACCTTTGCCAAGAAAACCCCATGGACAGTATTGTACTTCCACAGATCATGAAGAGACAGACACAACTGAATAAGAACAAAATGCAAACCTTAAAGCTCAGCATAAATGCCAGGTATCACCATCATCATCATCATCATCATCATCATCATCATCATTATAGTTACAACATAAAGCAAGACAAACATTTATTAAGTGCTTACTATGTTGTAAACAACACTGTTGGGCCTTGAGCAACAAATATAAAATTCAGATAAGATCTAGTCCTTTGCTTACAATCTACTGGAGAGATAAGACACTGTCAGAGAAATGGCAATGCATACTATTAAATAATAAGTAAATGAGAGAGTTCTGGGGGAAAAAATGCTCTGGAGGTCTGAGAGCGAAGAGGAATCAAGAAAGGCTTCTTAAAGAAAGTTGCATTTGAGTTGGGCTTTAAAGGATGAGGGTAGGGGGGAGGAGGGAATTGAACAAGGCAAAAGGAAATTTCATGTATGGAGAAGAACCTGAGAAAAAGCCCAGGCATCGGAGAGCACAGGACACGTACAAGGAGAGCGCAGAGGGCTGTTCTGCTATAACATAGCATTGTGGAAGGGGGCGGGATGAAATAAGACTGGAAAGATAAGCTGGCAACATTGTGGAAGGCTTTGATTGCTAGGCAGAGGAGTTGGAGCTTTTCTCATAGCAGAAGTAGTCACATGCAAGCGTTTTTTAAAAAGATTTTCTGGCAAGATAGTAATAATATTATTATTATCATACTTGCATTCATTTTTAATAAATGTATGAACATACACATTTATATATTTAAACCTCTACATTTGACTATAAATTAAATGTGTATGTTTGTATTACTTATACAAATTTATTTAATTGTATATATATAAAACATTTATATATTATATATTTATAAATACATTTATAAATATATAATATAAAATATAAAATACATATAATTATTATAGCTGTTTATTTTATATTTATATAGCTAAGTTTTACATAGTGCTTTAAGATTTATGAAGTACTTTACATATGTTGTCCCATTTGATCCTCACAACAACTTTGTGAGATAGGTGTTAATATTATCTCCATTTTACAGATGAAAAAATTGGCTGAAAGAAGTTCAATGAGTTGCCCAAGGTCACACAGCTAGGAAGTGAATGAGGCAGGATGTGTACCCAGGGCTTCCCGACTGCAGGCCTGGCATACTTTCCCCACCACACTGGCAAGTTTCCTTTCGCATGAAGTATAGATTGGAGAGGAGAGGTAGGAAGCTACCTGTCTGTTAGGATGCCACTGCAGTAGTGCAGTAGTCAGTGTGGCAAACAGAGGAGAGAGGATGGATGCTAGAAATATTGCCAAGGTAGCATGAGACTGGATAGCTGATTTCATATGAGGGTTCATATGAGAGCTAGAGTTAAAGATAACTCCAAGCTTATGAACAGGGGAGATTCAGGGAATGGTGCTACCATCAACAAAAGAGGAGAAATGAGAAAAAGGAGCAAGTTTAAAAAGAAAGATAGAGTTCCATGTTGAATGCGTTAAGTTGATTTCTCATTTGACGTCTAGGTGGAGATATCCTGAAGACAACTAGAGATTCCAATGATGAGGATGATGGGTATGTGGGAGTGTAATGGAGCTAAAAAAAGTGATGGAAGCAATGGGAAGCTAGAGGAATTAGAAGTAATAAGGGACTGGGATGTAAGGTAAAGAGGCTATTACTAAGTCACAATTGAAAAAGAATCAACAAAGATAGGTCCACGTCTGTCAGGAAACCTAGAAATGAGAAAAGAATTCCTTTCTACACACACTATCTTCCTTCTCCTACATCACACACATATGTGCACATACCTATGCACACTACCACATACTACAGGAACACGTACATTTATACAAATACATACAGACACACCTACATACACACAGATTCACAAAATCTCAACTTTGGAAGGGATATTCATAGGAATGAGAAGGATGCAGAGAAAGATGGCCATGGGCATGGAAATAGCAGGAGGACTGTCTGTGAGATGAGCAATCGGCAGTGTTCTCCAGTTCCATCCCAGACACACAGAGTTCTCATACCAAGGATGGTCAATCCGACCTCCATCCATGGAATCACAAATCATAGGGTAAGGAGCTAAAACCAGAGTCATAATCCCAGAAAGCCCTCAATTCACACTGGCCATCACAGCCAGCATCTAGTACACCATGGTTTGTGGCCACAGGGATTTTCCGGATAGACCCATCAGGGAAACATGATCAGAGCCTTAAGGGAGAGGAATCTCATAGGACCTGCAGGCTCTGGGTGTATTTTCCAGCTCTGAGTCACTAATATGTCTCATATGGAGGCACGTGGACCTTCACAGGGGTTTCAATTTCAAGGCCATTTTGGATTTTTTTATGGGGTCTGACATTCTCCACACAAACGTTTCAGAATTGACAAGCAGGCCCCATAGCCCTGCCTTGGCCATCAGTGGACCCTTTCCCAAGGGGTAGAACAGCCCTTCAGCTAGTCTCACCCTCAAAGTCATGAATTTCAACTCCTTGGCATAGATACATTACCAATTGCAGGAAGTTAGGAAATAAAAGGAACTTTTCAAATAAAAAGATGTCAATTTAATGGCCAGGGACCTGGAAACAGATGTTTCTCTCACAGTTCAAGAGCTGCCCACCCTCCCATCCGTCCTCCAGGTTTTCAAAGTCACTTCTTGTCAGGTGCCCTGGTTAAGAGGCAAAATTAATGAGCTGTGCTCCATTTTACTGCTGCCGTCTGATGTGGGAGCCTCACTCCGGAGCCACTCCAAGGACGGGCGTTCAGCCCCCAGACCCTCCTCCCAGCAACACAGCAGGGATCAAAGCTGAAAGCAGCTCAGCTTTTATGACAAAAGGATTAAAACCACGTGAGGCTTGTTTCCTCACACGTGACCTCCCAACAAAGTGCAGCAGAGCAAGTAGATAAAAGGTGAACTGGGGGATGCCCTCGAGCTGGAGGCCTCTATACCCCTGGGCCAAGGGCAGTTCATTCTCCAGCTCCTCTGGTGACTGCCCTGCCCTGGCTTAGAGTAAAGGTATGACTAGAGTGACCAAGGAATCTTGCACAGAGACAATGAGCCATTACACACACACATGTGCAAACACAGATACACATGGACACGTCCACACACATGTGCATTCATGTGCCTTCAATCACAAGCCCGCATGTAAAATTCATCCTTCCTCTTGTCCACGATGCTTCTTTCCATCAAATTTAAATCCTGCTCCTAGCTGAGCAATCAATCTGCCCACGTTCTGGGTCCACACAGCACAGAGTGAAGTCCATTTGGCCAATCCTGCATTGAAAACAGCCCTGATAGATGGCTCAACTGGATAACTCAAGTCCCTCAAATCCCGAGAACACACGTCCCAGGGGGACAATAATAACCAACATTTATATGGTGCTTTAAAGCTTTCAAAGCACTTAAGGTAACATTATCTCATTTGATCCTTATAACTCTGTGAACTAAATACTATTAAAGTACAATAAATACTATTATCCCCATTTTAAAGATGAGGAAATTGAGACACAGCTTCTATTCTCGCAACTAGCATCAGAGCCTGGATTCAAACCAAGATTTCTCCTGATTCCAATTTCAGCGTTATTGCCATTAACTGCTTTGCCTCTACATGCTAGATCCCAACCTCAGATCTCTACCCTCCCACAATTGCAGTGCACAGGCCATTGACCTGGAGATCTCTCCCTCAAGATCATTTCCCTACCTTCTTTTGCACTCCAGGGGCCCCGATTTCTGTCATTCCCGTAAGTTCAAAGGTCAGCCCCTTCTGGAGTGGAGTGGAGGAGAAGAAGGAAAGAAGTTGTCCCTCCTTTTGGGCCATGATCATTGACCATAGAATTATGACTATAAAGCTGGAAGAATGACAGTTATCTTATAGGAGAGAATCCAGCTCCTTCATTTTAAAGATGAGGAAACTAAAGCTCACATTAAGTTACTTGGCCAAAGTTGCACAAATTGTCCATAACAAACACAGGATTTGAATTGAGGTCCACTGACTACAAACGTGGCATTCTTTCCACTGCACCACAATGCTCCCTGTGAGTTCAATATAAATGCTGATGTTTGTCGACTCTAATGTCTGATGTCAGTTATAGTCTGAGAGGTCACATCTAGAAGAGAGCAGAACCTTTTTCCCAAAAGGATGGAATGGCTTTAGCATAGGGGTGGGGAGCAGAAGGGAATTGAGGGGAAAATCCCAACCTAGTAACCCCCAATAAAGTGGCAGATGATGTTTGTAGTGGGGGGAGGGGAGTAAGAGAAGGGGGATACAGATCAGAGCTGAAATCAGTCAATTTGAAGTTCTTTCTGGAGGATATAGTATGTGCCCAGCCTTCTCTGGGCTTGGTTCGGGGATATAGAAGCTGTCCTCCCCCTCCCCAAGACCTTAGTCTTTCTCACTGGTGAGGCAGAACTTAGAGACATGAAAAGATAATCATGACAAGATCAAGTTGTGTCTGCCTGTTAGTTCAGCGCCAGATGAGTGATTTAGATGACAGGGATGGAAGAGATCAGAGAAGGAATAGTTCAGTGTGGGCTGGATGGTCAAGAAAAAAGACTCACTTAAAGGAGGAAGAGTTGGAAGTGGGCTCAAAGGCTTACTGGGATTCAGATGGGGGAGAGAGAAGGAGTGGGGGAGTCTAATCAAGAGGAAGAACATGTGAAAAGATGCCAACACTAGGAAGTATAGAAGGTATTTAAAAGAGAGTAAGCAAAAGAATTTGGCTGGGGTCAAAGGCACATGGAACAGACTGATGGGAGACACCACTGGAAAACTGGAGGGTAGACTGTGGGAGTAGCAGCCAGGAGCCCCATCCCTGGCCTCTGCTCCACTCAGACATTTTGCCCTCAGACACACCCCTGCTCCAACCCTTTCCACTGATTTCAAGATTTTAGGGGGCTGAAAATTCCTTTCTCCTTATAAAGAAGTTGGGACATCACTCTAGGAAGTCAATGAAGATTCTCAAGCAAAGTACCTAAGCAATGTTAAACTAGAAAATGAGCCCCTAGTCAGAATCACCATTTTATGAAGCACCCAGGCTACATGGACTCTACAGAATTCTTAGTTTCACCAGCAGTAGACAGTAGACTACCACCACCTTTAGGAACCCTCCCCCACTTTCCAGCTCTCCTTTATGTTTTTTCTCCTCCATTCAAATGTAAGTTCCTTGAGGACTAGGGCTACCTGTCATTTATATTTCCAGAGCACTTGGCCCAGTGGTTAGCAAAGCACAAAGTAAGCACGTTAAAAATGCTCTATTTTAAAAAAATATATGCTCTATTTATCTATTTCTATTTCTTTCTCTCTATCCCTATATCTCTATCTCTAGCCTTTTTCCAATCTGTCTTTCTAGCTGTCCTTCTGTCTATCTGTGTGGTACAGGAGAAGAAGAGTCCAAAAGTAGAGAGACCAGCTAGGAGGCTGATGCAATAACCCAGGCATGAGGTAACTAGAAGGCGGGTATATAAAAATCTATGTCAGGAGCAGTTCACCCTGCCCTTACCTTTCTGCCTCTACCAAGCTCAGTCCACAGCCTCTACAAACCAGGCAGTACCCTGGAGTGCCACAGAATCATAGCTGAAGAATTGAAAGGGACCTTAGTGTCATCTAATCTATGTGCTAACAGGTACCCAAAATGGTCTATCTTAGAGACACAGATGGTCACTTTCCCCGGGATGCCAACACTCCTAGAGCTGCCCCAACCCTTGTGACTACCAGGACAAACAAGGCCTTGGAATTCAATCTTCCCAATAGCCATCTATGCCCTCAGATTTATTTGGCTACAAGGGAACTAGCTTTCTTTCACTAAATCAAACTTTATCAGACAGTTTTACTGTCAGCAGTTAAACTGAAATGTGTTTGTGCAACAGTAAACACCTTGTTACTGTGGGGAAGGATTGTATAAACAAAGCCCTCAGTGAGGCACTGACTCACTGTATCAGGAGGAAGCAGCAAGCTTGGAACACGGGCCAGAGGTTCCCCAGGGGTGTGTCAGGGGCATCCTTAGAAGCACTGGTTGAGAGCATCTCTCTCCCTCTCATTACTGAATCCCAGAGGATCATCCCCTGGTTGAGCTGTCCTGCTCTCATCAGAAGGAAATTCCAGGCAAATGTGCATCCGTGACAAGTCATTTCCACAAATGATCTCAGACAGTTAGCACAGGACCCCGGCTGTCTGGGAGTGACTCCAAGACAAGCCTGAGAGAATAAGTAGGAAAGATGAGGAAGATGGAGATCAGGGTATGAGTAAGTAAAGGAAGGATGAGGCTTGGGATTCAAACTTCACTGGGATTGTGCATGAGTGCAGGGAGGACGGGGTGGTCAGACAAGTGGAGGCAGAAATAAGTATCCAATTCTTCCACAATGGGTTTAGCAGAACAAAGCTGATTCTGATAGAGGCCTCAAATGGTGAGATGAGATCAAACCACCTGATCGGAGCATGAGGATAGGAGACAGAGAACAGCTGGAGAAAGAAAGAAGGGAAGGAATCCTATGGGACCAGGAAAGCCCTGCTGTTATGAGTGCTAGAAGAGCTCAGTCAGGATAAGGACAGAGGGACAGGGAACCAGTTAAGCTACCACTTTCTCAGCATCCAGAGAAAATGAAGGGAAACTGATCCTGGAATGGAGAGAGGAATAGAGATAACTAAACAGAGGATACAGACTCCTCGAGAAATTGAGAACTGGACTCAATTCAGTAAATACTTATTAAGCATCTACTGTGTACAGAGCACCATGCTAAGCAATGGAGCTAGAAAAAAATACCAAATTTTGATGACACAATACCCACAATGCCTTCCCTTGTGGGTTTTATAGTCCAGCCCATGGGGCTGGAAAGAGGCCTTGAGATTTAAGAGGTTTCTGAGTGAGATTAGGCTCCCAGGATGGCTACAAGTAAATTTTGCCCCTCTCCATCACTCCTTGTCCCTTTTATGCCTCCTTGGATAGAATCTGTGTCTCAGAGTTCTTCACAACAAGAAAGAAGGAGCTTTTATATCATAAAGATATCTGGTTAGAGGGAGGCTAGGAAGGATGACTCATTCTGAGGGGATGGTTGGGGGAAAGGGGATGTGGTAACAGGTGAAGATAAGCAGAACACTGAGGAGGAAAAGGCAAAAAAGAACAAGGGGAAAAGGTGAGCTGAAAATTCCATACTAGACATGGAGCATTCAGAACTCTTCCAGTAAGAGAAAAGAATTCACAATATAAGATCAAAGGTCAGCAGTCTGCCTCTATAACCTGGACCCTGGGCTGTATCTCCCTCTTCTATCTATGTTCACAGGCCTCCATCTCCTTGCTGGAGTGTGAAAAATCCTAAAGCAAAGACTTGTGATCCCTTGATGTTCCCAAAACTCCCTGTCCCTGAATAATAATACTAATAATTATTTAATTATAGAATTTATATAGCACTCCAAGGTTGCAAAATACTTTGCAAATATTATCTCATTTTATCCTCACAACAACCCTGGGAGATAAATGTCATTATTATCCACATTTTATAGATCAGGAAACTGAGGCAGAGACAAGTTCAGTGACTTGCCCGGGGTCACATAGCTTGTAATTGTCAAGGCAGGATTTGAATTCAGGTTTTCCTGACTCCAGATCCAGCACTCAATCTACTGAGCCACCTGCTTCTGAATCCATGCCTTGAGGCTATAGGAGGCTACCAGCTATTCTCAGCAGAAGCCCCAATAAGCAGGAAAACACCAAACTTTGCTCCAGGCCCCTGCTTTCAAAGATATTGCTATCCAGGGGCCCTTGCCTCTGCTTACCTCCCCACAGCCAGAGTTATAAACTCTTTCCATCCTGTGTCACTGGCCTTCACACTATCCTCCCCACACCACCCCTGCCATATTGGTCAAGGCAGGGCCACAAGTTTCTCAGGATTTCTCTGGTCATGGAGAAAGAGGTCATGAAGTATAAAGAGACTGTGGCCACAAAGCCCCAGGGTACCACAGCCATGGAAATATGTCACCACAGTCACTTCCTGATGACCCCAACGCCTTCAGACTCCACAGCTCATAGAGAAGATTCCTCTCACCACAGGAAGACCAAGAGGTTAAGCGGAATAAGGCCACAGTCCAAGCCATAGTCATGGGCCATAAATCTGGCTGTTCATTCCAAGGGAATTGTTGTCACACTTCTCCAACCTCTGACAGGCATGCCCAAGAGAACAGGGAACAGAAGGTACTATCAAAGACGTAGTCATACTACACTGACCATTACCATCACCCAAACTCTCCAGTGGTCTCTGTGTCCAAGATCGCAGGTAGCTTGCAGCATAATTGCAAGCGCAAGACTCTCCCAAGGCCACACACTGTGATTCAGACGACCACCGACACAGACAGATTAGACCAAATTCTTTTCGGTTCACATACAGGTAGAATGACCTAGAATGGTTAACGGGCCGAACCCTTAATACCAACCTTTCTGTTTCTCTTTATCTGACTTACTCATGATTGGTGCATTCAGAGATGCCTTGGGTGTGCTTACCCTAGACTGGTTCATTTGTAAAAAGGCTCTCATTGTTTCCCTCAATATAAAAGGCTCCCTTTGTCTACCTCCACAAAAAACCCCACAGACTTGGACCCCCACAAGGTCACTCTGAATGGATGTCTGGATAGAGTTGAGCTGATTGCCTGGCTTCTAGTTACACGGGTGGTATCACTTCCCAAACCTTGACCAAGACTGAGACCTAAGGATGGCAGTGAGGAGGAAGCAGGTGTTTCCTTGATTCTTTTTATGTGAATGAGTGGTGCATGCTATCAATAAAGGCTATAATTAGCTTAGAGAGGAAGATGGTTGTGTTCCTATTCCTTGCTATTTTCAGGCTAATGAAACCATCTAAGAACAGCAGACCTTCTTTCCACATTGCACCCCAGAAATAAACTATTCTGCCATGAAAACATCTTACCTGATATCGATATAATCACTTTGGCAGCCACAGAAGAAGAGTCAATTTAAGAATTCCATCTCAGGGGTTCTAGATTTCCTCACTTTTGTGAATGACTTTAGGCAGCCTCAGAGTAGAAGAAAGTCTAATAAACATTATAATAACAACAATAATTATAGCATCTATATAACATTTTATGGTTTGCAAAGTGCTTTATATATCTCATTTGAGCCCCAACAATGCTGTAAGGCAAGTACTGTTATTTTTGCCATTTTACAAATTAAGGAACTGAGGCTGAAAAGGGGTAAGTGACTTACCCAGGGTCCCACAGCCACTAAGACTCTGATGAAGCATTTAAACTCAGGTCTTCCCAATTCCAAGTCCAACACTATCCATTGAATAGTATAGTGCCCCCATTAGGGTTATTGACAGAGGCTATTGTCTTCTTGTTCCCACAGCTCAACTATCCTGCCTCCATGATCATAGAGGGGGAAATAATAAGGTGGGATGATTCAGAATATGATGCTGGACAAAACTCAGTGGAGTCAGCTCTAATTCCCTTGGACATCTCCTCAGAGTTCAAGGACAAGGTTCAGGCTGGAGCATCCTGTGGCTAAGTGCCCGGAGACAGTCTGGTAGGTCAAGTGTATGGATGCACCGGGGCAAGGATAACAGCATTCCCACAACAATGATGGAGGCTAAGAGCTGGGACTGGCGCCAGGGACCAGACAGCATTTGGTGGAGATTCTACCATTTTGAGGATGACTGGAGTAAGGGGCCCTAAGCCCAGAAATAGAGTGATGTAATTTCTTAATCATAAGAAATTAAATTATATAAGAGAACCAGGAAGTTTTTCCACCTTAATGTGCTTGCCCTGGTATTAAACAATATTCTCTCCAGTTTGTATGAGTTATGAGCAAACAGCCACACTACATACTGGCTCTTCCAATTACCCATGAGAGCATGGGCAAATTACTAAGAGTCTCTGGGCAATGGATAGCATTGAAATAGAAGGTCTATAACATTCCTTTCAGCTCTAATTCCTATAATCTTGGGCTAGTCCTTGGGCCTCAGTTTCCTTATCAGTAAAATATGCTAATTGGACTAGATAGCCTCTGTGGGCTCTTCCAGTGATGGAAGGTGATAAGCACTTTTATAGCACCTACTACGTTCCAGGCACTCTGCTAGGTTCTTCTTTGTTGCTGTTAACAAATATCATCTCATTTGATCCTCACAACAACTGTGCAAGATAGATGCCATTATTATCCCCAATTTAGTTGGGGAACTGAGGCAATCAGAAGTTAAGTGACTTGCCCAGAGTCATACAGCCAGTAAGTGTCTGAGGCTAGAGTTGAGCTCAGGACTTCCCAACTCCAGGCCCAGCTCTCTCTTTACTGCACCACTAGATAGATGATAGATAAAGATAGAGACAAAGATGATCTAGATATAATAGCTAACAATTTATAGTGTTTACTATGTGCCAGGCACTGTACTAAGTAAGCACTTTACAATTATTTTCTTATTTGATTCTTATAACAACCCTGGGAGGTAGGTGCTATTGTTTTCCCCATTTTACAGATGAGAAAACTGAGGTTAAATGACTTGCCCAGGGTAAGTTTCTGAGTCCAGATTTGAACTCAGATATTCTAACTCCAGATCTAGTGCTCTATCCCCTGTGGCACCTAGCTGCTGAGAGAGACAGAGAGACAGAGAAAGACAGAGACAGATGGGGGCAGGGAGAGAGAGAGAATGTCAAAAAACAAAGAAGATAGAGATATAGTAAATCTCATGATTCTGTGATCCTATATAGAGTTTAATATTGTCATCAAACAAACTTACAAGAAAGTTAGTAGCGGGCAGATAGGTGGCGCAGTGGATAGAGCACCAGCCCTGAAATCAGGAGGACCTGAGTTCAAATCTGACCTCAGACACCTGATACTTACTCGCTGTGCGACCCTGGGCAAGTCACTTAACCCCCAACTGCCTAAAATAAATAAATTAAATTAAATTAAATTAAATTAAGTTAATACATCCCCAGTATCTGGAAGACTTGGGGAATGGGAAGAGATGAGAAGGGATTAAAATCAATTGGGGGAAGATTGGGACACTTGAGTCTCAATGGGTAGCAATAGGATTGGTGGAGTCAGAAACCAATAGATGGGAGAGACAAAAGAGAGGAATGGGATTATCTAAATATCATGTCTATGGTGACCAAAGCTTACTAAGTCATAGTTGGAGCTGGCATAATCTTCCTAGGAGAACAAAAGGAGAGGATGAGGAAATTGGGGAGGTCAGCATTCTCCTTTTTGCTCTCTCACGACCTGTATTTTCTAGCACCCCAAACTACCTCTCTCTCTCTCTCTCTCTCTCTCTCTCTCTCTCTCTCTCTCTCTCTCTCACTCTCTCTCTCTCTCCTTCTCGGCTGTGGAACCTGAGGCCTCGAGGCCATATGTGGCCCTCTACATTCTCAAACATAGTCCTTTGACTGGATCCAAACTGTTTGGATCTCAAAGAGCCCCACTTGAGGACCTCGGGTTCCCCACCCCTGATACTGAGTCTCAACCAACAGAGGCTGCCTTTATTCCTCAGGGAACCGCTCTTGCTCACCTATCTCCCAACCCCCTCCCCCACCTCCATCGCCACCCCCATCCTCCTACACCCAACAGCATATCATCAAAAAACCATATGTGTAACTCTGCTTAATTAAGAAAGGACCCCAACCAAACTGTAATTCTGGCTGTTTGAAGTACTGCCACTTGTTCTAGTGGTATTTTCTAGTACAGGGGTGGCCACCGCATGGTCCAGGAGTGATAGCCTTTTTTATATCCTACATCAAAAAGACTATATTTATAGCAAATAGCTATAAACACTTGGGAGAGAGTCAAAGAAGTACCACTCAGAGGAGGAAATGAATCTTTCTGAAGGTGTTACTGTTTCAGCTGCTGAGCAATATTTACCAAGATGTATGCCTCTCTGGTAGCACAATCCACGAGGACATCTGTTTGTGGAATCCACCTTGGGTGGTCCCCTGGCAAGGGCAGAGAAACCAACAATGAGTGAAAGATTCTGAGTGAGCTGGAGAAGACAAGTTTTTGAGGTGTTGGCTCCTTCACCTTCTAAAGAGATCAAGTCCTGTCAGGCCTTCTCTGACATCTCAAGCCCCTGACTTCTAGTTGCAGAATCAGCCTCGGTGGTCTCTCATTGCAGGCACATGCCCAACCCCCTTAGCAGTCAACCAATGTCATTTGCATTGTGTCTTTTCCAATATTACATCATATTTAACACTCTAGTGAGCCAGCATCGCGTTTGTCAAAGCAGAGTTACTTATTGTGTTACTTAGAAGCTTTGTGACTAAATAATTACCTTCCCTGATCCCCTCAGCAAGGAGTGCTTTTTCTCTCAACTGACGTCATGTCACTTTATACTCTCCCCTATCCACTTTTCATATTATGCTATGGATTGCATTTATATCCCTATCCTGCCTCCCTAGGTAGGATTGACTGACCATAATCTTCTTTTTTGTTGTCACTGGCCCAGCTTACAAAGCAGTATGTCACACATTGCAAGGGCTTTATAAATGACTTCTAAAAACAAACAAGAAAATGGCATAGAATTAGGTAATTCCATTTAACAGGCCTTTGGAATACATTGTTCTCCTCCACCCATTCAGTCAAGGGGAAGTCTTCACATGCTTGGGGTAGACAACCCCCGACCTCACCAATGGGTTTGAGGCCTGTGAGTTACCCTCAACCTGATTTAGCCCGTCTGCCAAGATGGTTTTACTGAGTTGTGGCTGCTGTGCATGCTACAACTTCTTGGGGCCATGGTTGAGAGCTGGGTGAACAGTTGGACATCAGAGGTACATGAGTAGCCCTGAAAAGTGCTCAGCAAGACCTCACACCAGAGGTACTAGCCCTCATAAGGTATTAGAAGGACACCTGAGGGGGTGGGGGAGAGCCAAGATGGCAGAGTAAAAGCAGTGACTTGCTTGAGCTCTCCCCCAAACCCCTCCAAATACCTGTAAAAATGGCTCTAAACAAATCCTAGAGCAGCAGAACCCACAAAAAGACAGAGTGAAACAAATTTCCAGCCCAAGACAACCTGGATGGTTGATTAGAAAGGTCTATTGCACCAGGCTGGGGGAGGAACGCAGTTCAACATGGGTGTGCAGGCAAAGACCAGGCATCAGTGAACCTGTAGCAGGCCTCAGGGGACTGAAACACAGGCAGCGGGTGGTGGTTTCCAGACATCTCAACCCACAAACGCCAAAGACAACTTAGAAGGTCAGTAGGAAAAGTCTGTGACCATGGTGAGAGAGAAGTGGGGTCTCAGGACCTGTCCCCAGGCTCAGCCCAGGGTGGAAGCTGCTTCCTGAGCTTCTGGCCCACAGACTGAGGGGGAATGGAGTGGCTGATCATAGGGGGATTGCAGGGATCTCTTTGCTGGTGCTGAGGCAGGATTCTCTTGCTTTGCCCTTGCTTGCATCTGGGTCACAGTTCTGGGTGGCAATCTTGGGACAAGGAAGAGCACTGGCGTGGTGGAGCTTGTAGTGGCTGTACAGAGAGAATGCTCCTCACAGTTCCAAGGCAGAAGAGAGTGCTTGTGGTCACTCATAGACTAGAACACAGGCCAGGAAAGGAGTAAACACCTCACCCTTGATCATACCACCTTGGAAGAACTGAAAACTTACAGGTCCCTAGACATATCTCTGAAAATAACTGCACAAAACCCCCAAAGCTTGGGGCAGTACATTCTCCACACTGAAAGCAGACACCTACCTTAACAAAGAGTTTAAAACCCAAGTAATTGGCTGGGATCATGAGCAAACTGCACAAAAAAGAAAAAAAGTCAGACCAAAGAATCTTTCTTTGGTGACAAAGAAGATCAAAACATACAACCAGAAGAAGACAACAAAGTCAAAGCTCCTAGAAGAATATGAATCAGTCCCAGACCATGGAAGAGCTCAAAAAGGATTTCGAGAAGCAAGTAAGAGAAGTAGAGGAAAAACTGGGAAGAAAAATGAGAGTGATGCAAGAAAATCATGAAAAACTAGTCAACAGCTCGCTAAAGGAAACCCCCCAAAAAACTGAAGAAAATAACACCTTGAAAAAATAGCCTAACCCAAATGGCAAAGGAAGTCCAAAAAGCCAATGAGAAGAATGTCTTAAAAAGCAGAACTGGCCAAATAGAAAAGGAAGTCCAAAAGCTCACTGAAGAAAATACTTCCTCAAAAATTAGAATGGAGCAATTGGAAGCTAGTGACTTTATGAGAAATCAAGATATTGTAAAACAAAACCAAAAGAATGAAAAAATAGAGAAGAATATGAAATATCTCACTGCAAAAACAACTGGCCTGGAAAACAGATCCAGGAGAGACAATTTTAAAATTATTGGACTATCTGAAAGCCATGATCAAAAAAAGAGCCTAGACATCATCTTTCAAGAAATTATCAAGGAAAACTGCCCTGATATTCTAGAACCAGAAGGTAAAATAGAAATGAAAAGAATCCACCGATCTCCTCCTGAAAGAGCTCTCCAAAGGAAAACTCCTAGGAATATTGTAGCCAAATTCCAGAGTTCCCAGGTCAAAGAGAAAATATTGCAAGCAGCTGGAAAGAAACAATTCAAGTATTATGGAAACACAATCAGGATAACACAGGATTTAGCAGCTTCTACATTAAGGGACCTGAGGGCAAAGGAGATAGGATTACAGCCAAGAATCACCTACCCAGCAAAACTGAGTATAATCCTTCAGGGGGAAAAAGGCTATTCAGTGAAATAGAGGACTTTCAAGCATTCTTGAGAAAAAGACTAGAGCTGAACAGAAAATTCAACTTTCAAATACAAGACTCAAGAGAAGCATGAAGAGGTAAACAGGAAAGAGAAATCATAAGGGACTTATTAAAGTTGAACTGTTTACATTCCTACATGGAAAGATGGTACTTGTAATTCATGAGACCTTTGTTAGTAATAGGGTAGTTGGAGGGGAAAAATATTATATGTATAGATAGATTGATAGATAGAGGGCACAGGGTAAGTTGAAGATGAATGGGTGGTATTTGGAGAATAAAATTAAGGGGTGAGAGGATTATACAGGAAGTAGGAGAAAGGGAGAGGTAGAATGGGGTAAATTATCTCTCATAAAACAGACAAGAAAAGGCTTTTACAGTGGAGGGGAAGTGGGGTAAAGTGAGAGGGAATGAGTGAATTTTATTCTCATTGGATTTGGCTTAAGGAGGGAATAACATACACACTCATTGGGTATGGAAAGCTATCTTACCCTACAGGAAAATGGGGTGGAAGGGGATAAGAGGGGGGAATGATAGAAGGGAGAGTAGATTGGGGGAGGGGGTAATCAGAAGCAAATACTTCTGAGGAGGGACAGGTTAAAAAGAGAGAATAGAATGGGGGGGCTAGGATAGGATGAAGGAAAATATAGTTAGTTTTCTACAACATGACTACTATGGAAGTGTTTTGCATGTCTACACAAGTATAACCTGTATCGAGTTGCTTGCCTTCTCAATGAGGGTGGGTGGGGAGGGAAGAAGGGAGAAAATTTGGAACCCAAAGTTTTAAAAACAAAAAATTTTTTTAAAAATTGTTTTCACAATAAGATATATAGGAAATGGGGTATAGAAATCTATCCTGCCCTAGAAGAAAATTGAAGGGGAAAGGGATAAGAGAAGGAAGGTGAGAGATAGAAGGGAGGGCAGATTAAGGGAAGGGGTATTCAGAATGCCCGCTGTCTTGGGTTGGGGGAGGGATGAGATGGGGAGAAAATTTGGAACTCAAAATCTTGTGGAAGTGAATGTTGAAAACCAAAAATAAATGAATTAATGAATCTTTTAAAAAAATTTTTAAAGAAGAAAAAAAAAGGACACCTCCCAATCTTTCAGAGCGATCCCTAGAATCCTAAGGGGAGATAGTCTACCTTGCTCTGGAAACACAATTTCTAAGTGTGTATGGAAGATAAGGGCCCTACCCCACCCACCCCCTAGTCTATATTTGCTGCTCTCCTACTCTAGATTTTCTTTGTCATGCCCCTAGGTAAAGTATCTTCATCTCTTCCCATTCTCTCCCTAGTTTTTAGCTTCAGTGTTGTCTTCCCCCACTAGAATATAAATCCCTTGAGGGCAAGAACTGCCTTTCTTATATCTGTATTGTATTGTATTTATATTTCTAATGATTTTCACAGTAAGGAGGATATAGCAGACAATGTACCTAAAATTAAATTAGTAGTTTCTTTTCCAAGTACGAATCAGGGCTTGATTTATTGTTTGTTGGGCCTAGAATCAGGAAGACTGATCTTCCTGAGTTCAAATATGGCCTCAGACACTTACTAGCTCTGTGACCCTGGACAAGTTACTTAACTCTGTTTGCCTCAGTTTCCTCATCTGTAAAATGAGCTGGAGAAGGTAATGACAAACTACTTCAGTATCTTTGTCAAGGAAACCCCAAATGGGGTCACAAGAGTCAGACAGGACTGAAAAATAAGTGAATAACAATAAATTGTCTAGACCTAAGAAAGTGATGAATAAAATGTTAATGCAAAGTAAACTTAAAAATGTGTTGGGAGCACATTTCCCCACCCCCACCCAACCCCCTCAAGGGCTAGTTATTAAATATTTACTAGCACACACTCATGACTACAATGGTGTTCCCAAACTCAGGAGTCCCAGCAAATTCTTGATGATGCCTAGGCAAGCCAACAGGATCGAAAAATTCCAGTCTGCCTCAAGAGAACTTCATGAGAAAAACAACACTGAAACCTAAATTATAACCAACAACTTCTGAAAGTGACTATGTCCTTCTTGGCACTGTGCTAAACACTGAGGATACAAAAAAAGAAGAGGAAAGTCTGCTCTCACAGTCTAATGGGGGAGACAATTTGCAAACAGCTATGTACAAAAAAAAAAGATACAGACAGAATAAATTGGAGATAATCAACAGAAGGAAGGCACTAGCATTAAGAAGAATTGGGAAAGACTTCTTAAAGAAAGTAGGGCTTTAGCTGAGACTTGAAGAAAGTCAGGGAAGCTAGGAGGTAGAGGTAAGGAAGGAGAGAGTTGCAGGCATGGAGGAGAGCCACAGAAAACACCCAGAGCTGGGAGACAGGGTGCTTTGTTCAGGGACAGCAAAGAGGCCAATGTCACTGGATTACAGAGCATGCATAGGGAATTAAGGTAGGAAGAGGCCAGGCGATGAAGGGCTTTGAACACCAAACAGAGGATTTCATAGTCGATCCGAGGGGTGATAAAGTGCCACTGGAGTTTGTTGAGGAGGGGGGTTATACGGTGAGACCTGCACTTTAGGAAGATCACTGACAGGTGAATGGAGGATAGATTGAAGTAGGCAGAGACTTGAGGCAGGAAGATCCACCAGCAGGCTATGACAATAGTCCAGGCTCAAGGAGATTAGAGTCTGCATTAGAATGGTGGCGATGTCATATGACAGAAGGGGGCTTATATAAGAAATGTTGCAAAGATGAAATCAACAGCCTTTGGCAACAGATTAGATATAGGGGGGTGGGGGTGAGAGAGAGTGAGGAGTCCAGAAGGATTCCTAAGTTGTGAGCCTGGGAGACTGGGAGGACAGTGTTGCCCTCTATAGTAATACAGAACATGAGAGGAGAGGACAGTTTGGGAGGAAAGATAATGAGTTCAGTCTTAGACATAATGAGTTTAAGATGTCTACTGGACCTCTAGGTCGAGACCTCCAATAGGCAGCTAGAGATGAGCTCTTAGTTTTCAAAGGTTCTGTTTCACTCATTTTTGTCAAATGTCTAAATGAAGATTATGAAACTACTCAAAATGGGTTTTTTTTCCTCTGCCAACTTTCAACTATGGATACAGGTGTTGATATTTCTGAGTTGCTTAAGAGATGTACTATACTGAAAAAAAAAGAAAAGGTTGAGAATGAGGATGGAAAAACTTCAGTGAAATTGTCCAGATGGCATTTGTACCAATGGAACTCTTAGAATGGTGAAGGAAGGAATAACTATTTCATTGCAGGAGTCATATTTATTTGTAAAAGTAAAAAAAAAGTAAAGTGGTAAAATTGAGCTACATCACTGAACCCTGGGCAAATCACTTAACCACTGTGGGCCTCAGTTTCCTCATTCACAAAATGAGAGGGTTGGACGTGATGAGTTCTAAGGTTCATTCCATTGCTAAACCTATGATCATAGCTATGATCCTGTAATTGAATCTGACTGTCTAAATATCAGTAAGATTCAAGCTCAGACACAGAGTCTTTTGATAATGTTCCAAGAATTCTTTTAGGAAGAAGCAAATTGTAGAAGATTTCTGTTGCATGGTTTTGATGATACAATAATAATAATAACTATCACTTATGTAGTAGTTTAAGGTTTGCAAAGCACTTTGCAAATATTATTTCATTTGATCCTCACAACAACCCTGGGAGGTAGATGCTGTTATTATCCTCCTTTTACAGATGAGGAAAATGAAACCTCTCAAGTGACTTGCCCAGAATTACACAGCTAGTAAGTGTCTGAGTAGGATTTGAACTCAAGTCTTCATGACTTCAGGTGCAACATTTGATCTACTGCACCACCTCTATGTTCTTAAATTAGCTGATGGACATAGACTTCTTTAGGTTGAAGGATCAAGTTCCATAATTTGGGGGACGGGGAAATGAAGCCCATTGAAAGTGAACAGGAAGATCAAAAAGTAGATTTGGAATTTAGTTTCACGGTAATCTTATTAATGTTATGCTCTGTGGCCTCATCACTTCATGGAAGTGACTCTGTGTTCTTAAAGGTTATGCTAGCAGAGTACAAGCTCTGGCAGGTATGATGTATACCATAAACATCACCATAACCATTATCATCATCATCATCATCATCATCATCATCATCATCATCACCATCACCATCACTATCATCATCGTCTGTACCTAACACTGATCCGTGAAAATTTAAGAATAACAGTTTAATAGATGCCAAATGTTCATTATCTCTGATTCACATGGAATGAAAAGCTTTCGAAATGCTTTTTGGAGAAGATCAAAATCATGTGGGAAGAGAATGGAGTACATATCACTTTCTTTGTGTTATCTGCAACTGGAGTTGTACCAAGGGTACTTTCAGCAAGCTTACATACTAACAATTTTATTCAACTACAAAAAGCAATTATACACACCAGTGCAACAATCCACGGAACAACCTATGCAAAAGAATACAAATGGACAGCAGTTTGTTCCAGGACATTTACTACCAAAACTATGTCCAACAAAATAATAATAATAATAAAGAATTAGTGGAAGAAATCAAAATCATGTGGGAACAGGATAAAGTGCCAATTATTCCATCATCCTGTCTGCCACTAGAGTTGTCCCAGGAATACTTTCAAGTAAGCCCACAGAGTATAAGCTTCAAGTCCAATTGTTTTATTCAACTACAAAAAAGCAGGGTTTTTTACCTACCCATGTAATAGTCTGCAAAACATTAAAAATGAAAAAATAATAGATGATGAGCACCTTTGGACTATTTCTATTTGATCCCCATCAACTATAGATGAGAAGAGGTAAAAATACTAACAAAACAATAATAACAAAAATAAGCTGCTGGTGACAATAATATAAACTGAAATGAAATGGTAGTAATAATAATGTGCCCTGAAGTACTAGTAAATCAGGTTCTAGAAATATAACTTAATGATTTAGCACCCCAGTAAGTCTAATACAACTGTTCATAATAGTCAAAGTAAGAGAAAGGAAAACATTACATAAGATTACAGGCTAGCCCTACTTGAAATTGTCATCATAATCATTTTAACACAGAGTATAAAAAACCCACAAGAATGCTAAATAAATGAGAGAAAATCAAAAGTACCAATGCCCCACTGATAGAAATACTTCAGTATAGATAGCACTGACCACTAAAGTGGACAGTGGATAAAGGTCATGAGATGGATTGAAAACATGCATAGTTTCCTTATATGGCAGTAAAACATCACAAGAAAATTAGAAACAGATTTTCCTAGTTATAGGAAAGGGGAAAGGCTCATGGTAGGTGTAAGCAGGCTGCAACATGTGACTCATGTAGGACTCTGAAGAAAAATGCGACTAAAAGACAGCAAGGAATCAAATGATAAGCAAAGAAGACAGACTGTTCAGGTGGCAGGAGTGAGGTATAAAATGGGAACAGTCAGAGTACCCTCCTTGTACCCTCAGCATATCAGGAGAATGTGAAGAAGGCCAAAACATGTTGGATGCTCCCCTAGCAATAAATTTAAACTTATCACAAACAAGAGTTATACAGGATGGATAGGCACAGACGAGTTGCAATGATTGGAGAGAACTTCAGAATCAATGACACTACAGTACATTTGAGTATTTTGGCATAGTGCTAATGCTAGTATTTGATATTCACATGGAAACCTCTTCTCAAATTAAAATACTTCATCAAAAGAAGTATATCAGAACAATTCATATGAAATATGTCATTTTCAGGCATATAGCATAGGCCTGTTATGGTTCTATCTGGCATTAAGAACATTATCATCTCTTTAAAATAGAACTAAGCATGGCTTCTAAGTTGAAGAAGAATTCAAACAAAAGCGTCTCATTCATCACTTGATGTACATGGATGACTTTGAGCTGTATGGCTCCACTAATAAGTCACCCTGATGACTAACAAATACATTAAATAGTTCTTTCATCTCATGGAATCTTTTTACAATGACAATAGAATATCATTTGGACTTGATAAATGCAAAATTCTTAACATATGCCAAGGAAATATAAAGACTAGAGGTTTCCAGTTTGAATCTAATAGTCAAATAGACAAAGGCCGTACTGACAAATGTTTTGGCATCTTTCAGGCAAGACATGTCAAGCATAAAGCCATCAAGGAGAAATATGGGATTGAAATACTAAAAGATTTATTGGCATTCTGAAATCAAAGTTCAATGACAAGAACACATTTAGAGCAATTAACACCTACATGACTTACATCTTTGAAGCTATAAATTGGACCATAACAGATTTGGAAAGCATTCTGACAAAACCCCATGAAATATTAATAAAATGCAAGGTCTATCACCCTAAGGTAGCAATAGAAAGGTTCATACTTCTGCACCAGCAAAAAAGGAATGGGATTGATTGACATTCTTAGAGCATATGGCAAACAGGTCAAAAACCTACAGAAATACTTTTGGAATAAGCAAATATCACTGCTTCATCACTGAGAAATAGAAAAGGCTGATAGGTAGACACCACTGAATTTATTTAATATCATTAAGAGTTATTTACCTCCAAGTGGAACCTATGAAATGCTTCCAAGAATGCACTCAAAAAGCCTTCAGGGAATGACATGCTTTTGAACCTGGCCATCAATGTGTTGACAAAAAAAAGCATGAAGCAAATGGCTAAATCAAGTGGATTTACTTATGGAAACAGGGAACTAAGATGGCAATTTGGAAGCCATTCATCACCACCAGAAATTGTAGAAGAGTTATCTATAAAAAGCCCATATGAAAAGCAATCAATGCAAACTCTACAAAGAAATAAAAGAAACTCTACAATACATCACTAAACCCTGCCAAAAATTGGCACCTACTTAATATCTAGCAATATGTCACCTGGGAGCTGAAATTACATATCAGAAGTTCACTTTCATAGACTGACAGATGAAAAAGTCCTCTGCACAAATATAGATCACTAAACATCTTGAGAATACAACCAATAAACTATGTTAGAATCAAATCAAATGGGCAGCTAAGTGGCACAGTGGATAGAGTATGGAGCCTAAAGTCAGGAAGATGAATCTTCCTGAGTTCAAATCTGGCACTAGCCGTGTGACCCTGGGTAAATCACTTAACCCTGTTTGCCTCAGTTTACTCATCTGTAAAACAAGTTGGAAAAGGAGATGGCAAACTACTCCAGTTTCTTTACAAAGAAAATCCAAAATGGGGCCATGAAGAGTCAGATATGACTGAAACAACTCAATAACAACAACGAAAAGAATCAAATCATTATTCCAGAATGAATTGTTTCCCCCCAATAGCCCAGATATAACTGATCCAAAGATGTCACGGTGGGGGGCAGAGCCAAGATGGCAAAGTGAAAGCAGCAACTTGCTTGAGCTCTCCCCCAAACCCCTCCAAATACCTATAAAAAAAGGCTCTAAACAAATTCTAAAGCAGCAGAACCCACAAAAAGACAGAGTGAAACAGATTTCCAGCCCAAGATAACCTGGATGATTGATCAGAAAGGTATATCACGCAGGGCTGGAAGCAGAGCACAGCATGGTGTGGGTTCACAGGCAGCAGCAAACCTGGAGCAGGCCTCAGAGGACTGAATCTGTGGCGATTTCAAGACTCCTCAATTCACGAATGCCAAGGACAACTTAGAAAGTCAGTGGGAAAAGTCTGTTTCTGCAGTGCTGAGAGAGGAAGGCGGGGTCTCAGATCCAGTTCCCTGAGAACTCGGCCCTGGGGAGAGGCAGCTGCTTCCCGAGCTTCCAGCCTACAGACTGAGGCTGATCAGAGCGAGATTGCAGGGATCTCTCTTCTGGTGCTGAGGCAGGAATCTCTTGCTTTTCCGGTGCTTGGATCTGGGTCACAGTTCTGGACAGCGGTCCTGGGGTGAAGAGGAACACTGGCACGGTGGAGCTTGTAGTGGCTGTGGTCAGGAAACCTTCCTCACAGTTCCAGGACAGAAAGGAGTGCTTGTGGTCACTAATAGACCACAGCACAGTTCCAGGAAAGGAGTAAATACCTCACCCCTTATCATACCACCTTGCAAGAACTGAAAATTTACAGGTCCCTAGACCTATCTCTGAAAACAGCTATATAAACCCCCAAAGCTTGGGACAGTACATTCTCCACATTGGAAGCAGACTCTTACCTTAACAAAGAGTTTAAAACTCAAGTAATTGGCTGGGATCATGAGCAAGCAGCACAAAAAGAGTCAGACTATATTATCTTACTTTGGTGACAAAGAAGATCAAAATATACAACCAGAAGAAGACAACAAAGTCAAAGCTCCTACATCCAAAGCCTCCAAGAAAAATATGAATCAGTCCCAGGCCTTGGAAGAGCTCAAAAGGGATTTTGAGAAGCAAGTAAGAAAAGTAGAGGAAAAACTGGGAAGAGAAATGAGAGTGATGCAAGAAAATCACAAAAAACAAGTCAACAGCTTGCTAAAGGAGACCCAAAAAAATACTGAAGAAAATAACACCTTAAAAAATAGCCTAACCCAAATGGCAAAAGAGGTCCAAAAAGCCAATAAGGAGAAGAAATGCCCTAAAAAGAAAAATTGGCCAAATGGAAAAGGAAGTCCAAAAGATTACTGAAGAAAATACTTCCTTAAAAATTAGAATAGAGCAATTGGAAGATAGTGACTTTATGAGAAATCAAGACACTGTAAAACAAATCCAAAAGAATGAAAAATAGAAAACAATGTGAAATATCTCATTGGAAAAACAACTGACCTGGAAAATAGATCCAGGAGAGAGAATTTAAAAATTATTGGACTATCTGAAAGCCATGATCAAAAAAAGAGCCTAGACATCATCTTTCAAGAAATTATCAAGGAAAACTGCCCTGATATAGTAGAACCAGAGGGCAAAATAGAAATTGAAAGAATCCACAGATCTCCTCCTGAAAGAGATCCCCAAAGGAAAACTCCTAGGAATATTGTAGCCAAATTCCAGAGTTCCCAGGTCAAGGAGAAAATATTACAAGCTGCCAGAAGAAACAATTCAAGTACTGTGGAAACACAATCAGGATAACACAAGATTTAGCAGCTTCTACATTAAAGGACCGCAGGGCATGGAATATAATATTCTGGAGGGCAAAGGAGATAGGATTACAACCAAGAATCACCTACCCAGCAAAACTGAGTATAATCCTTCAGGGGAAAAAATGGTCATTCAGTGAAATAGAGGACTTTCAAGCATTCTTGATGAAAAGACCAGAGCTGAATAGAAAATTTGACTTTCAAATACAAGACTCAAGTGGAACATGAAGAGGTAAACAGGAAAGAGAAATCATAAGAGACTTATTAAGTTGAACTGTTTACATTCCTGCATGGAAAGATGATATTTATAACTCATGAGACCTTTGTCAGTATTAGGGTAGTTGGAGGAAAAAAATTATATGTATGTATATAGATAGATAGATAGATGGCACAGGGTGAGTTGAAGATTAAGGGGTCATATCTGGAGAATAAAATTAAGGGATGAGAGAGGATTGTAATTGGAGAAGAAGAAAGGGAGAGGTAGAATGGGGTAAATTATCTCACAAAAAAAAACAGAAAGAAAAGCTCTTACAGTGGAGGGGAAATGGGGGAAGGTGAGAGGGAATGAGTGAATCTTATTCTCATAGGATTTGGCTTAAGGAGGGAATAACATACACATTCAATTGGGTAGGAAATCTGTCTTACCCTACAGGAAAATAGGGAGGGAAGGGGACAAGAGAGCAGGGGGATGATAGAGAGGAGGGCAGACTGGGAAAGAAAGTAATCAGAAGCAAATACTTCTGAGGAGGGACAGGGTCAAAAGAAAGAATAGAATAAATGGGAGGGCAGGATAGGATTAAGGGAAATAGAGTTAGTTTTTCACAACATGTCTACTATGGAAGTGTTTTGCATAACTGCACATGTATAACCTATATTGAGTTGCTTGCCTTTTCAATGAGGGTGGGTGCGGAGGGAGGAAGGGAGAAGATTTGAAACCTAAAGTTTTAAAAGCATATGTTTAAAAAAATGTTTTCACATGCTACTGGGAAATAAGAAATACAGGAAATGGGGTGCAGAAGTCTGTCCTGCCCTACAGGAAAATAGAAGGGGAAGGGGATAAGAGAAGAGGGGAAGAGATAGAAGAGAGGACAGACTAGGGGAAGGGATATTCAGAATGCATGCCATCTTTGGGTGGGGGGAAGGGAGAGATGAGGTGAAAATTTGGAACTCAAAATCTTGTGGAAGTAAATATTGAAAACTGAAAATAAATAAATGTATATTAACAAAGATGTCACGGTACCAAACACTCAAAATTTCTAAGTCACATGGAATGAAAAGCTTTCAAAATATAGAGACCTAGCAAAAGACTTCTAAATTATGTGGAAACAGGATGAAGTACATATTGTCGCCATCATCCTGTCCACTACTAGAGATGTATTGAGAATGCTCTCAGTGAACCTACAGAAGATGAGCCTATATCCAAATACTTTTATTCAACTACAAAAAACTGTTATCATACCCCTTGTGCAATGGGCCATGGAATAATCTAGATAAAATAATAATAATAGGATAAAGACTGATCCTAGACCCATTTCTATCCGAATTCAACTTTTTAATTAGAAGACAATAATAATAACTCTCTCAAATCCCCTATTTTTAATGGGGGGGAAAGGAGGGAGAGCACAGCCAGAATGATGCACAATAAGGATTTGGGATACCAGAGTGGCCGTGAAGGATAGCAAAAACTCCAAAATATTGTCCGAAGAGACTCTGGCAATGTCTCTGATTTGGCAACCCAGGCAATCTGATGAAACTGTGAATCAAAAAAACAGACAGAGGCATAAGGTTGTAAACTGACCGTACTAAATATCATCCTTATGATCAGCTGAACACAGAGGGCAGCAGAGTAAGTGGTGCCTTTTCACATTCTAGTACCACAAGAAGGCAAAATACATCAGATCAAATCAGAAATACCAATACCCTCCTACTAGAAATGCTTCCGTGCTGACAGGGCTGCCTACTAAAGAAGGCAAACCACAAATGCACATAAAACATCCTCAAGATATGAATACTTTCATTGTGTACCAGTACTGTATCCTAACAAGACTGAAAACAAATATCTAAAGCTATAGGCAAAAACTTCATACTGCTTTTACTCAACACTATCCTCAGCTCCAAGTCATTCAGCAACACATTGCTGACCAGTTTTTCAAAATCCCTTCAGTCCTAAACCTAGATTAGAGGAAACAAGAATGAAATTAAGGAACTACTAAAATCTAAGAATGGAAAAACTGAAGGCCTTGAAGTCATTGAAAATCTTCTCTTAATGCAAACTCCAGAATTATAACTAATAATAAATAGAAGGCAAAACCAGCACCTTAGTCTCTATTGATTTTTAAAATGGGATGGACATACTTAGACTGGAATTCCAGACAGTACTTTTTGAGTTTGAAGCCATGAATCCAATTAGTAGGCCAATAATACCATAACAGAGTAATATTTAAAAGTTCATGTTTGCTATGGCCATCAGGAACACATATATTATTCCATAGTACTTAAAAGAAAATATAAAAACATTTCAGAACCTGCATACAGCATTACAGGCAAACACTTTTTGCTGTGTTAGGAAGAAAAGTGGAGCTATTAAATATTCCCCAAGAGCAGATGTTAAGGGCCATCACAGCAGAAGTTTGCTTGATAGAGTTATTGAAGATATGCAAAAAGGCATGGGAATATTACACCAAAATCCACCTGGTACACAAAGTAGAATACTTGAATGCCATGTTGCCCAATGGAAGGCAACAAAAAAGGTATAAAGAAAGGAAACTGGAAAAGAAAATCATGTCAGAAATTCATGACTATTTTAATCAACAATTGAAAGCAAAACTTGAGAGGTGAAGGAAATATTTTACAAGGAATAAAAACAATGCAAGAAACAAAATAAACAATTCAGCATTAATCAAAACATTTACTACAGAGGCTTGAGAAGAAAGAGGAACAAGGAGTCAAGATAGAAGTGCCTTCTCTCTAAGAATGGCTCCAGTTTACTTTGTATATATTTTGTTTGTACATAGTTCTTTGCTATATTTGTACAGTTGTCTACCCTATTAGAGTGTGAACATCTTGAGGTCAAGGACTCTTTTTTTTCCTTTTTATACTTAGCACTTAGCACAGTGCCTGGCCCATACTAAGTGCTTAATAAATGCATGTTGACTGAATGACTGACAGAACCACTGAAAAAGGAGGCTCTTGAAGATTTCTGGTCATTTATATTGTTAGAAAATGTCCAACACAATGGAATACAAGTTGGATCAAATAAGAAAGAGAAATCTTGTGCACAAGGAATATAATGAAAAGCAGAATAGTTATATCAAAGAAGACCATTGAAACAATAACCTTTCTCCAAAATTGGAAAGTGACAGAAACGAATAAGATAGAAATTTATTCAAGTGGTTCACAGTGATATCAGAATTACTAGATAGGCACTTTACCAACTTTCTCTCAGAAAAAAAAGTCTGATCCTGCCTTTCTTTACATCAATTGCTGAAGGATAAAAACTCTAGTGGCCACTCAAAATATATACTTTATGCAAAGCATTAACAACTTAAATCATAAATAAACATACACACAATACAATGACTAAGGAGAAAAAAGAGAGGGGAAGAGCATATGTCATGTGAAAAAAATCACAGGGCTATAAAGAACAAAATTATTACAATTCAATAATTACTGAACAAGCTACTCCAAGTGCCATCACACATACACTGCTTTTGTTAATTATCACAAAGCCTTTGCCTCAGTTCCACATTCATGTCTTATTCATGTACTTCAAATATATAAAATAGACCCAAGCACAGTTAAAAAAAAACTAGTTTATCTGATGTCCATATGGAATATACTTCTCTATCTAAAACAATCTACCAGCATAATAATGTCAAGAACAATTGATATAAATGATGGAATTTTTAAGGGAAACAGTTTAAGTCAAATTATTGTTCCGCTTTTAATTAAATGCATTGTGATCTTTCCTAAATTAAAGGAAAAATGGCTTCCAAATTAAAGCAGCTGTACTAAAACATCTCACGAATCACCTGATGTCTATGGACATCATCAAGCTATAAGGGCTCCACTGAAAGACACATTAAATAACTCCTTCATCTCATGAAATCTTTCTCCAATAATATCAAAATGTCATTTAGACTCACTAAGTGTAAAAAGCTTAATGTACGCCAAGAAAAGATAGAGACTGAAGATTCTGAGCTTTAATCTGGAGGCTGTACTGAACCAAAGAACAAGATGATACCTATAAATGCTTGACAATACAAATCAAGCATAAAGCCATCAAGGATAAGCCTGTGACTGAATATGTTAAGGGACTCACTGGCATCCTGAAATCAAAGCTAGAAGATCACATTTAAAGCAATTAACATATATCAATATCATTCTCAATGGACATTATTGGAATTATAAAATGGATCGAAACAGATATGGAATATACTCTAACGAAAAATTCATATAAATATTAACAAAGTAGAAGCTTCATCACCCTAAGGAAGCTATAGAGTGATTCACACTTTCTTGACATAAAGAAGGAAGAATATTCAATTGACATTCAAATGTTTATTTGTTTGTTTGTTTATTTTCTTGTTTGCTGAGGGAGTTGGGTTAAGTGACTTGTCCAGACTCACACAGATAGTAAGTGGCACGTGTCTGAGGCTGGATTTGAATTCAGGTCCTCCTGACTCCAGGGCTGGTGCTCTATCCACTACACTACCTAGCTGCCCCCCAACATTCAAATGTCAAAGACATTCTTTGAGCTTGTGGTAATTGGGTCAAAAAATTACAGGACTTTTTGGAATAAGTAGATATCACTTTACTGAGCAATAGTAAAAGCTCGTAACAGGTATATGCTACTGAATTTGTTGAGCGTTACCAAAAGTCGCTTGCGTCTAGATGAAGTCTAGAAATAACTGATTTAAAAGTGGAAACAAAATACCCTCCAATGGTCATCCACCCAAACTTAGCCAACAACGTGTCAACAGAAGCATGAAACAAATAGCTAAATCATGCAGATTTTTAATGGAAACAAAAGTATTTAACAATGGCAATTCAGACCAAAAAATTACATTGTAATTTTATCCTGAAGTTGCCTGGATTCAACGATCAGTGCAGATTATGCAAGAAAATAGTGAAGACAATATAATGCATAACCACAGCCTACAAAAATTTAGCACCAACCAAATACCTAGCAACTCATGATCTGGTAGCTGGAGTTATACATCTGAAGTTTGTTATCTTTCATGGGCCAACAAACAACAAATCCCGAATACAACAAATACAGACATCAAAACACCCTGGCGAGCTCAAACAACAAACGAGAAAGACTCAACTACTCCCCACAATCACCTAACCTTATTATCATTTCATAAAACTTTATAAATAATATTTTAACAGATGCCACCATACCAAATGCCAATAACCTCTAAGCCACATGGAATGAAACATTTTAAAAATATATAGACCTAGCTAGGGAGCTCAAAATCATGCAGAAGCAGATTAAGATTCAAGTCAGATCTGTTCTGTCTGCTACTGGAATTGTACTGAGGATGCTTTCAGTTGAGCCGCAGAAGATGAGCTCATAGCCTGATACTATTATTCAATTGTAAAAAGCAGTTATTTTATCCACCTGTTCAATACTCCATAGAACACTGACTATAAAAGAAAAATAGCAGGCTAGCAATTTGTCATAGGATCATTCCATCTGAACCGCATCAACAAAAAAAAAAGATGTAAAAAATGAGACAATAACTGTATTGGAACCATAGCATTTTTTACAAACAAAACTGTTGCCTGTAATCACCCAGGTATAACGCTGATCCATAAAAATGTAAGAATATGGGGCAGCTAGCTGGCGCAGTGGATAGAGCACCAGCCCTGAAGTCAGGAGGACCTTCAAATCCGACCTCAGACCAAACACTTGATCCTGTGTGACCTTGGGCAAGTCACTTAACCCTGATTGCCTCACTTAAAAAAATAATAATAATAATAAATTTTTTAAAATTTAAGAATATATTTTAATAGATGTCACCTTACAAGTACTCATTGGAATGCAATGCGAAGCTTTCAAAATATAGAGACAGCAGAAGAAATCAATGCCATTTTCTCTTAATTCACTGTTGGACTTTCATCTCTGTGTGTGTGTGTGTGTGTGTGATACTGTGAAACCACCAATTGTAGGAATATTCAAGTAAGTAGATATTAGGAGTGATCTCAAGGCCAGACAGGGTCTGTAATAACTGATAGATGACCACAGCACCCAGAAAAAGAGATCTGGGTTGCCAGAATAACATTATAGGATCATAGCTGTAACTGAACCCAGAAGAGCAGTCAATGCCAACAGGAGTAACTGGAAGCAGATATGAGGATACCAAAGCCAAGCAGATCATCAGTAATGGTTGTCATGAACACCAACACTGGGTCAAAGGGTCGAAGGGGCAGTCAGAGATGCAGACCAGAGTAGAGGAAGAGCTAGGATCAAAGTGGAAACCAGATACCAGGAGGCAAATAAGCTTTGAACAACCTTCAACAGGATAAGGAGAAAGTAACAGTCAGTGCATAATACAAAGGGATTCCTTGAGCTGTTCCCCAGTGAAACACATTCTATTTTCTAGGCTGATTACAAACACCTAGCACAGGGCTTTATACATACTAGACGCTCAGTAAATACTTATTAAATATCTGTTCATGAATGCATTCCAGTAAAGGCCTTTAGAAGCTGCATAGATTAGGTTCATCTAGCATGTGTATTCCTAGTAACTCTGGCCTTAGTTTGAGTGTATGGGATCAGGTCAACAAGCATTTGTTAGATGCCTACTATGTGCCAGGCACTGTGCTATGTGCTGGGGGTACAAAGAAAGGCCAAAAAAAAAGGCCCTGTTCCCAAGGAGTTCAGTGTAAGGGAGGAGACAATATGTAAACAACTAGTTAGAACAACTATGCATGAATAAGATAGCTTGGAATAATCCACAGAGGTGAGGCACTGGTCTTGAGAATTAGGAAAGGCTTCATGAACAAGGTAGGACTTCAGTTGACACTTGAAGGCGGCCACAGAAACTGGAGATAAAGAGGGAGAAAATTACAGGGTCATTGGATCATAAATTTAGAGCTGGTCAGCCCCTTAGCGGTCATCCACTTCAACCCCCTTATTTTATAAATGAGGAAATGGAGGCCTGGAGAAATAAAGCAACCTGCCTAGGACCACATCTCTAGTGTCTGAGGTGGGATTCCAACCTAGATCTTCTCGAATCATGTCCATCATTCCACTATGTCATATCATATATTTTAAGAGGAAGAATAATTATCATCATCTCTCAGCCCCGAATTTCCTAGGAGACTTCAAACAATATAAATGGCTGACTACAATGGGCTTCTTAGGACTAGGACCCAGCCAGAGACCTGACTGGGCAACTTTTATTCCTAGATCTGCACAAACTTATGGGACAAGCAATTCGGAATGTGCCCTCAAGCCAGGACACCAGTCCCTAGTATTCCTCAAGGCTGCTGGAGAACAGCTTACCCTGAGATAGAGTCCCAGAAGGAGAAGCAGGGCATATAGGAGCTTCCAATTCTAATTTCCTATTGCTAGCCCAGTGCTAAGCTCATTTTTATTTCCTGCACAAGGATCCAAGTGCTTTCAGAACCTTCTACATTTGGTGCCCTGCGGGAAATCCGTAATCACCCCACCTAAATAGTTATTGCTTTGCACCCGGGCTAAGACACAGTCTGAACCACCCTGAGGCAGGTAGGCAGGTTCTTGATCTCACCTCGGGTCTCCCTGAGGAGCAAGTAAATAGTAAAAGACTCCAAATTCAACCACACAGCAAATAAGAAGAGAACCTAGATAAAGCAAATAAAAATTAGTAAAATAAAGAAAAGCAAGTATTGTCTTTAATGACTTTGGTCAAATCATTTTTCCTCTCTGGGTCTCAGTTTCCTCACCTATAAAATCAGGGGTTTGGATTGGCCTCTAAATTCCCACTGAGGTCTAGATTTATGAGCCAATGATGTCCAGGGACCAGGAAACCCTGAAGTTCAGAGTCAAGGTAGCTCAACCCAGCCAGAGGACAGACCTGAGGCTAACTGAGTTGCTCTTTCCCCTGAGGCTAAGGAGCTCAAAGAAAGCCCAACTAGGTCTGGGAGGTAGGAGGTGGAAAGGATAGGCTGCGGGAGAGAGGAGCCAAGTACCAGAGGAAATTGACATAGAATACAATCCAGACCTCTCAGGGAGCTGGGGAGAGATTTGGGCCAGGAAGGAGGGGGCTGGATTCAGTGGTCAGATAGCATCCTTCGCGGAAGGAGTTGGGCAAAACGTAACTCTGGGTCTTCTCTGTCCCCAAGATATTGACCTGTAAAGTCTATGAAATAGCTCTATTCATACAGGAATACGAAGAGGGAGAGAGCATTGGTCACCTCAGGATGTCCAGCCTCTGGGAGTGCAGGGGTTCAGGATGCATTTACAGGAGAGGTTTGCTTTGTAAACCCCAAGACATCTCTAGGGGTGTGTGTGTGTCCCATTTCAATCACGCCTAAGCGATTCCTTCCTCCCTCTCCCCCTGGTGGGTTATGTGTTCTCTGAGAGGTACTGTCCTGCCACCTCACACAAAACCTGAGAGGCATACTCCCTTCTCCATACTGAAATCAACCCACTTTCTCATAGAAAAAAACTTCCCTTCCCCAGCAGACTGGCAAAGATTCATTTTTGTTTCTATTTTTAATGAGAGGAGGGTGCTTAGAGAGGGTTTTATACTGAAGGATAAAAGCAGTGTGGTGGGGCGGGGGGGGGAGAGAGAAAGGTGAGGCATTTGGACAAGACTGGGAGCCCCCTATTTCACACCCACTTCACCTCCCCCCCCCCCAAGGACTGAAGGCTCCAGAGGGAAACATGACACCAAGGCTAGGGCTGGGGGCCAGGGCGGAGGAGGGAGTAAAAACGTCTTCCCGAGGCAGGAAGTGAGGGAGAGAGAGCGAGAGTGAGAGCAACTAGGGGGTTGGGGGAGCGCTCTCTGTTTTCTTTGGCCTCTTCCAACCCCGGGGGGGGGGGGAAGGAGAGAGAAGCTGAGGAGAAGGAATGGGGCTGGGCGTGGAAGATCCTGCCTCCCCCCTTTCCCCCAGGAGATGTAGACCAGAAGCATGGGGGATGGGGTGTGGGTATGGTGGATCCAGCTTTTGAGGTCCATTGGGAGATATGGACATTTAGGGGTTGAGATCTCTGGTTGGGGGATCCAGGTGTTCAGGACAAGGAGACTGAAAGGCAAGTGGATTAGGGGCTGGGGAGACTGAGGCAGGAACAGCCCTGAATAAATACCTGGTGGTCTACCCCAAAACATTTTCAAGCCCAATCCTTTAAAGTTCCTTCTTTCTCCAGGGTCACGGTAAACCAGAACTTGTTAAGCACCTACTATATGCCAGGCACTATGTTAAGGTGAGCCAGAAACCTCTGGGAGAGCTGGATGGCCCCAAAGTTGTATCACTCCAGGACATGGCTCTTCTGGCTTTGGTTTATCTCCCTAATGTCACAGCCAGTTCAATTATTTTAACTCTAACCTAAATTTTGATTCCAATCCCTCATCCCCAGCCTCCTAAACTCAACCTCCACCTTAACCAAAATCCTGTGTCTTATCCTTGCCTGAATCCAAAGCCTAGCCCACATCCTAAATCTAGCCCTAATTAGCCCCAAACTCCAGGGAAACAAAGGGTAAGGAAACTTTTCAGGTGTCACAAATGTGTAACCATAAAAAAAATTTTTTTAATTCAAAAAATGTTTCCCCATAATCTTCTTGGATCACACCTTCAGCACCATAGTTATCTCCCAGCAGGCAGAGAACAAGGAAAATGGTGAAGCTCAGGGAATGATTTGGAGTGAGGTGGGTGAAGGATTCTAAACCTGGGTCTCACACATCCCTGAATGGGATTCTGTGGACACTAATATCTTTGCTTAGAGCTGATCTGGGTGAACTTGCAGGGTCTTTTGCCTTTCATTACTTTTTGAACCTTCACTGTCAAACAATCAATCAGCAAATATTTATTAAGCACTTTCTATGTGCTAAGCACTGTGCTTAAATTCTAGCTACACAAGGAAAAAGCAAAAAAAAAAACCAGTCCCTGCCCTCCAGGAGTTTTCTTTCTAAAAAAGAAGACATCTGGATAGAGCACGGGCCCTGAAGTTAGGAGGACCTGAGTTCAAATCCGGCCTCATACCAAACACTTGACACTAGCTGTGTGACCTTGGGCAAATCACTTAACCCCAATTGCCTAAAAAAAAAAAAGGAAGAAAGAAAGAAAGAAAGAAAGAAAGAAAAAGAAAGAAAGCAAGAAAGCAAGAAAGCAAGAAAGCAAGAAAGCAAGAAAGAAAGAAAGAAAGAAAGAAAGAAAGAAAGAAAGAAAGAAAGAAAGAAAGAAAGAAAGAAAGAAAGAAGACATACCAAGCTGAGCTTTTGAGCCTCCTGGACCTTCCTAGTCCTTGAGGTTAGGAAATTCAGAGATCTATCATGCTCAAATCCTAATTACTACTACCACTACTACTACTACTACTACTCTCCTCCTCCTTCTTCTTCTCCTTTTCCTTTTTTTTTCATAGCTACCACCATAACTTGGTTCGGTCTCTATGTACTCCAGAACATAAGAATTAGTTTTCTACAGTTGGGTTTGGGTTGTTTTTTTTTTCACAGAAAAGAACATACATGTTCAGAAATAATGCGGCAAGGTAAGGTATTTAGAACTATGAATATAAAAGCTACCTAACCTCAGACTTGGTGGCTTGTAAGCTTCCTAAGCAATTCTATCTAGCCACAATTCTCTTGACCTAGAATGGCCTATCCCAATTTCCCCTAGGTCAGAACATCTGGTTCCCACTAAGGTCAGTCTGTCAACAAATATTTATTAAGCACATACTATGTGCCAGGCATATAGTAGTACTAGGGATATAAATACAAGTTTGTTTAGGGTTTTCTGTTTAATAGTCCCTGCCCTCAAGGAGTTTACAGTCTAATATAGGAAGCTGAAAAGTGGGGGAGGATGAAGAGGTTAAAGGTACCCTTCCTGGGAGCATGATGGAAGAACCAAAGAAGTCCAAAAGCAGTGTAGCTGGTAGGAAATGGGGAGAAGGCTGTGCTAAACCCCTTTCTTAAATAGCAGAACTGGAGCCCATGGCTCTGCCCTCCAGCCAGAGAGGTCCATTCAGAAGGCAGAAGGTATTACTAAGACTAAATAAGAGTGGGTTTTTTGTCCTAAAAACCCTCCCAGCTAATTCTGAAGATCCTCTCCCATAGACTCTATAGAGTTCTTTGGCTCACTCTACAATCAGGGTCCCTCTCAGCCAATCAGGAAGCCTCCTAATTAAATGATGGGATAACCACTTAATTGCTTAGCCAATTAAATATTTCCCTCATCTTCAAAGGAAAACAAGGAAATAAAACCAGTGTGGGCCTATGTTCCAGTTACCTCAGAACCCAAAATGATTCAACTCAACACAGGCTACTTCCAAAGGTCATAACAGACAACTGTTTTCCTTCTGCAAGGTCAAGGTCTGGAGTGGGCTGAGGCAAGGGATGAGTTTCTACAGCAGTGATAGCTCCCATCAACAGCATCACTGAGGGTGAGGTTAGGGCTTGAGCTCCGATGTTTTCTGTCTGCACTGGGATGTCATGGCTGTTAGAGAAGCCAAACCAAACCCTTTCAGATGAGATCCATATGGATTTCTGTACAGATCTTCTGTGAGAGCTCAGAAGTGGGCTCAAGCTTCCCTGAACGGTGTGGGACAGCTCCATTCTGAGTGACACTAGAGTCATGGTTTGAATGGGATGTGATAGTCCTACAAATATAAACCCAAGGCTTATTAACTCTGAGCTCCCCTAGACCACCCATGGGTCTATTCCCCCCCACAAGACCTCTAGACCAGAGGGTCATACCCATGTGAACCAATACGCCTATTGTTCCAGGTCAGAAACTGGAACCCCTCATGGCAGAACAAAGAAACTTCAGGAGAAATGATTGAGAGGCATCTTTTGAATTCGGAGACAAGCTAAAATTGTGATTGTGTCATCTGGCAACATGAGAATGGCAGGAAAATAAATACATTAATGGAAAACCTTCAGTCAGAAGACAGTCCTCAAAAGGCACATGGGTCCCTCATCTCATACACACACACATACACACGCACACACACATACACGCGCGCACACACACACACACACACCCCAACCCTCCAAATTACCCAGGGAAATATCCAAAAGCCCCAGAGCAGTCAGAGGCAGTGAGAAGAGCCAAGTCTGGCAGTGGCTGCTGCCATGAAAAAGCCCACCTACTTTTCACAGTAATACAGATTAACATGCAAAGAGTTAACCTTCAGCCAGTTTTATTCTTCGCTGTCCAGTGGGCTGAAAACATGCAGGGTTTACCAAAACTTGCACGCCAATAGTTGTATACAGATACATACACACACATAAAGTTATAACTTCCTTTGCTCCTTAATCCTAAACCCCCAAGGGGTCCATGGATAGATACAAAAGGATTCATCATCTTGGATGGGGAAAAAAATATTTTTCTTTTCACTAGCCTCTAACTGAAATTTAGCCTTTCCTTCAATTATTTAAAAATTGGGAAGGCATTCACAGGTTTCACTTGACTGCTGAAGAGGTCCCTGACACCAAAATAGATCAGGAATCCCTGTCCCAAAAAAGCATCCCTGGACAGCTTCTCAAGCCCATGTTAATGAGCTGCACCTAAGTTTAGCTGCCACAGCTATACGTCATCATAGCTATATGGCATGCCATGTAGCTGACCCCCACACTCTCCCCCAACATCAATCTTCTCTCCCCCAAAGAAGACACATCAGATAGAATACCTCTCCTGAAACATTCTGTCCAAGTCAGCCTATTCCTCCCACTCAATTTGGGTCATAGCCTGCAACAGGGGCCTTATGATCAAGACTGTCTGATCTTTCAGTGGACGATAGCAGAGACCAGGAAACCAGAAACCCCAGCCTTGCAGATCTCCTCTGAGTTTCCTGGAATAACTCAAGAAGGAGTCCCTGTCATGATGTAATGACAGAAAAAGCCTGGTCAAAGACCAGCAAGGGCCCTTTAAATTCAGAGGGCCTAGCCAGGTAGGACAGAAGGAAGTAGGCCTGAGCTCTCATAGTTTTAGAAACAGCCAAAGCCCTTAGGCCACAACCTGAACAACTATTTCCAAGGACCTCTCCTAGCTGGTATGACCTGACCAGCAGGTTCCAAGGATTCCTGCATTAACCCTGCAAGCCCAGTTTCTAGCACTACCCAATGGACCTTCTGGTCAAACCATGGATGAGCCTGAAAGATTCTCCCAGACTACCTCAACTGTACCTCAACAGGACTGTTCTTCAACAGCATCACTCTCACTACCACAGCCCAAAGAATTAATTGACCTTTTTATATTAAGTTAGTTAAGCTAGTTAAGACTCCAGGTTACCAGCCCACAAATGACTAAAATATTGTGTGGGAGGTGGCAGATGAGGAGCCTTAGAGTATTCCCATCGCCATTTGCAGGGATCCTGTCTTCAGGTCAGAAGCTGGAACCCAAACTGCAGAGCACAGAGAGGTGGAAGAATGAAAGTGAGAGAAAAGGGATAACTTAGAGAAGACCCAGGGACCGTCTCAGGGTTTGGATTCCCCCTCAGTTCCTAAAGATCATATGAGCTCTTTCCCAGGACTCCGAGTGTCATTGTCTTCATAGCACAAGTGAGTAGATCCAGCCCCTCTTCTCTGCCACCCTCAGTTACCAGACATGCCTAATCCCCACATTGTTGAGTAACCCCCAGAGCCAACTCCTACAAGAGAATCAGTCTCTCCTGTGGCTGGGGATCTGCCATCCGCAGATTCCTCCCACACTCTGCAGATGTAGATAAAAGTAAGAACAAAAATAACTAGCTTTGGGTGGGGGAGGATACAGATGTGGCCGTCAGGCCCCCAGATGTGGCTGGGCCCCAGTGCTGGTGCTGTGATTAGGAATGTGGACACAGATGGGGATAGAGGGTTTCTGGGTAATGGTTTCCTAGAATCCACCCTCCTTCAGCTCCTTGTCCCAGCCTCAGCCCAAGGGATCAAGAACCTCTTCTTGTTGGTGGCCTGAGCAGTTTCCAACCTGGGGTCACCTCTGCTGGGGGCACCGTGGAGAAGGAGATGAGGCTGTGAAGCCATACTTTTACTTCAGGAAAACAGATGAAAATGTAATTCACAGCCGGGACGCTGGGCTCTACCCTAAGCCCCGATAATACCTGGTACTCAGGGATGCCGTAAAGATGAATGGGTTCATGGCCGTGCTTAGGGGAACCCTGCACATAAACACCCCCAATGATAAAACACCAAGTGCCATAGCAAGTCCCACTTACTTTTAACTTTGTTTTGAATTTTCAACTTGGGAAAAGTTTGCAAATCACTAACAGCAGGAACTTTCCAGAAGTTGCAGGATATAATCGGCACATTCTCAGCCTTGCCATGCTCAGAGAGAATTCTCCAAGGACCCACATACCAGTGGGCTGAAGAGGCAGACGGAAAGCAATCTGAGGCTCCAGGGGTTGGAGGGAAACATGGAAGACAATCCCATCCATCCCCCTGCCTCCGAGCTGGCTTTTTTTGTCACTCAGCCCCTGTTCAGAATGAGTTTTTAAAGACAAGGAGCCAGGAAGCCCTTCCTTAAATATAACCTAAATCCCTCCCACTGGAGCCTTAACCATTTCCTCTTTTTTAGGCCTCAGGAGAGACGGCAAACAGCTGTTAGCCTCCCGTCAGAGTTCTCTGAGGAGGAACTGAGGACAGGTTTGAATGTAACTTTCAAGTCTCCAAACACCTCATCTTCTCTTTGCTAGGCTAAATATTCCAACTCTGCTTGGGTGCGTGTGTGTCTGTGTGTGTGTGTGTGTCTGTGTGTGTGTGTGTGTCTGTGTGTCTGTGTCTGTGTCTGTGTGTGTGTGTGTGTGTGTGTGCGTGTATGTACTGGGGCAGGGATATTGTAATCAGCAGACCCTTTGATAAAGATTTCAGACTCATCCAAACCTTTGCATAGAAATCTTTGGGGATCAGCCAGGACCTCAAAAGGGAATCTCTGAGTTAAGGCATATTGCATGCCTAGAAGGGAAAAACCATCTGCTTTCTTTAATTCATCCTCTTTCTCCCAGTCTCTGCTCTCCTTCCCAGCCCTCCACTCCCACGGAAAAGCCTGGGCTGTACTCTGGGCCAGGGAGCCCAGAGGTTCTCCTCCCTGGGTTGAGTGGAGCTGTGGACAGACACAGCATGTAACTTCATCCCCCTGTCACTCCACACATCTCGTCATCCCCACTGAGTCCGTGTTCATGCTCCAACTGCTGCACATCTGTTCAGCAAGGCAAATACTTCATCATCCAACCCTGGGAAGAGATACTTAGGGGAATTATGCCATCAGACGCACATGCTGGTACCAGACAAGGGAAGACAGGGTTCCGAGGGCACAAGCGAGGCCACTAAATTCTTGCAGATCCCAAGGGAGGAGAAACTAATTATCTCTGGCCTCTGCCTCCATCCAGAACCATCTCTCAAGACTTCTTCTATACTGTCTTTCCATCCCCTTAGCTACTGTCCTCCATTGTTCAACCAAGTCCTAACATAGTGCCTCTTTTAGAAAAAGAGCTTAGCCCTTCAAAATTGTGTCTTAGCACAATTCTTGTGACTGTCTTCCCAAAAAGGTGAAATGAGGGGGAGGAAAGGAGGGTGCTGGAGTATCAAGGCTGAATGAGGTTAAATGGGGAAAGTCTCCTGAAGGAGGTGAGTCCTGAACCAGGTTTTGGAAGAGGGAAGAACATGAAGGTGAGATGATCAAGTGGCCAGACAAATGACCCAAGAGAGCCAAACCCATAGCATGAGGGGTGGGACAAGAGCGAAGCATCTGTTTTAGATGTGCCATTCACATAACACTATAGATGCATCATGCACAAGGAGGCACTAGCCTGTCTGTGGGCCCCAAAACCAGAATCCTGAATCCCTGATGCTCAGGGGGAGCTGATGCAGTCCCTGCTCCCAGACTCAGCTCCACATTCCACACATTCTTTACGCTCAATTAAGGAGAAATAATCAGGGGGACTAGGCAGAGTGCAGTGGGGCTGCCATGACCCATGTAACCGGGATCACGTGCTGAGGAAACTGCCTTGGTCAAAATATATCAGACCAGAGACTTAAGGAGGTAGGGGGAGCAAACTACCGGGACAAACACGTTGGGGTACCTCTCTGCAATAACAGAAAAGGCAAGGAAGTAGCACTGGCACATTGGTGCAGAGGGGGCCAAGGGCATTACACATAGTCAGGACAGAGAAAAAGGGGTATGTGTGTGTGTTGAGGGGAGTGCCTGTGTGTGCCTGTGCCTGTGTCTGTGTTCATCATCATCATCATCATCATCAGATATTTGCTGAGTCCCCAGAACACTGTATGCAAGATAAATGATAGGGCTTCCCCATCCTCTGATGCCAAATGAAACCCTAGAAAATTACAGAGGGGGGTCTTCTTTCCTTACTCATTCCACTGTCCAAGGCTACCCTGCCCACCTGGGTCAATATTAACCCATGGCCACAGAGTAAGAGGGGAGTGCCACCTATATCAGTGAATAGAACACTAGACATGGAGTCAGGAAGACCTGAGGAGATAGAGAGAGAGAGAGAGAGAGAGAGAGAGAGAGAGAGAGAGAGAGAGAGAGAGAGAGAGAGACAGAGAGAGAGAGAGAGAGAGAGAGAGAGAGAGAGAGAGAGAGAGAGAGAGAGAGAGAGAGAGAGAGAGAGAAGGAAGAAAAGAAGGAAGGAAGGAAGAAAGAAAGAAAGAAAGAAAGAAAGAAAGAAAGAAAGAAAGAAAGAAACAAAGAAACAAAGAAACAAAGAAAGAAAGGAAGGAAGGAAGGAAGGAAGGAAGGAAGAAGGAAGGAAGGAAGGAAGGAAGGAAGGAAGGAAGGAAGGAAGGAAGGAAGGAAGGAAGGAAGGAAGGAAGGCAAGGGTAGGACCAAAATAAGCCTCAAACCAGGTAGCAAGTCTCTCTGGCAACTTCTCATGGCATCCTATGACTAATCCAAATTCCAGTCTTTGTAGATTATCTGCCCAGAGCATGGATCCAGGTACTAAGGTACCAAGGTGCCAAGGAGAATGGAAAGACAGAGTAAGGTAAGGAGGGTAGTGGGTGGCCACTCATTAGGGATAGTATCCCTGGCTACTAGAGCAGACTGCTTCACTGTGGAGGACAGAAGGAGAGGGCAATGAGATGAATAGCATATATAGATGAGACATTGTGGTATAGTGGAAATAATGCTAGTATTGAGGCAGCTAGGTGGTACAGTGGATAGAATGCTAGACCTGGAGTCAGAAAAACCTGAGCTCAAATCCAACACTTCCTTTGCTATGTAGCCCACTGGCAAGTTCCCTACCATTTATCTGCTTCAGTTTCTTCAACTATATAACAGAGATAATAATAGCACCTCTACCCCAGAGTTGCGAGGATAAAATGAGATAATATTTGTAAAAGCACTTTGTACATTTTTAGGCTATATATACATGTTATTCATTAGTATGAGTACAAATAACTAGTTGTAGTAGTAGTAGTAGTAGTAGCAGTAGCAGCAGCAGCAATAGTAGTGGTAGTAGTGGTAGCAGTAGTAGCGGTTGTAGTTATTGTTGTTCTTCATTTCAAGGAGAAACAATGACATCATGGGGTAATTTTCAAGGGAATTAGATTGTGAGGTAGTCATCAATAGATATAGTAGCAGTAGCAACAGCAGCAGTAATAGTAGTGGCAGTGGTAGCAGTAGTAGTAGCAGCAATAGTAGTAATAGTAGTAGTAGTAGTGATGGTGGTGCTAGTTGTGGTAGGAATTAGAGTTGGAGTTGGAATCAGAGAACCTAGGTTCAAATCCCACCTCTGCATCCTACATATGTGACCTTGGGAAGTCACTCACTCATCTGGGCTTCCTTTGTCCCATCTGTAAAATGAGAGGTCTGGACAAGATGACCCCTAAGGTCCTTCCCAGCTCCAGATCTAGACCTCCATGATGCTTAAATAGATGTTATCTAAGATCCCTTCCAAATTTTAACTCTATGATCACCTGGTAACCAAATGTGAGACTTCACAGTGGACTATGAATACTTTTGTGAGAGTTCCTTCCAAAGCATGCCATCATTTGGACACAAATATGACACCCGTCATATTTGGATTCTGAGCTGTCACCAGTAGTGAAGATGGATTCTGTAGAAGCATCCACTCTCTAACAAAGTCTCCATTTGTGAAATCCTTGGCATGATTAGCAAGCTGGCTTGTGGCCAGAGTTAGGGGCTTAGTCAATGGCAGGATTATGAGGTCAATTGGTGGCTAAGTTGAGGGGACAAGGTATAGCTTTGGTTAGGGGCCCTGTGTGTGTGACTGGGGAACATAGGGAGGCTAACTGAACCACACAGCTTAGCTGAACCAACAGAAAACAGAACAAAGGATGGACATTCCCTGCTGGATGGAGGAGATGGAGAAAGTGCTATCAAAGGGACTTGATCCAGAGTCCCTGGGAAACTGCGCTTTACAGAGGAATAGGAAGGGGAGGAGGGAAGGAATATGTATTTGGTGGGGAAGGGTGGATGTTATGGCCCTATGTATTGTAGGTTAAGGAGCAGAAGGGGTACATATGGTCTTTGCTGTCTATGCTGTAAAATGCAGAGATATGTATTGTAAGCAAAATGCATGTATGAAGAATATGTAAATGTGTGTATGGGTATGTGGTATGTGTGTGATAGGTATTTTGTATGTAACACACATGCCAGTGCATTGTGTGTACATGATATGTGTGAGATGTGGTATGTGAGCATATGAGCAATATGTAGTGTACAGTATGTATGATGCGGGTGTCTGGTGTGGGTGTGTGAGCACACACCTGTAATAACATTGGCTTCAGTCACTGGAAGAGAAGAAATTCCCTTGACTGTTTTATCAGGGCAGAAGTTACCAAATTATGTTGTTGTTTTAAATTTGAGCTTCTCTCCCGGCAAACAGGAGGCTCTCAGGTTCACGGACTTAATGCTTGGCTGGTCCTGGAGCTCTGCTTCCCCAGCCCAAGGGCTCCCAGGCTCCCAGGCTCCCAGGCTCCCAGGCTCCCAGGCTCCCAGGGCAGGGGGAACAAAAGTTCCCTCTCTCCGAGCTTTGAAGTGGAAACACTAACTGTTCCCTTTAATTAGAAAGAAACCCCCTATTGTTCCTGCTTTATTACTTATAGCTAAAGACATGGGGGGGGGAGGGAAAGGGATGAAGGGTTGGGGCCCCAAGAGTTTTTCTATCCAAAAGACAATCTCTATTCAGTCTCCCCTGGCTATTCCTATAACAGGCCTCATCTACTGATCAATCAATCAGAGTCTGTACTGGACCCAGCCCTGTGCTGTGCCAAGCTGAATGGGGGATGGGGTGGGGTGGGGGTAAGGAATAGATCCAGTCTCTGCCTTCAAGAAGCTTACAGCCTACTTGAGGAGATAAGATGAACACACACGAAATGGAGGCTGATGAAGGGTTGAACTGTGTAGTTATATCACTGCCTAGTGCTAGATTCTGAAATCAGAAGGTCTAGGTTTGAGTCTGGGCACTGCCACTAACAACCTAGGAATCTTTGACCAAATCAAAGATAGGACCAAGATTTGACCAAGTCTCACTAAGTCTCAGTTAATAATAATAGCTGGCATTTATATAATGCTTTACAATAACATATCATCTTATTTGAGTCATAACAACTTCATAGCAGATGTACAATAGGTATTATAATCCCCACTTTACAGATGAGGCAATTGAGGCTCAGTAAATATAGATGATTTGTCCATGATCAAACAGCTGGTGTGAAAGGTAGAATTTGAACCTGGATCTCCCATGACTACAAGTCATGGACTTTATCTACTATACAGTATTGCCTCATTTGTCCTTGTTGGTCAAATGAGGGGATTGGACAATCTGATCTCTAGGATTTCTTCTAGTTTTAATTCCTCTACTTTTGACTGTAACAGTAGTCATGGGAACAGAAAGAAAACAAATGACAGATATTTCAAAGGAAAGAACAACAGGATTTGGAGAGGGAAGAATCAAAGATAACACTAAGTCTATCCTCAGCTAGCTGGAGAATGTTGATAAAGAAATAGATTAGTTAGAAAAGGAAACTGGTTTGTAAAGCAAATTACATTTTGTTTTAGACATATCCATTTTGAAAGGAGGGTGGAACATCTATACAGGATTCTCCAGTAAGTTAGAAATGGGGACAGCTCAGGGCCAGAGATAAAGATCTGTGTGAGTCATCTGAGAAGAGGTGTAACCTTCAGAGTGTAATGACATCACCAAGTGAGAGAACCTAAAACAGAGGGCCAAGGACTGAACTTGAGCAAATAGTGTGGCATCACAGAAGTCAGAGCAGGAGAAAGTTTCTAGGAAAAAAAAAAGAGGCCATCAACGATGTGACATGCTACAAAAAGGTCAAGGACAATTAGCTCTGAGGAGAAGCCATCAAATGTAACAATTCAAAGCTCATTGGTAAGCAGAGCAGTTTCAGTACAGTAGTGAGGACAGAAGAAATTTCAAGGTGTTACAGAATTGGGATTAGGGGGAGGAATCAGAGGCAGTGTGATATAGTGGAAAGAGCCTTTACTTTGTAGTTAGTGGACCTGAGTTCAGATCCTACCTCTAACTACCCATATGGCCTGGGAAAAGTACATACTTTCCCTGAACCACAATTTCCTCATATAAAAAAAGGGGATTGAATTAACTGGCCTCGGAGGTCTCTTCCAACTCAGTAACTATTATCCTAGGGAGCAAATGTAGAAAATTCGTACACAAAGTTGGTGCAGGCAAAATGAACGGTCATGGATGGCAGAATTAGTATTAGTGCCGGCACCTTTCAAGATGGGAGAGATCTATGCATCTTTACAGACAAGGGAAAAGTTGCAGATGAAGAGAGATAAATTAAAAAGATGCAGAAAAGGGGGAATTGAAGTCCTGGATGAATAAAAGAAGAATGGTTATAGGTTGGGAATTTCTTATGTTTTCCTATGCATATTTGTTACTGGGATTTTATTTTACTTTCTTTTTCAATTTGAGGGAGGAAGAGAAGGTAGGTTTTAATTAAAAATAAAACTAGATTTAAAAAGAAAGGATAATTCTATTTTATCCTTTTATTTATTTATCATCCTTTATTATCTATTTAGCTGTGTTCATCACATATCTGTTCCCTGATTATCTAAGCCTCTCTTTACTAGACAAACAGTCTTTCCATTGGATTCAATGTAGTAAGATTTGATTTTGCACCCAGATGGATGCTAGGCACTGTTGGGGAGACAAAAAGGAAAATAAATGGTTCCTATCCTCTTCAGATTAAAGAAGCTTAGTCTAACTGGGTATCTAAGCCCATGAAACAGTTAAGGAGGTAACAATATAATGTAGCAGATACTTAAGTGACAAATTGTGTGGTTCAAATAAAAAATGCCTCAGGAATTCAGAGAAGGGGAAAATTAGGTAGACAGTAGTTAGTATCCAGGGCAGACTTCAAGAAGGAGGGAGAAGTTGAATATGGGCTAGAAGAATGTGTATACTTGGCTAGGTGGAGGGGAGAGGAAGAGGTGTTCTGAGTGGCACTGGACAGAAGGGAAAGCAACCACAGGATCAGCATCTCTCAAGTTCTTCTCCATGCCACCAAGAGAAGTTGTATTTTCCATTGAGATTCCAATCATAAATCAACCCTTCTCTCTTCACCTCCTCCGATTAAAACATTCTCCTCTGTCTTATCCTACCCCTCTTCATTCTCACCTTGGGTAGAAGAAGGATTTCAGTCTCTGAATTCTAGAGATAGCAGTGGACAATAGCTCTTGCAACAGGCTTTTTCCCTTTCACTGAAAAGACCTTTAGTATAAGAACAGCAATAGTAACAGCCTTTCCATGTCCTCACTTTTTACTCTGCAAAGTGTTACACAGGTATGGTCTTACTTGATTCTTGTAACAAGCCTGTGAGATAGGATGGAGCCTATGATATTATCCTAATTATACAAGAGGAAAGGGAGGCTTAGAGAGGTTGACTGACTTGCCCATAGTCCCGCTGGCATACCAAGAAAGTTTTTAAAAGTGAACGGAAAAGGCCCTTTGTGTTCAAAAATATTTAAAGGAGCAAAAGGGATGCCCATCAATTGAGGAGTGGCTGAATAAATTGTGGTATATGAATGAATGCAGTACTAGTGTGCTGTAAGAAAGAAAGAAGTGGATGATTTCAAAAAGACATAGGAAAATATAAAAACAGATGCAGAGGGAAGTGAGCAAGACCAGAAGAACAATTCATACTTTAACATCAATATTATAAAAATAAACAATTTCGAGGATTGGTTTAAAGAATGAAAATGAGCATAACCAAGAAAACAACCAATATGATAATAATAGCACTGTGAAAACAAACTTTAAAAGCTGTAAGAATTCTTACAATGAACAGTGAAGATTCCTGATTTCAGAAGACCAATAGTGATGCCTGCTAGCCACCTCGCCCTAGATTTAGGGTGCAAAGACATACATATATATACATACATATGTGTGTGTGGCCCACTTTCCGCCTTACTGAAAAATAAATTCCTTGTAACAAATAGTCATAGCGAAATACAACAAATTTCCTCATTGGCTATGTTAAAAATATTTACCATATATATATATGAATATATACATAGTTATATAAGATATGTGTATAATAAATATATGAATATGCATTATATAAATTATATATAATTTATATATACATAATACATATATAAAATATGTTATAAATATTAAAATACATACATATATTAACATAGCCAATAAGGAAATTTATTGTACTTGACTATGAATATTTGCTACAAAGAATTTGTTTTTCAGTGGGCTTGGGGGTGGGAGGAAAAAAACAGACTTCTACTAATTAAAAAATATATTTAAAATGAAGGGAATAGGTGGGGGTTGAGGTTATGGAATGCCACATGAGTTTTGCCTAAATGTTTTACTTTGTTACAAAAGAGCTATTACAGGGTAGGGATAATCTAGAAATATTTGTAATGTAAAAATAAAGCACCAATAAAACTTAAAAATAAATAGCAAAAAAGGAAATGGACTAGAGACAGGTCTCCAGACTTTGGGCACAAAAAGGCCGTCTCCTACAGACAACACTACTTGCTGGCAGAGCCCTGGGAGAGAAGGTGGGAATGGGGGCTGCCCTGGTCTCCTGTTGTTGGGAGCTGAGGGGAGGCCTGGGGCTCAGAGGAAGGGAACTACACACCCCCCTCAATCCAGCACCCCCACCACGCCCCCTCACATGCGTGTCAGGCGTAATGCAGGAGCACAAGGCTGAAATGCCAAATCCAATCAGGCCTCACAAGCCCACAGATGGTTTGAATAAAAACGCTACCTTGATAGGAATAATGAGCCATCCTGAAGACAGTCTTAGCTGCCTCCATCTGAATAGGGAACTGTCTCTCTTTCCCAAGCTCATTTCTTCTTCTGGCCAGTGTCTCATCTCCAGATTTCCCACAAATCCTTTGTCAAGGAGTCTGAGGGCTCCCATCTCTGCATACGTGTCCCCCCCAGGGGGAAGAGTAAAAGGGGTAGGGGCTGAATGTAAGGGCTTCCAAGGCTCCCCTTTGATTTTCTGATTCAGTCTTCTCTGACCTCTCCAAAGTAGAAAAACCTAGTCCTGGATGACTAATGGAAAGGGTAGAGAAAAGCTGGGAGTGAGCCAATGAGGTGGAAAAGGGTAAAGCAGATTTCCTGAGGACAACTTTATAAAGAAAGAGTCTCTAAACTTGGTATTCTCTTCACAGTGGTGGAAGAGTCCTTACATGGGTCATACATCTCAGGTAATGGTAGGAAGCTAACAGCTCCATGAGGCATAGGAAAATTCCTATGGCAGCCTATTCTTCTACCTCTCTGTTCTTTGGAGAATCATCACACATGTTATGTCCCCTACCTGTGAGTGTTTCCAAGGCTCTATCCTGGGCATCCTACTACCCTGTCATTAGGTCCTCAGAGAAAAAGGCAAAGACATGCTCTCCTTCATTTGGAAACTCACTGTCTACCTGAGGCAACAATACCAACATACATGCAACAATTAGAAATCAAGCCCCTGGGTTGCAATGATAAGGAATATTCTCATTAGAAAAAAATATCTCATTGATCTAAAGAAACATGGCAGTCACCCGGCCCTGACTAGAAGTCCTTAGATGAAGGACATCCCCCACAAAAAAAAAAATAGAGACCTAGAACTGAATTCTACAAATCACAGACAGAGGGTTAGCTTTCAGGGACCTGCTTTAATGACAATCTCACCTACAAAGATGAGATCTAGAGAAAGGGCTCCACCCTGAAAAAAATCACTCTGCAAACTTGCATGCATGGGACCTGATTATAGTCACAGAAAAGTCTGATTTCTATCTTGAAAGAAACAATGAAAAAAATTTTAAGCTTTGAGCTTAATTTGGTTTTTACAAACTTTTTTGTTCTTGATAAACCACATATTTTGTTTGTTTCTTGTCTACAGAAGACCCCTGAGAAAAAAATTCATGAAAACTACCTGGAGGGAGAAGGAACTAGAGTTCTCACATTTCCCATTAGCACATTAGCAAAATTATGTTATGGGATTAGTTAATTGTCACTCTTGAAGGCCCAGAAAACAGGGTCTTGAGGGAGCTGAAATAGGAGAGTTAACTTTGGAACAGAAGATATTCTCCAGTGAAACACCACAAAGGAAAATCTAGGTATCTACATGTGGGACAGCACTAGAGCTGAGGGGGAAAGGAAACTGGGGCTGAGGCAGGGATCAGGGGCTAAGGGACACCACAATACTAAGGGAGAATACGGTACCCTCACAAACTCAGCCAGAATCATAGTTTGGTCCAAGCAAACTACTATCCCATCATTAGGGTCTCTGAGAAAAAGGCAAAGACATCCTCTCCTTCTTCTAGAAACTCACTAACTGAGACAATAAAACTAATACATGTAAATCAAGTGCTAAATTGTATGGATAATCAGTGATATATGAGTTTAATGGGGGGAGTGGATTTGGGTAGAGCTATAGTAGTCAGGAAAGGCTTCCTGGAGGAGGCGGGACTCAGGCAGAGAGGAGAGAGGAAAATATTTCTAGAGATGGGAACCTCATGAGCCAAGACACAGAGGAGGGGGGCAGGAAAACATGGCACATGTGAGAGACAATAAAAGATCAGACTGACTAGAACTGAGTATCCATGTGGACAAATAATGAATAGGAAACAGAGTTAGATAAGAAGATTGAGGCAAAATTGTGAAAGATTTTGAATGCTGGGTTAAATTTATCATCCAAGACTTGGGGAACCCCTGAATGTTTCTTAGGTAGGAGAATGACATGATCATAGAATCAAAAAATCTCAGTTGAAAGATACTTAGGAGGTCAACTAGTCCAATAGGAACCCCTGTTATAACAGCCATGACCAACAGTCATCTAGCCTATGCTTGATGATCAACAGAGATGGAAAACTCCTATGGTAGTCTATTCTACTTTCTCTCTAGCCATTCTTCTCAGTATTTCTTGGAGAATCAATCATCAAACATGTGAGTGTCTCACAAAGCTCAGTCTTGGGCTCTCTTCTCATTATTCTCTACACTCTCCCACTTGGCAATCTCATCATCTCCCATGGGCTCAATTATCAGCCCTATGCAAATGACCCCCAAATTTTATATCTAGCCCTACTCTATTTCCTGAGCTCCAATGCTTCATCATGAACATTTCAAATATTGGACATTTCAAACAAGGTGTTCTTAGGCATCTCAAATTCAATAGGTTCAAAACACAACTCATTGTTTCCCACAAAATCTATACCTCTTCAGAACTTCCTGTTTCTATCAATGGTACAACTGTACTTCTAATCATCCAAGCTTGCAACCTCAGTATCACCCTACTCATATACCCCTAGCTGCCAAATCTTGTCTTTTGTACCTCCATATTTCTCATATACAAATCTTCCTCTCCAATCTCCAATCTGGTATAACATGGGACTTAGTTCAGGTGCCAGGTTCTAAATGACATGTTTCCTTATACCCTGGGATGCTAGTACACTCTCTCCCAAAACTACATTGTATTCATTTTGTACATATTATGTATAGTATATACTTATGTAACACTGTGACAGTAATTAGCTTATTTGAAACCTACAAACAATGGCCTCTATTTTCCCTGTGGATCCTTCTCCTACAGTTTTAGAAAGGTTAAGATGAAAAATTATGAATATAATCATAATTGCTCTAAGCCCCCAGTTAAGAAAACTCATAACACTTAGGCAGTTTTGGCTATTTGCCTTATTTTATATTATATGCATGTGTTTATGTATCTATATGTAAATATACATATGTGTATACATGTGTGTATGTATACACACATGTGTATCATGTATTTTGTGTGTATGTGTGTGTGTGGTTAACCCCTGTCCTCTTTGTGATTGAGGCAAGATTCAGGTTCGCTGGAAACATCTGGAAAATGAAAAGGCAGACTGCAATACAGTGTCTGTGGATAGACAGGCACCAGGATGGGGAAGTTGGAGAAAGAATCATTCAGGTTTGGGGTTTCATTGCAGGGGAGGCATGGGGGGGGGAGGTAAGGTTGGAACTTCTCTTAATCCTTCAGGTAGGTGGATATGACTGGTGACATTAAACTGAGTCTTCTACTCCAAGATGCCTGTAGGGTTAACAGCCCTCCTAACTATCTCCCTTTTCTGCCACAACTCAGTTCTACCTTCTCTTGTTCCTTTACTAGTTAGCACTATAGCTGCTGGTTCTTTCTGTTTCATCTCTGTGTTATCCCAGTCTTCTTTTCTGCATTTCAATCTGGTTCTGAGATCATTCCTCCTATTTATAAAAATGCCTCAGGGCCTGACCCATTATCTCATATAATGGATTTGATTGATTCAAGGAATCATCACACAAGCCCAGTTCATACTCTGTTCTGTTAGACGAATGCAATTAAAAAGCGTTCTTATTTAACCAAGGTCATGACTTTTAAGTGCAGCGAAATAATCAAAGTAGCCCTGCCCACAAATAGACATGTTTTCTCCTCTATTAGTAAGCTCCTTGAGGGCAATAAATATTTCACTTTTGTCTTTGTATTCCCAGAACACAGCATAACACTTGGCACATATTAATTATTTAATAAATGCTTGTTTTATTTTATGTGATCTATACCAAGTGGGCCATAGCTTCATGATGGATTCAGGTGGGAGAGGGCCACTGGGTCAAAGATGGCTGGGTTAGAAGTGATCATGGCAGAAAGAGTGCAAGAATCCCTAGTATGAGAAGGCCCTTAGGGTGGAAGTGGGAAAGTAGCCTGGGGAGTCAGGAGTTAAGCCAAGTTAAAAGTATACGTATTTGATATAAACTTATATTTATACATGTTGTCTCTAACAATGAAATGTAATAATAATAATAAGTAGCACTTTAAAAAGGGATGTGCTAGTAAATGTTTAACATTTATGGGAAGTCGCAGGGGGCGAGTGGGTCACATTACACACTTTTAAGTTGAGGCTTCATTCTTAACATTTTCTCCATTACCTTCTTAATTCTAGATCTAGAGCTAGACAATCAACAAAACAATGATTTAAGCCCTGATTTGTGTTTGTTGACTTCTGTAGTATAAATGCTCACACTGAAAATTTGACAATAGTTCTCAAGGACCTGTTCAAGCTGGTTCCAGCATATCCCTAGCCATAAGGTTTGCATAGTACTTTACAAATATTATCTCACTTTATCCTCACAACACTCTTGGAGGTAGATGCTAATATCATCCCCATTTTGCAGTTAAGACAACTGAGCAGAGATTAAGTGACTTGCCCAGGGCCACACAGCTAGTATCTAAGGCTGGAAATGAACTCAGTTCTTCCTGACTCTAGGCTCACTATGCTACCTTGATGCCTCTGTTAACTTACTTGTCTTTGTAATTTTCTCGAGGTCAGAGGTTGTTTCATTTTTGTCTTCATATTGTCAGCACCTAGCTCAGAGCCTGGCACATGGTAGGCACTTGGTAAATTTTTCATTGATTCATTAATTGATTTTTAAAAATCACTAGTTCATTCCCCTACTCAGAGAAATAATAACATCAACTGGCTCATTTTGCTTTCCCAATAAGGGTCCTCAGTGCCCCTTCAAGCAATCAGATAAATGAGATTGACTAAAAGGCAGCTTTTATTCACTCCATACACATACTCACCAAAAAACTGCAGAATAAACTTGAGCCCCCGCCCTTTAACGATCAGGAAAACTCCCTTCCCTTTCCAGAAGAACTAAAGTGATCTTTCTGACTTAGACAACTGTACTGAGTGACCCAGGGTCAATGGAGACTAGACCTTTCTCCCCAGACTTGCCCAGTTGACATGACTCAAAGTAACCATGAAGGAATAGTTCCTGAGCATATGTGTTTCCCTGCTGGGCTAAGCTTTCTAGTTCTCACAAGAGCCAGGTGCACAGGTTTATTCTTCCCCATTGTGACTCTGTCACCATCTCAGCAACTCCATCTGGCACAGGCTCCTCAGTGCTCACGGTTCCCTCTAGGGGTTGCATGAATGTGCAATTCTCTCTCCCATGCAGCTCAACATCCATGTTTCCTCTCTTCACAGATCTCATTTTCACTCTTCTATCTACGAGCAGATGTTGTCTGGGGCACATGCTCCAGAAGTGACCCGAAAAATAAGGAGGGAGTGACTTAATTGCATCCCTGCCATAGTTCCATCAAGCTGAAACTTCTAATCATTGGTCCTAGTTTTGCCATGCCCACGCAAACAAAACGGGCCTAATTTCTCTCCCACAAGGCAGCCCTTTGATATTTGAAAATAGCATAAAGTATGAGTATTAACCAAGACAAACTGAAGATCCTAACAGGGAGGGAAATTTGAGTTCATAGGTGCCATTGAGACTGTAATATAGCTCTAAAACAGAGGTTAACCTGAGGGTCCACAGACCCTTAAAGGATCTGTAGATAGATTTCAAAAATTACGTCTTTAATTTCAATATCTCCTAAATGAAATCTATCATTTCCTTTCATTTATTTTATGCATTTAAAACACTATTCTGAGAAGGGGTCTATAGGCTTTACCATACTGCCAAAGGGGTTCATGACACACGAAAGGGTAAAAACCCCAAATCTAGAAGGATATGTTGTTGTTGTTGTTGTTATTGAGTCATTTTCCAGTTAAATCTGACTCTTTGTGATCCCACTTGGGGTTTTCTTGGCAAAGATACTGGAGTGGTTTGCCATTTCTTTCTCCAGCTCATTTAACAGATGAGGAAACTGAGGCAAACAAGGTTAAATTACTTGCCCACAGTCACACAGTTAGTGAGTGTCTGTGGCTGGATTTAAACTCAGGTCTTCCTGACTTCAGGTTCAGCACTCTATCCACTGCGCCACCTACCTAGCTGCCCCCTAGAAAGTCATACTTTATTCAAAAGGAACAGAATGGGGATGGGGAAAGGGTCATAGTAGCATTGCATATTAAGATGATAATTAAATGGGAAAAACAAGGAATCCAAGAAGGAAAATAAAAGACAGCACATCAGTGAAGATGAATGTATGCAAAAATAGAAATAATATTATCATTGGAATCTATTACATACAGACCACCTGGACCAAAGAAAGAGATAAGGAATATAAAAAAAAGTCACAGGCCTGGCACAGAGAGGCCTTTCATGGTAGTGATCAGAGATTTCAATTATCCAGAAATGTATTAAAGACAGCATGCTCAGGGGCAGCTAGGTAGAGCAGTGGCCCCAGAGTCAAGAGAACTTGAGTTCAAATCTAGCCTCAGACACACAACACCCACTAGTTGTGTGACTCTGGGCAAGTCACTTAACCCCAGTTGCCTCACCAAAACACAAAAACAAGCAAACAAAAAAGACAGTGTGCTCTCAGCCAAAAGCAGAAATGCAAATGATTTGTTGATTCACTTCAATAACTTATTCCTTCAAAAGGTAGAGGAACCAAGAAGGAGAAATATTATTCTGGACCTGATTGTCATGAACAAGGAAGACTTGACTGCTGGGATGGGAATTTGGAAAACTTTAGGTAGGAGTGACCACTCTATCTTAAAATGTATGATAAGGGAAAAGAAAACTGCAAATAAGTCTCACATCTATCCTAGATCTGGGAAGAACAAATTTCAAAGCATTCAGGAAAATGATAGGAAGTATCTAATGGACTAAAATTCTCTGGGGGAAGGCCTATTAAGAGAGGTAGAAAATGGGCAAGAATAAAATATGTATTCAAACAAAAGGACACAATAAGAAACAATTTTAATACAGAAAAAAAGAAAAAAATAGCATTTACATATAACTTAATTTGTGCTAGGCATTGTGCTAACACCTTTATAAATATGATCTCATTTGCTCTAAAGAGATCAATGTGGATGCATAGGGAACTCACCAGCCAATTTAAATTATAAAGCAATATATACCTGAGATGGAATCAATGACAGAGAACAAAAATGAATATAAAATCACAGCTGGGACTGTAAGAATAGTGTTTACAATGCAAAAGCCTGGAATGAACTGAGTTGGCAAGGAAAGTGTGGGGAGGGGTGGTTAAGCTATATTGGAAAAAAGAGGAGGATAAAAGAAGGGATGGGATCTCTGCTCAGAATGGATGGAATAAAGGGAAGCAGAAAGAAGGCAGGGCTGTCTAACTCTCATTTGGATTTCTGGTTTGTTCATTTTCTGACAAGGACAATGTTCTTTCCATTAGAAAGGATACATCCAAAAATGGTTCATGAAGATTTGATAACCAGAATAATGAAGTAGAGAGCAGTAGAGTACCTAGCTGCCTTTGATGAATTCAGATCACCTACCAAAAAATGGGTACTGAAGGAAGCTATATGATTTTTAGAAAATATTGTTAAAAAGAAATGAATGGTGGACACCTAGAGTTGGAAATTAGGATCACTGAAAGGCAACATGACCTCATTCTGAATAGGTCCTGCAAGATGGCCCTCAGGTCCCTTTTTGACAGAATTACTGGAGTGGTAGCTCTGTGTAATGTTATAAATACAATTACTTAGAGTTTAGCAAAGTCTTTGACAACACTTATAATTCTCTTCCTGTGGAAAAGATGGAAATGGGAGCTAGGTGACAATGCAATTTGAGGATTTGATACTGATGAAATGTTCAGACCCAAATCATGCTCCTAAGTGTTTCTTTGTCAGTTTGAAAGGAGATCTCTGTGAAGGATGTATGCTTGGGCCAACATTGTTAAGCATTTTTCTACATGACTTAGATTAAGGCTTATCACATTTGTAGATGGCACCAATCTGGGATAGTTTACATTGCAGAGGACAGAATGAAGATTCCAAAAGATCTCAGGCTAGCATGTTGCATGAAATTGAACCAATCAATCAACAAGGCACAGTAGACAGAGCACTGGGCCTGGAGTCAGGAAGACCTGAGTTTAAATCCAGCCTTAGATACGCACTACCTGTGTGACCCTGGACAAGTGACTTAATCCTGTGTGCCTCAGTTTTCCCATCTGTCAAGTGAGCTTGATAAGGAAATGACAAACCACTCCAGTATTTTTGCCAAGAAAACCCCAAATGGGGTCATGAAGATTCAGATTCAACTGAAAAATGACTCAACAACAAGAAATGTTCCAGGTACCATGTCTACAAACACAAAGAAAAAAAAATCCCTACTTCCAAAAAGCTTATGTCCTAATGAGGGAGACAAATGCATAGGTAACTATAAAAAGCAGAAATATGGAGTGAACAAATAGAAATAAGTACAAAATAATCAAATACAAGGTACTTGAGGAGGAAAGGCACTAGCAATTAGGGAGATCAAAAAAGGCTTCATGAAGAAGATGGTACTTGACCTGCATCTTAAAGGAAGAAAGGAACTCTGTGAGTTGGAGGTAAGAAGGGTGTGCATTTGGGAAGCCACTACAAAGGCCTGGTGATGGGAGATGGAATGTCACATGGGACGAAGAGAGAGGCCAGTCTGACTTCCCAAACACAGAGTTTGGGAAGGAGAATCACGTACAATGAGGCTGAAAAGATAGCTTGAAACCAGGTAGCATACAGCTTTAAAAATTAAACAGAGGAGTTTATATTATAGCCTAGAGGCATCAAGAAGCCATTGGAATTTACTGAGTAGAGGAATCACATGGTCAGATTTGTGCTTATAAGGGAAATCACTTTGGCAGCAGGGTGTACTGAAATACTTGAGGCAAGGAGACTCATTGGGAGGCTGTTGCAGTAATCTAGGTGAGAGGTGATGAGGGAGGGCCTGAACTAAGATGGTGACTGTGTGTGGAAAGAAGTCAGATGGGAAATGTTGTGGCAGTAGAAATAGCAAGATTTAGCAACTGATTGGATAAGGAGAGGGGGAGGGAGAAAGAGGATAATGCCAAAGTTAAAAACATGTGAGACTGGAAAGACAACAGTGCCTTTAAGAGAAATTGATTTTTCAAGGGGGAAGGGTTTGGGGAGAAAGCTTATTGAATCAAGTTTTAGAAATGTTAAATTGGAGATGTCTTTGGGACATACAGTATGAAAGGTCCAATGGGTGATTTGCTAAGGCCAGGACTGAAATTCAAATTCGAGAGAGAGACTGAGGCTGTGTGTGTGTGTGTGTGTGTGTGTGTGTGTGTGTGTGTTCAAACCTGTATATAGTCCCTTATACATATAGATGACATCTTCTTAGAGGTGATAAGTAAATATATATGAGCTGAAGAAGTTACTCAGAGAATATACAGGGTAAAGAGGAGGACTTGGGGAACACCCATAGTTATGTGAACATGATATGGATAATATCATTCACGGCCATAAAAGGAAACTAAAAAGGGTTAGTCAAACAAGTAGGAGAACGGGGAGAGGACAGTGTCACAAAAGCCCAGAAAGAAGAGAATATCCAGGAAGAAAAGGTGGTCAACAGTATTAAGTGCAGCAGATCAGTGGGAAAGAATGAAGACTGTGAAAAGACCAGGAGATTTGTCAATTAAGAAATCCTTGGTAACTTGGGACAGGGATGTTTGGGTTGAATATATGATCAGGAAACAGGAGTTTGTGAGGGGAAAGGAACTAGAGGCAATGTAGAAGTAGATGGCTTTTTTCAAGGAGTTTGGCTAAGAAAGGAAGGGGAGATATAGGATGATAGCCTGAAGGGATTATAGTGATTTTTTTTAAAAGATAGTGGACACAGGAACGTTTTTAGGCAGTAGGGAAGGAACGAGGAGGTAGGGAGAAGTTAAAAATTTGAGAAAGATGATATGACTTATGATACAATCTATAAGAGAACAAGAAAGTAATTGGCTCAAGTACACATGCAGAGGAGTTGGCCTTGGCAAAGAGAAGGACCCCCTCTTTGTGGGAGACTGGGGAAAAGGAGGAGGAGATTATTTCAAAGGGTTTGGAGATGAAGAGAATGAGAGAAGAGTGTGCTTTTTCTCAGTAAAGAGGCAAGGGCCTCAGGTCAGAGACATGGGACACGTGGAGTGTGTGTGAGGCTCACAGAAAAAAAGAACACCAATAATGAAATTAAGTTTAATTGGTATAAATGTAAATTCAAATTGGGTTAAAAAATCAATTTCACAAGTACATGATGGGGAAGACATGACTAGACAGCAATTAACCAAAAAAAAAAGTTCTGCAAGTAAACTGGATGTCCAATAGACATCTTAAACTCAACATGTCCAAAACTGCATTCTTTATCTTTCCCCCTAAACCCTCTCCCCTTTCTAACTTCTCTATTGCTGTCAAGGACACCCCATCTTCCCACTCCCCAAGGTTCATGACCTGGATGCCATCCTCAACCCTTCACTTTCTCCCACCCACCCCTATATACAATCTATTGCTAAGGCCTGTCAATTCCACCTTTGCAACATCTCTCCAATATATCCCCTTTTCTCCTGATACTGATGAAGCAGGCCCTGATCACCTCTTGTGGGACTATTGCAGTAGTCATAAGGCAGGTGGATCTGCCTGACTCAGATCTCTCTTCATCCCAATCCATCCTCCATTCAATCACCAAAGTGATTTTCCTAAAGCTTGGGTCCAACCATGTCACACACACCCGCTATTGAATAAACACCAGGGGCTCCCTATCACCACCAGGATCAAATACAAAATCCTCTGTTTGTCATTCAAAACCTTTCATAACTTATCCCCCTCCTACCTTTCCAAGTCTTCTTACACCTTACTCCTTGAAATGTACATGTTGATCCAGTCATACTGACTTCCTAACTCTTCTAGGAATTAGGCACTCTATCTCTCAGCTCTGGGCACTTCCTCTGATTGTCCCATGCCTAGAATGCTCTCTGTCCTCATCTCTGCTTCCTGACTTCTCTGGCTTTTTTCAAGTCCCAACTAAAATCCCTTCATTTATAGGAAGCCTTTCCCAAACGCTCTTAATTCTAGTGCCTTTTCTCTTTTAATTACATGCTATATATCCTACATACAGCTTTTTTGTATGTGATTTTTGCATGTTGTCTTCCCCATTAGATAGTGAGCTCCTTGAGGGTAGGGAAGGTCTTTTGCCTTTTTTTTATTTTTGTATCCCCATTTCTTAGCACAGGACTTGGCTCCTAGAAGGTACTTAACAAACAACTATTGGCTGGGTCAATAAGACTTACTGGGTGAGGAGGAGTTAGTGAAAGGCAAGCTCCATGTGAGTCAAAAACATGATATGACAATGAAGGAAATAAATGGAATATTACACTGTACAGTGCCCAGTACTGGGGAGGTAACCACTTCATTATATCATGACATTAGACCACAGCCTGGAGCATTGGGATTAGTTCTAGGCACCACATTTTTGAAAGGTCTAGAGCTTCCTAAAGAGAGAATGTCCCAAGGAGGTAAGCTAGAATGGGGACAGCTTTCAAGGTTAAGCCATATGACAGACTGAAGGAACCAAAAGATGTTTATCCTAAAGAAGAAAAGATTGGTGAGGAGAATGGGGAAAAGAGAGATGTGATAGCTGCCTTCAAGTGTTTGAAGGGCTATCATGTGGAAGATAGATTAAACATGTTTTCATTGCCCCCAGAGGCCAGAACTAGAAATAGCAAGTAGAAGTGGGAAGGAAGTAAATTTAGGCTTGATATATAGAAAAGCATTCTTAACTAAAAAGTAGAATGGACCGCCCCTCTACCCCTGCAAGTGATCTTCAAGTAGAGGCTAGGTGGCCATCTGTCAGGTGCATTGTAAAGGGGATAGTTAGGTAAGAGTCAGACAAGAAGAGGCCCCTTCCAACTCTGAGATTCTATGATTCAGCTATTTTGTCACCCCTCCCTAATTAATCTTCAATAGTACTTCATAGAACATGATTTTGAGTCCCTTCACCATCCTAGTCTTCCTCCTCTGGACTTGCAATGATGTCCTTCCTAAAATGTGGTGATTAGAATGAAACACAATGTTCCAAATGTGGTCTGACAACGAAAAGGTTTGCAAAGTGCTTAATAAAGATTTTATCTTCACAAGCAACCCTTAAAGGTACGTGCTATTATTATTCCCATTTTACAGATGAGAAAACTGAGGCAAACAGAGAATAAGAGACTTGCCCAGCATCACACAGTTACTAAGTTTCTGATGCTAGAATTGAAGTCAGGCCTTCCTGATTCTAAGTAAAGTGCTTTATCCACTGTGCTGCCTACCTCCCTCTACACCTTTATGTGTCAGGACTATCACTTCACTTGTTCTAAACACTGTTCTATACCCATATTACAGTATTGACTCACACTGAGCTTATGGTCCATTAGCATTCCCACATCTTTTGCACATGAATTTTCTAACCTGTTTTCCCATTCAGTCCCTGTACAGCTGATCCTCTCAACCCAAATACGAGATTTTTCCACCCTAATACAGAACCACCCTACTAGGTACACAGTAGACTCATCCCCAATAGGCTAGCTACTTATTTATAAATTCTTCAGCAATGGCACCTATGAAATAAAGAAGATCCTCAGTCCTATGTGGCCTTCTTTTAATTTTACATCGACAGTGGTATAATCTACACAAGCGTCAAGGTCATCCTTGTTGAAGGTTGAAGAAGGGAACAGGTAATCTTTGACAAATGACATTCTTCATCTATTAATCAGCAAGCATTTATTGAGTACTTACTGTAGATATAGTACAATATACATACATATACACACACATATACATAATGTATGTGGGTATATATGTAAATATATAACAATTATAATACAACATAACATATCTGTGTGTATGTATGTATATATATATATATATGTATATATGTATATACATACACACACACACACACACGTAGACACATACACATATACACACACACGGCTTCTCTCTGCTAGATACAGAAGATCCAAAGACAAAAATGAAACAATCTCTACCATTGAGGAACCTACATTCTATTAGAGGGGACAAGATGAAAATGGATAACTATATAACATATACAAAATGGATATAAAGTAATTGGAGAGACAGGGAGAATAGCAGCTGGGCAGATAAGAGGAGAATGGTCAGAGGTAGAGCTTGAGCTTAGTTTGAAGAAAACTAGAGTTTCTAGGGGTAGGGGCAGGAGTGTGCTGGGGCCAGTTCCAATAGACTTTGAGAGCTTATTGTTAAATTTTCGATGTGAGCATGTACACCTCAGAAATCAGCAAAAGCTACAAATCAAGGTTTGATTTACTATTTTTTCAGTTGTTTAGACATCAGAAAATAATAGAGAAAGAGAAGAGAGAAGAGAAAATGTTAATAGCACAAATTAAACTTAAAAGTTTTCAGATAGGCAGTTGTTAAAACATTTCCCAGCACACCTCTGGGTGAGGGTGCATTCCTGATGTGGAAATGAGCCTTTGCAAAGGCACAGAGACAGACACTAGATCTAGAACATCATACATGATATATGGCATGAAGGCCGGTGTGGCTGGACTCTAGAGCAGTGATGACAAACTCAAACAGAAACAGGGGCCTCTAGACCATAAATTAGGGTCATATTGTGACTTCCAAAACCACATATTAACATTCTCTATTCTCTATTGTATTTTTATTTATTTTGTTAAATATTTCTCAATTATACTTTGAGGGTGAGGTCCCACTCAGGGACAGTTACCTCTCTGATTTGACCCCTCTGTTCTAGAGTATATAAAGTTCATATGAATATAATGAAGTCTAGAAAGGTAGGTTGGAGTTAGGCTGTGAAAGGCTTTAATGCCAAAGAGGACATTTGATACTTTTCCAAAAGGACATGGGAAGCTTCTGGAGTTCACTGAGCAGATGAAAGGAATGATCACATTTGAGTTTTGGAAACATCACTTTCGAACTATTTAGAGGATTAGGATGGAGAGGAGAGAGATGAGGCAGGGAGACCCCTTAGGAGGGTATTACAATAGTCCAGGTAAGAGGTGATGAGGGCCTGAATTACCCACATGGTGGCCAAGTGAATAAAGATAAGGAGACATATATATGAAAGATGTTGAAGAGGCAGAATCAATAAGACTTGGCAATTGATCGGATATAAGGATAACTTCAAGGTTGTAAACATAGGAGACACTGAAAAGATAGTAGTAACCTCTACAGAATTAGGGGAAGTCTGAAAGAAGGGCGGGTTTAGGGGAAAATAGTGAGTTCTATTTTATAAATGTTGATTTTCAAAATATCCAATAGCCCATTCAAGAATCAGGATTGGAACTCAGAAAAGACTGGGGCAAGACATTTAGATCTCTGAGACATCTACATAGAGAGAACTGAACCCAGTGAAGCTGATGAACTCAAAAAAAATATAGAGAAGAGCATCCAAGGTAGACCTTGGGGGTATATCTACAATCATGAAGAATCAGACCACATCTTTACTGCCCAAAAATTGACTAAAGGGTTTAGACAATACAAGTTTCAATGTGCTTATTGTGTGTTGACCCTAAAAAAAAATCACTTGAGTCAGTCAAACAGTATGCTACTTTAAAGACTTCTCAGATTTAATAGCTGTATAACCCTGGGCAAATTACTTAACTGATGTCTGCCTCAGTTTCCTCAACTGAAAAATGGGATAATAATATCACTAACCTCACAAGGTTTTTGTGAGGCTCAAATGAGATAGTATTTTTAAAGTACTTAGCATAGGACTTAGCACAGCATTCAATTTGTCCTCTTTCCTTTCCCCAGTGAGGTGTCTCCCATATGCAGATAAAACATACAGCTTATAAAAGCACATAAGATTATATTCCCTGAAAGACGTAACAACTGAGATAACTTTGTTAAACGGTCAAGTGAAGCACAAAACGGTATGCTTGCCAAACATGTTCGCCCCTATCACAGAGGATATCCAACAGACTCCAACTGAAAGAGGGATTCCCTATAGATGGTGAGTTCCTCCAGACATTCTTTCTGGTGGATGACATTGTACTAGATGCAAAGCACTGGGACATTTCAGGGATTTCTAAAGGAAATCTATAACCACTCAAAGGAAATCAACATAACTATACACACAGGGAAAAACTAAGTGGATGAAGAATGCCTATTATCCAGAATATGATATGTGTAGTTGGGTGGACGACAGATAATAGGCATGGGCAATTTGTTGGACACAGAATTAAACAGGAGGTAGAGAGCAGGCTGAATTGCTTTTAGGAAATTACAAAGTGCTTTTAATTACTTAAAACAAAAGCCAATCTTTTTCCAGTAATTCTATATGTATGTGAGTCATGGAATAACACAGTCTCCAAAGAATAAAAGTTGGTGGTTCCCCTAGAGAACACTGAAAAGGTGCTTAATGGGCATGAGTAGGCTATGTGGCATATTACCAAGAAAGAATAAATATGCAGGAGAAGTATCATAGACAATATCATTAGAGAGATGTGAATGGAAAGAAAGTATGTAGGACTAGCACCTTTGGTGTCTACCTTTCACCCAGCTCTCACCTGTGTCTCCAAGAAACTGTAGCGTGCTCAGCAGCCATACTCCAGTAAAACCATCTGGGCAGACAGGCTAAACCAGGTTGCAGGTAACCAACAGGCCTCAAACCCATCAGTGAGTTAGGGAGATGTCTACTCCAAGCATGTGAAGATTTCCCCCAGAGGAATAGGCAGATAAGAACAATTAACAGCCACAAATGTGGCTGAAGCAGGCGTTGTGGAGCGTCTTGGGCTTTGTCAGACATCAAAGACACCAAAATCATCCACTGCATCCTAGGCCGTTGCCAGTCATCATGACTTTTATCTTGCCACTGAACTTCAGTGACTCTAGAAGAGAGAGTGAGGCTGATGACTGTGTCTAACTCTGCCTCACTTAAATCCGATTCACAAGAAAGTCAAGACATTACCCTGTGAGGTCACTGGTCCTCTTTGAAAGGAAGGATGAACAACATCTATACGCTCCACTAGTGTCCATTCAAGTCAAGCCATCTAGAAGATAATCTTCAGAATATTGAGTACCTTCCAACCTTTTGGAGGGTTTATAGGATGACTTGTAGAAGAATCATAAAGAATATAGAGGTATGGATTGATTTGATTCTCCACCATTTCAGGTCAATTGCTCATTGAAGAGATCATAGAACCAACGAAGTTCTGAAACACAAGTATAATAATTTAAATTTATTCCTATGAAATCTAATCATCTTCAATTCAGACAAATTTTAGACTATTAAGATCTTTTTGGATTTTAATTGTCATCCATATTTTAGCTATCCCTCCCAATTTCATGATACCTATAAGTTAATAAGTTATTTATGGCTCCATTCAAATCAGTGATAAAAATGTTGATAAAAACAGACTGGATACTCCTCTAAAGACCTTCCTTCAGATTGACATCTGAACTTTAATCAACATTTTTTTAATCTTATTCAACCAGTTCTGAATCTACTGGGGCACTTAATGGACATCTCTCCATCCCATCCAATGATAAAAGCAGAACCTGAAGCTAAGTAATCTGGAAGTGCTATGCAAGATGGGTGGAAAGGGAGAGATGGTCTAGGAGGGAAGTGATGAAGACATGTACTAAAGTGATAGAAATGAGAATGCAGAGGAAGGGTCAATGGAAGAGCTGTTTCAAAGGAAGAAATAGTAGGACTTAGTGACAAATTGTACGTTGGGAACTAAAGAGCTGGAAAAGCCAAGGCCTTTGTATTAAGAAAATCAAAGAATAGTGGCATAGTAGGAAAAAGATTGGATTTGGTCTTGGAGTCCAGATGCCTGAGTCCCAAGTTTTCCTAGCTGTGTAACCTGAATGAAGCATGTTACTTAACCTCTTTGAGTTTACTCCATTTCCATATTTGTTTATTTGAGTTAATAATACTTGCACCATCTGCTTCACAGGGTTTGCTGACAAAAGTGCTTAGAAGACCTTAGTGCTTAGGGCCAAGAAAATGTGAGCTGCTATAGAAACTAGGCTAGTTAGTACGATGAATCTATATGTAGAGACACTGCCATTTTGGATATGTGACCTTTTCAATGTTGATTAACATCACTTACTCATTCAGACTGAGAAACTAAGACTTGTACTTTGAATCTCATCAAGTTTCTTTTCTGAAGGTCAACGGGGCTTTGAAGGCCCTATAGCATAAAGGACTGGCTGGATTGTGTTGGAGCCTCCCTTTCCACAAGGCCTATATACACACACATGCCCACTCTAGCCTCCTCCCTTATCCTCTCTACTACCTCTCATCCTCCTTCCCAGAGCCAGGATTGAGTAACCAGAATTTTGCCCCAGGGTAAAAAATGAAGCAGGCACAAAAATCCAACCCTTGCCTTCTTTCAGCAGAGTAGAAGGAAGTGCAGGGTGTGAGAGGTCAGATATTTCCAAGACAGAGTCAAGACAAAGTTCTAATTTCTGGATTGCTGTGGGGAAAATAAGCCTGTTTGCTCCCACTATTCCAATAAAGCAATTGGATCCACTCAATCCCATCACTCCAGAGGGTTTTGCTCTCTTTTGTCCTTCATTCAAAAACAGTGAAACTTTTCCCTAGAAAGGGTGAATTCTTTCCCAAGTGTTCAGTGGGAAGGTACCACTGGAGGCCTCTGTTAGATTACCAGAGGTCTCCAAGATGATCTCTGAGATCCCCTAGTCCCCGAGATTCCATGGCCTTACTTATTATAATAACTCATATTAAATCATAATAACTCATTCCCCATCCCATTCAACTAAATTTAACTTAAATCACTTCTATTATTTTTCATACCATGAATTCCAAAGATGATCTTAGGGCTGCATTTTGAACCAGTTGGTCATCTTCAGTAAGGAAATGGCTAGTCATAGCTCAATTTTCTCCTCATAGAGAAGAACCCATTTCTACTTCTTCAAAGGCTCATAGGTCTGGGTCAGTGGGTCACTTCATTTCTCAGTAATCACTAGTCTCATAGCCTGTAGCTGGGGGCTGATAAGAGGGGAAAGAGCAATGACTTTAGCACTGTCATAACTATGAAATCCTCAAAAGGCAGGTCTCCCCTGTTACACTGAGGACCTCTGGAATTGCTCCCCACTCCATCCTACCACACCTCAGAAAGAGAATAATTCAACAGATTTTCCTGAGTCTTGTTTGTTCTGATTTCTTGCTGGAAACAGAGGAATGGAGGCAATGGCCTACTCTGGCTGACACAGTTAAAAAGATCTTTGCTTCTCTGTGACTATGACTTTCATTTTTTTTCCCAAACCAGCCTCTCCAATAGTGTGGGGAACCACTCCCTTGCAGTAAACTTGGACAAGCCTGGTCCTCTACTTCCTTTTAATTGCATATAGACAGAATGGGGGAGGAAACAACTCTGAATCCCTGAAGGGAAAAAAAGGATCTGAGTTTCGGATTAGGGGGTGGAAGGGAGGAAGAAGAAGAGAGAAGGAGGCAATGGGCTCCTTGGAGTGGGGGAGCTGGTAACAAGACGGCTTACCCCATCACCCCACTCTCTACTACCCCCAGGTAGGAAGTAAAGCTGACGTCCCAAATATAAAAAACAGATGATGAAGGTCGGGTTTCCTGAGCGAGAGCGAGAGCCCAAGTCCCCAGGAAATTCTCAGACACACAGATGAAGACCAAGAAAATGAGAGAGACTCTGGGACGTGGGCACGGAGACAGATTTGGAGGGTCATAAACAGCTAGAAGAATAGGGCCCCATACTAATATAAAAGACTGAATTTAACAGAGACAGAACCAGTGACAGAGACTGAGACTGAGATCTACAGAGACACATACAGAGACAGGCAGGAAGAAATTCCACCGGTTACTGGAAAAGAGCTTAGTTCCTCTCCGTGGGGTCTCAGGATGGGAACATGAGACATTTCTTTCCCAAATGAGCGATCAGAGGATGGGGCCTTCCCAGAGCCTAGGAACTTTGGGGATTCCCCAAATCTCTGAGCTTCTTCTGGTTTTGTCACTTTTGTCTCTCACTCTCTGTGTCTCTGTCTCTGTGACCTCATCTCAGCCCTTCACATTCCAGCTCTACACACACACACATACACACACACACACACACACACACTCCTTGCCCCCCCCTCCTCTTTTCAGCAATGTTCACATACCAATACAGATACATTCTGTTACATTGTTTCTCTTTCTCAGCCCGTTTCCTGGCTCCCTGAGATGTGCCTCTCCCACCCTTTCCCTTTCTCCCCCTTAACTGTATCCTTTGAGGAAGGAGGACCCTTCGGAGTTGGTAAAGCCAGGTCTAATGGCCCACAGTGGGGGAAGCATCTGTTTAAGAGGGTTGAGAGGGTAGGCTTAGGTTCCCCAGGAAAGGAGATGGAAGCCTGAGTGGGGGGAGCCTGCCCTATTAGTCTCTTTGCAGAGGGGACAGTAAAAGGGGCCTGAGCCCCCAGACACATAGTTAGGGGAGGAGCCAGCCTAGCTTTACCTCTGGGGGGAGAGAGGAGGGTCCTTCACCCCTACTAAGGTGCAAATTAAGGCCCTAGGGCTTCTGGATTAGTAATTTGACCTGCACCCCACCCCACCCCCAGTCTTCAGTGTTCCAGAGAGATCTATTCCCTGCATGCCCCAACAAACGATTTAAAACTCCCAAGGGTATCTCTTTCTTGATAAGATTGGGGGCTGGAGGATGCCTAAGACTGGACAGAAAGATGAACAGATGGATGGATAGATTCACTGGGATGGAGCTCAGAAGATTCAGCAGAGCCAAAAGGGCTCCTGATATCCCAAAGAGACCTTTGGCCCGGGAAGAAGGGGGTGGGGGAAATGGAGATAGATAACACATCACAACACATCCAAAGTGGACTGGACAACTTCTCTTCCTGTCAAAGGTCAAGAATGAAGAATTGGCTCTCTGTGAACAGCCTCCTGGCTAACGTTTGGAAAGTGGAGAGGAAAAAAGAGAAGGGACATATGCAATGAGCTTACTAATACAGCCTGAAGGAAAGGTACACTTTCTTTCTCCTCTAGTAGATCAAATAAACATTTATTATGCACCTACCGTAAGCACCTACTGCTAAATGCTAGAGATATAAAGAAAGGTAAAAGATAGTCCCTCCTCTCAAGGAATTCCTCTAATGCTTTTCATAGAAGTGAACACAGAAATGGGGACATAGGGGAACTTGAAGTAGACTTTCTAAATTGACTGTTTGCCTCTTAGCTCCCAATTAGTTTGCATTTATTTTGCATAAATTTACACTACACTTGTTGTCTCTCAGAATGGACTCTGAGAGGACAGTGACCATGTTAATTTTGTCTTTGTCACCTCAGAAGTTATCGAAGTACCCGGTGCATAGTAGGTATTTTAATAAATCTTGTTCATTGACAAAGTTGAGGATGACACAGGAGAAACAGAAGACTGAGGCTTAGGGTCTTGCTAGGAAGATTCATTCACAACCAACTCCAACAGGAAAATGGTGTGATAAGTGATTTAATAGGAAGTTCCAAGAAGAGACAGAGAATGAGGGAGGCATCTAGTCAGACAGAGAAGGGTTTATAAATGGGACTGATCTTCAATTTAATTCAAATCAAATTCTTGTTAATCTGGAATCTTGAAATTCCCATTGGATCTTTCTGCACTTCCACCATGGGAATAACTCTTTGCTCAGCTCCAAAGTTGAAAGTCACTTCTTGCTGAGATGACAAGTAGCAGATGTTCTGTGCTGACTTATCAACAGCTCAAACTGGCATGACTTCAGCAAGCTGAATAAGCATTAAGTGTCTACTATTCCATCAGCATTAATTCAATAAATATGCATTAAGCACCTACTTAATGCAATGTACTTGGCTGGTTAGGGGAGAGAGATATGACAGGCTAGTTCCTTGCCTTCAGATTCTAAAAAGGGAGAGAGAAAATAACTATGATACAAATTAGAATAAATGCAAGTCAGTCTGATCTAGAGTGTTGGACTTGGTGTTAGAAAGACCCAGGTACAAATTCCACCTCGGGTATTCATTACCAGTGAGACCCTGGGCAAGTCAATTAACTTCTTCCTTGTTGCAGGTGATTCTCTGGAATTTATGTTAAATCACAGATTTAACCAGAGACAGGGATGAATGCAGTGTGTTGAGATAATTAGAGTACAGGGTACATACCAGCTGGGACATAAAAGCAGGAGAATTAATTTGGGACCAGATTGAATGCCAAAATGTCTGGCTTACTGGAAACAGGAAAACAGTGAAGGATGTTGATAGAGTAATGACAATCAAAGTGGTTTTTTCATAAGATTAATCTATCAGGGCCATAGGTTACATTGCTGTCCCAGGGAGCATGGAGAACAAGGAAACCAGTTAGGAGGCTGCTTTAATCAATGATCAAAGTCATGGGGAGGGGGGGAGCTGAATTAGGACCTGCAGCAATAGAATCAGAAAGGAGATAAATCAGAGACTTTTTAAAAAACTCAATCAATAAACACTTATAAAATACCTACTATGTGCCAGGAACTGTGCTGAGCACTAGAGAGACAAAAAGAGGCAAAATACAGTCCCTGTCCTCAAGGACAATGCATTACATTAGTTGCATTCCAGTCTAATGGAGGAGACAATACACAAGCAAATAAATACAAAGCAAGCTACACACAGGATAAATAAGAAATAATTAAAAGAGACAGAACCAGAATTACAAAATTGGAGATAACTTTGAAGGGAAAGAGGATTGTGTTATATATCTCTTCTTCTCTCCCTTTCCATTGGGACTCTCTAAGCCCCTTCCCATTGAGGCATTGTCAGTGACAGGTCATAGTATAGCACTGGATCACTCTGAGTAAAGCACAGGATCTCCTTAACCCTTTCCTCCAGCAGCTGGCTGCTCACCGAACCCTTGGCCCAGCCTGCCCTCATATTGATTTAAGGATGTTCTGACCTGAGGGCTTCAAGTCTGACGATTCTAATTCCAATCCATTCCATGCAATTCAACAAATAGTTATTAAGCACCTACCATGTACAGGGCATTACGCTAGTTCTGATAACAAAACACACCATTTCAAAATACACATCCCACAATCTGAGAAGCAATGTTTTCTTGGAGCTAGATACATTATTCACATAAGTATTTAACTGTTGTGGGGGAAAAGGGAAAAATCCTGAAGACTTTAGGTTGAAGGGTTTCAGTTTAAGGATTCCCTAAGAAACGTGTGCCTGTAAAGTTTCAATTCCTTCAATTCTTTGAAATGACTTTCTCCCTGGGTGGCAAAAGCAAGCAAGCTAAATTCAGTTAAGAGCTCGGTCACAAATTCAGAGCCTCTAGATTGTCCAAAGTTCAATTCTCTGCTTTCTGAGCCCAAAGACCCATTTGCCATTTAGTGTGTGCTCATGCACACATCTGTGTGTATCTTCATGTCTAAGTTAGTCTCCAACGACAGAAATCTAAATGTGGGGAGGAGGGGTATAATGTGTCTGTTGGCCTGTATATGTGTCCATGTACATGCGGCTGTACCTCAATGTGCATTCAAGTTTCATAACCATAACAGAAACATTGTATCTTGGCAAAGATATCATAGGAATAATTATCTAATTTTGGAACATGTTATTATAATACCTACATGATGTGTAAGGCACATAACAATGTTCAAGTTGTGCTCACAGTCTTGAAGCTGGAGACCCACAAAGTCAGGAAAGAAAAGTCTGAGTCTTTATTTCAAAGGCAGCCCCCAAACTTCCCGAGCAGACTCTTAGGAGAATTCTTCACTGACTCAATACTCAGAATAGCTTCTCCCAGGAGTGAGAGTTTTATGCAGATTTGTAGAAATGATTGTGAATAGGGCAGCCGAATGCTTAAAGGTAAGCAGCATCCCCTCTGCTTTCCCCTCCCTTCAACCCTAGGTTAGATGGGACAGTGTGAACTAAAGAGGGGAAAAAAAGAGACCTGGGTTCTAATTCCCCTTCCTCCATCAACTAGCTAATCAACCTTAGGCAATTCATTTTAGGCCTCTGGGCTTAGGAACATCATCTATCAAAAGAAAGAGAAGAGGGAAGGAAAAGGACCAGATCTCTAAGAATCATCATACTTCAAACACTAACGTTCTGTGATCCTGATTCATTGAGGGGAAAGAGTCAGAATTTTGCTGGTGATTTTTTTTTTTTGCTATGATCCATAGACTTTGGGGGCCCTGGTACCAAACAGTTTCCCACTCCCCACCAAAGCCAATTCACACTGAATTGGACTGAGGCCTGAGTGTGAGGAGTATATTTGCTGTTTGCCGCTGCTCCGTGTTGACTTTAGCCAGTAGCTCTGTTTACAAATCCAGGTTGGTTTTCCCAGCACAGTTAATTAGACAGACCAAAGACATCTGGTGTGAGGGCCAGGAAGGGCATCTGCTCCTTCCCCTCTTTCTCTTCACTACCCACCCCACCCCCATTTCCCTACCCCCACTGAAGCCAAGGGGCTCAGACTGGACAGAACAGTCCTAATCAGGACCAGACCCCAATCCCAACCAGACCCTAGGCCTCCACTGGAAGCCTGCCTCTCCAATTCTGTCATTTCCTATCCTCCAAAAATGAGAACCCAAAAATGGACTAGGCTAGAGTTCTTAGAAGCGGAGTAGTCTGGGTTCTTAGGTTTTCTCTGAATCTAGTAAGTCTCAGGGAATCAGTGCTGGGAATGGCATTTTGAAGATCGCATGCTGGGACAGCAATGAGGGAGAATCTGATACAGCTTTTTCCTTTCCTCTCCCATCCTCACTTCATCCACCCCCAACCCAAGAGAGCAAAAGAAGTAGGAAATCTTGTTCCATATTCCCATAGGAATACCAGTTCCCAACACCCCTAAAGGAGTTTCTAGACAAACTCAAATCCCAACAAACAAACCTCCCCAGCGCTGTCACCAAAAAAGGCCCCTCATCCTTCTATTTTAAACTCCCTCACACCACCTTCTCAGTGGTAGAGGCCAGTGCCTGTCACCTTGGCGATTGGGGGGTGGGGTGCGGCTGAGAAAGGAGGTTAGCCAGACAAGGCTCAGGAGGGAAGCAGGAAGGTGACCAGAAAGATGATGGGGGCTGGGTGGACAGACCCAGGGTGGTCGGGAAGTGGAGCTCAGGAGCGGAGGAGGGGGAGGGGCAACGGCTTATCTCTCTCAGGAGGGGGGAAGCTCACTCCAAACAGCTAATGCACTGGGGTGTGAAAGCCCCTCAATTAGCACTAATGATGCAATCAGGGAGGGAGGGGAGGGAATGGGCATCTCAGTTGAGTCAGCTCTCAGGCATACACACACACACACACACACACACACACACACACACACACACAGTGTTAAACACACAAACTTATATACATTGACACCCAGAAACGACTCGGACTGTCTCAGAAAAACGACTCTAAACAATGCACTCCAATATGCGCGCACACACCTGTAGCAGTTACATATACACTCACACGAGCAAGTCACACGAGTAGCGGTTCTTGTGCACACACAGGTGTGCATGCACACACACAGGACAGATGTGCACACACAGGTCGTGTTCAGCTCCCTGAGTACTCCAGATAGCCAGAAGATAGTCAGGCGTAACGTAGAAACGATCACAGTAGAGGTGCTTTAAAGAGGGTGCCTCCCTTAGTCCGGGTGGGTTTAGAGGGGCCCAGGAAAGCCTTTGTATTAAGGGGGATGGGTGGAAAGATTCAAATCCAGAGGGTTCCATGGGACTCAGCCTCAAACACCTGAACAATCCGCACCCCCCTCTACTCCCCAACCTCACAGGCAGGTGCTTGGGCCCCTATCCTGAAGTTGTTCGTGTCTTCACCGGGGGTCCCAGTACTCTCACCACCACCACAGACGGGAGGATGGATGGAATGCTGAGTTAACAGCACTGAGTATTGTCTGCGGCCTTCCCCTCCCAAAAAGGGAACTCCAGCTCCACGCCCAATAACTTTTAAAGTGTCCTACCTTCATCACCATCCAGTTAATTGCCTGCCCTTTACACCTTTAGGTGACCTTTCCCTGTTATCCGCAGCTCGCCCCCCTCCCCCACTCCCAGCCCCGTTACCCGCCTCCCGCCCCGGTCCCGTTATCCTCCCGCCTCCGCTCCGTTATCCACAATCCAGCTCTACTCCACAGACCCTGCTCACTGCCCGGTCAGAGAGTCACACGCTGCCCTTCTATCCCTCTCCCCCAAGCCCTCTGCCTTGTCCCCCGCGTCTCGGGGCCACAGAGCTGTGAAGGGCCAGAGCTGCCTCAGCTCCGCTTCCCAGGCCGGGGAAGGGCGGGGGGGGCGGAGGTCCCGCTGTCAGTCAGCGGGAGAAGGCCGGGCCGGGCGGCCGGAGGGGGCGGTGCCGGGAAGCGGACTCGGGCCCCGGGAGGAGGGAGGCGGGGGCGAGGGCGGGGTGGAGGCGGGGGCAGCTCCGGGCCTTATAAGCAGCGGGGGGGGGAGCGGGGGGGAGCAAGAGGGAGGCAAGTGTCAGGCTGATGCGCTGCCTGCAAGGGGCCGGGAGCTGGACCGGGACCGGCCGGCCATGCGCGCGGGCTGGGCGGGGGTCCGGCAGGGCGCCGAGCGGAGCCGCCTCGGAGCCTGAGCGAGCCGAGAACGGGGCTGGGGGGAGAGCGGAGTTGAGCAGAGCCAGGAGGAGAGGGGGGCGGGAGCGGTGATGCGGCGCCGCCGGGCCGCCGTGGCCGCAGGCTTCTGCGCCTCCTTCCTGCTTGGCTCTGTCCTCAATGTGCTCTTCGTGCCGGGATCGGAGCCGCCTCGGCCAGGCCAGCCCCCCGGCCCCTCCCCAGCCCCGGCCCCGGGCCGTCGCGGGGGCCGCGGGGAGTTGGCGCGCCAGATCCGGGCGCGCTACGAGGAGGTGCAGCGCTACACTCGGGGAGGACCCGGGCCCGGCGCGGGCCGACCGGAACGGCGGCGCCTCATGGACCTGGCCCGAGGCGGCCCGGGCCTGCAGCGTCCCCGGCCCCCTCGAGTTCCCCGGGGCCGAACCCCGCCCGACGGCACATTGGGCTGGCCCCCAGCCCCTGACCCCCCGCGCCTGGGCTGCGCCGCGCTCCGCAACGTGTCCGGGGCGCAGTACGTGGGCTCGGGCTACACTAAGGCGGTGTATCGGGTCCGCCTGCCTGGCGGCGTCGCCGTGGCGCTCAAGGCCGTGGACTTCAGCGGCCACGACCTGGGCAGCTGCGTCCGAGAATTCGGGGCTCGGCGGGGCTGTTACCGACTGGCAGCGCACAAACTGCTCAAGGAGATGGTGCTGCTGGAGAGGCTGCGACACCCCAACGTGCTGCAGGTATTGGGCCTAAGGGGACAGGGCACCCTAGTGGCTAGTGGGTACTGGAGGGGCACCGACCCAATGGACTGTGGGCAGGGGACATCCCAGTGTGCTGCGGACAGGACACCCCTAGTGGGCTGTGAGTCCTGGACGGGACACATGCCCAACAGACTTCCGACAAGAGACGCTGCATTTTACTAAGGAAGGACATACCCCAACGTGCCGCAGGTAGCTAGGCGTGGGCCTGGCATAGCTAGAACCTGGAGGAGGGGTGTATAGTGTTGCTGTGCCATGCCTCCTACCTGGGGTTGTTCCCTAGTTGCTACGTGCCCGCTCTCTGGCTGGAGCTATGAGCTTCTTAGGTCCTGATCTACCAAGTCCTTGCCAGCTCTGAAATCCTTGGTAAAGGAAGTACCAGGCTACACCAGGTTTCCAGGGACTTAAAGATTTAAGTCTGTGTGTCCCACCCCCAGGCAGGGTCAAAGAACCTTGAGCTATGGGACTGACCCGTAAACAAAAAAATCTCAAAAGAAAGCTCAATCTTGATGGGGATGCCAGTTCCATTAATGGAGTGACCTTGTCAGAGCTACGAAGCAGTCAGGTGTCAGGAGCAGTGATTAAATCTGGAAGAGCTAGAAGGGGGCCCCAATGCCAGGGCTAGTTCCAGAAGTGACCTCAGATCACTTTCAGTTTCTGCCTGAGCAGCCAGTTTCCCCCCCCCCATTTCTAGTTCTTGTGTGGATCTGTGGAGCCCCTACAATTTAAGGGAATTTGGGAGAGCTAAGGGAGGAGGAAATCATCTAGCTCCAAGACTTAAGGGAATTGTGGAGGGTTTATTTAGAGACTTTAGAAGCCTGCCCCATGTCTGACTGTGACAGAAGCAGCAACACTGAGAGTCTTGTGTCCAGAGCTCAGGGTGCTCTGAGAATTGAGCTTTGAGAACTCCAGGAGTACAAACAAACACCCCCAGCTCATGTCTCCTCCTAGGGCCTGAATTGGGGGGAGGGGAGAGACAGCCTGGAAGTCCAGGGATAACTGGCTATATGTCCAAGTGGCCAGAAGAAGAGAAGACCAGGTCTGAGTCCCACGCCTGTCTTTTGTCTGCTACACCCAGCTAGGGGCAGGGAGTGGGGAGAGAGACACAGAACTAGGTAAGAAACAGATAGGGGAAGCCTCCGATTAGGGACTCCATCCAGTCCCTCATAACCTCCCTTAGGCTGCCCTATGCCATCTACCGCTTCCCCAGGATGTCTCCCCCTAAAACTTCAAACCAACCTTCCTTATCCTCCTGCGCCTTACCCAGCCCAGAGTCACTGACAGAGTATGTACTACATAATGCTTGCTGAATTAAATTAAGGGGAACCATTTATCTCTGGCTCCTGGGGTGTTTAGGGTTGGAACAGCTTCCCCAGCTGAGAAAATCCCCACCCTGGGTGATTGCCCAGCTCCCAGGGACACAAGTGAATGCCCTTCCAAAAGGTCCTGTTATCTTCTGCCTCTTCTACAGGAGCTCCAGTTGGAGTCTGAGGAGGGGAGAGTTTGGGCCCCCTGGGTCCAACCAACCCAATTTTCTACTGAGACACAGGAATCTGCACACACACTGGAGTAAACTGAAAAGGAAGAGAAGGGGAAAAGAGCCCAAACTGGGGTGTGGGGAGAGAGAAAAGGGGGAAAGGGAGATACTGATGGCAATAGTTTAACTCTTGATGGGTTAAATTTTATATTGGCCTTAGAAACAAAATCTTCCTTTGTCCACCTTGAGGTGTGGCGAGATTGATTGTACATCGGGCGGGTGGGTGGGCTGTTGGGTTGTCGCTGGCACTCTATTCTGGTGCATGCCCTGTTTCATCTGGGTGTGTCCCACTTCCTTAACTTCCAGGGAATCTTTTTGTAAACCCTCAGGTACAACTGGCACTGGTGGAGCACAGTGTTGTTGTTGTTGCTTTTCCCCTCCTAGTTTTAGTTGAAGGAACTCGTTTTGAGCTTTGATCTCTTTTCCTGTTACAAAGATGGATTGGGGAAAAGGGGAAAGATCAGGACTTTTTTTTTTAAGGAGCTTCTCTCCTTTGCACCCCACCCCCACCCGAGGAAATATGACAAGAAGCTAAGTTAACCCCTTGCTCCCTTAATTTCTCTATGGTTCTTCATTAGCCTTTGGTGTTAAACTTTGGGAAATTTTCTTATCCCACCTCTTAGGAAGGGGTTCTCAAACTGGGACTTCTAGGGCATCCTTGGTTAGGTTTCAGGGGAAGTCTGTGAACTTGGATGGGGAAAATAATCCCATCTTCATTTTCACTAACTTTTAGTTGCCTTTGTAATTTAATGTATTTTATTTATTTAAAAATATCCTTCTGAAAATATCCATGGGCTTTACCAGGCTTCCCAAGGAGTCCAATACACAAAAAAGGTTAAGAACCCCTACTCTGAGAGGTTTAGAGGTCATAGAAGTTCAACAAGGAACCTCCTCTCTCTGTCTCCTGAGTTGACCTTTACTCTGTCCATTTGGGACTCATCCCAAATCTACTGTGGATATAGTGATGGATCAGGAAGAGCTCATCCTAAAAGCCCATCCTAAAAGATCTACTTAGGCAGGCTCCAGAGATTTAGAAAAAAAAATCTTTAAACTAAATTAAACCCTTACATTATTTAATTTGAGCAATTTAAAATTACAAACAATCTTTGATTGTTTGCTGACTCCTGAGGGCCAGGAAATAATAAAAACTAAACTTTATATAGAATATTAAGGTTTACAGAATAGATCTTTTGTAGACTTAGGAGGTAGTTAATATTTATTGGATGCTTACCATGTACTAGGTACTAGGCTAAGCACTAAGGATACAAAGAAAGGCAAAAATGTGGTTAAGCATTACGATCCCCACTATATAAATGAGGCCACTAAAATTTAGGTGAAGTGACTTATCCAGGATCACACTGCAGGTAAGCGTTGGAACAAGACCCAGACTCCTGTAGGCCCCCAAGATTGATTCCTTAAAACTGAGAAAGATTGGGAAAGGAAGGTCCAATGACTGAGGGATTCCCCACCTTTCTTCCCCCCATCTGTTCCCCTTCCCCCCACTAGCTTAGCTCTGGTCAGCTCTCATCTCCCTGGCCACACTTGCCGAAGGAAGCTAGAAGGGGGGAGGGGCTCCTGCCACGTGACAGATGCTGCTTCAGCCCAGGGTCAAAGGGCCAAAGGCTGTCTCCCTCTCTCTCTCTCTCTCTCTCTCTCTCTCCCCCCCCCCTTCCTCTCTTCTCCCTGGTGCCCCTGGGGCCTCAGCCCCCTGCTCTGGGTCTGCCTGTGCTCTACATCAACTCTTGCCCCTAATCTGTGTGCCTGCCTGCCTGCTGGTCCTGGATCTCTTCCTTTTTGGAAAGGAACAAAAGATGTGACTGAGCTGGCCATCTTCATGCTTCCTGGGGGGGAGTTTGGGGGTAGGGGGGAGGGTTAATAGCATCTTTTTATTTTTTCCTGAGGGGTGTTGATTAATACCTCGTTAACAGCACATTTAACGACCTCCGGGTGTTTAATAACCTTCAGAAGTTTCCCCACAAAGACTCAGATGCTGGGCAGGAAAATGAGAACCAGGCCCAGGCTGTTCACCCAACTCAAATCCCCCCTTCCCAGTGCTGCCTCTTCCCTGGCTGATTGGGGGGAGGAAGGGGGAGGGGTGACTGGTAGCTAGCCCAAGCTTCTCAGAAGGAGGTTCAGCTTCTCCCTTCAGGCCCAACATGAAGACAGTCTAACTGGACTGGAGAATGTTCATCTGGGGGAAAGAGGGAGACAGTGGTGAGAACCTTGGGTTGAACGGGAAAACTCTGAACTGGAAATAAGGAAACATGTTAACTAGTACTTGAATGATTCTAGCTAGGATAGCCTCATGGAGTATGGGGGGAACTGGATATGCAAGTGTGAGACTGGAGCTCTGTGCCAGTGTATAGCTGGGAGTATGTGTGCCTGTGGTTGTGGGATTATTGAGAACCGTGTATGGGATTGTGTAATTCAGCTCTGTGTGTGTGTGTGTGTGTGTGTGCGTGTGTGTGTGTGTGTGTGTGTGTGTGTGTGTGTGTGTGTGTGTGTGTGTGTGTGTGTCTGAGAGAATGCTACTAACTGTTCCAACTAGGCAAGGCTATGACTTGGGTGGTTATCCCACTGAGGGGCTGCTTGTAATGTAAAGAACTCCAAATTTGGAGTCTAAGAATTATAGAATCACTGTTGGAAAGGGACCTCTAGTCCAAACCAGTACCTAAAAAAAAGGATTCCCTCTATAGCCGTTGGTTAAAGCTCTCCAAGGATCAGGAACCAACCACTTCTGAGGCAGTCCATTCTACTAATAGTTCTGATTACTAGGACATTTTCCTTATACCAACCCCAAATCTGCCTCTTCTACTTCTATCCATATATTACTTCCAGTTTTGCCCTCTGGAGCCAGACAAAAAGGCTACTGAGGTAGCCGGCTCCTTATTCTTCAGTGCTAGATTTGAACCTTGGCTCTATCACTTACTTATTATCTGATTTAAAGAACTTTGGGCAGGACACCTGTTAGCCTCAGTTTCTTAATCTATGAAGTTGAGGAGGCTAAAGTAGATATCTCAAAGGGCTCTTCTCCTCTCAGATCTATGATTGGCATGCCAAGGAACCTAAATGTTCCACCTTTGTATTTATGCTCCATGGATTCAAAAGCAAATAACATCTACCTACTTCATCTGTCTAAACCAGGCCTGATTGCCAGGTGTCTTAGGGAAGGAGCATTGCTTCCTGGGACCTACTGGTTTGGTTCTAAGAGCTGGAAGGGACCCTTTGGTCATTGGAGCCAGAAAGGATCTTGGAGAAGTACAACCTTCCCTACTGCCCCGTTGGTAATGGTCACCACTCTGAAATATTTTGTTGTGTCTTGTTTGCATTTTAACCAATCCCATTTCCATCCCACTGAAAAATCATTTATTAGTTACCGACTCTGTGTTAGATCAGGGATTGTTCCTCACTTTTTTGGTCACAGACCCCTTTGGCTGTCTGGTGAAAGCTCTGTCTCTTCCCAGAGTAATATTTGAAACAACGTGAAACAAAGTACATAGGGTTACAAAGGAAATCAGTTATATTGAAATAGTTATCAAAATACACTTTTTTAAATGTACAAACTGGAAGTGAAGAACCCCAGGGGAGGAATGGAGCCCAGTAAGATGTTGGGAATTGGAGTAGGAATATGGCGAGGAGTTAGGCCATAAGGAATAAAAGTGCTGGCATGGAGTGGGGGATGGAGCACTAGGATTTGAGGGGAGGGTTCACTTTAGAGAAACGTGTGTAAATGGGAAACCTAATCATCCTGCCCCGTGAGTTTAGGTTAGTGCTCAGTTCTAGGGATGAGGATCAGCATCTCAAGGTCCAGACTCTGTGGGGGAGATGGGGTTACCACTTACTTTAGCATCTGGCCTAAAGAAAAGAAGGAAAGCATCATAGAACTACTGTTCCCAAGCTGCTCAGGAAACTAAAGCCACCCGAAAGTCTCCGACTGGTTATGGAATGGTGACAAAACCAGCATAGCTCAGGGCTGGGGCTTTGGGATGCCAGCTGGAAGGATCGGTGCTTGCTCCCTCCTGACCCCACCCACTGTTTCTCCTCCAGCTCTATGGATATTGTTACCAGGACAGTGAGGACATCCCAGATACGCTGACCACCATCACAGAGCTTGGCTCCCCTGTAGAGATGATCCAGTTACTTCAGACCTCCTGGGAGGACCGATTCCGAGTGAGTGGACATGAAACAGGGGGTACTTCAGCTACTCTCCCAGGGGTTTTTGCCTTAGAAGAAAGTTCTCTAGGGATAGTCTTGGCACTTCCAGCCAAAATAGGGAAGGAAGATGTTCTCTGCTGCTGATGGCCAAAGAGACTGTTTTGTTTTGTTTTTTAAAGGCAGCAAAGAAAGTATCCTGATCTCTCTGCTAAATACACTTATTCTGGGCCGAAGAGGGCTAGCATTCTAGAGCTAGAAGAGATCTTAAAACCATCCTCTTCCACTCCCTCAACACACAATGCTGAAGCCATTCCTGTTAGAAAAGACTTCAAAGAAGTCCTTTACCCTCCTTTTGTCCCTGTTTCTTACCTTTCTTTCCCTCCCAACATCATCTTCCTCCTAACTTCACCCAGCCCCCATGCCTACCTTTGGTGCTGCTAGAGCAGAGACGTAAGAGTAAGCAAAGAATGAAAGGAAAGTCTCTGGTCCTCATGGACAGAGTTGAGTAGAGTGACTAGACCCTCCCCTGTGTCTCCTCAGATCTGCCTGAGCCTTGGCCGCCTGCTCCACCATCTTGCCCACTCGCCCCTGGGCTCAGTGACTCTACTGGACTTCCGGCCTAGACAGTTTGTACTTGTGGATGGAGAGTTGAAGGTGACTGACCTGGATGATGCCCGTGTGGATGAGACACCATGTGAAAGTCCTGGGGATTGTGTTCTCGAGTTTCCAGCCAGGAACTTCACCCTGCAGTGCTCAGCCCAGGGCTGGTGCCAGGGTATGAATGAGAAGAGGAACCTATACAATGCGTACAGGTGAGGCCTCCCTCCCCTGACTCCCTTACTTTTCCTCATATCCACAGTCTGCCTTTCCTCCAAACTTTGCCTCCCTTGCCCATTACAGCTGCTTGTCAGTTACCTAGACTAGGGCATGAAATGGGGAGGGAGACTAGGAAACCTATTCAGTAGCTATAGGTGACTTCCTCATCCCCCCTTTTATTCTCTTATAACCTTTTTCCTTCTTTTTAGAAGTTGCTAAACTTTCCTAGTTTTGAGGGTTAGCAATTTTAGGCTCTCAGGGTCCATGGGTCCAAACAGATATGACCTGGTACAAGAAACAGGGAGGCCCAGGTAGAATTTCCATGAATTTATGCAAGAGAGAAAATAATAATGAGATTTTGGGGAACAGGAAGAGTGAAAATCACTGCGGGTGTCAAGGATGGAAAATCTGGCAATGGAAGGGGGACTTATCTCTGAGCAGGGATGGGATGGGATTGGGCTGGGGTCATGCCTCTTTTCATATCAGGGAACTGTTCCAGTCCCTGGACAGTGAAGCTAAAAATAGATCCTTGAGTTCCAAGAAAGATCATCTGATCGGAGGAGAAGCCAGACTGGAGACTTCTTAAAATAGTCTCCAGATTTGGGGAGGGTGAAGGAAAGGGGGAGTAAAGCAGCATTGGGGAGTACTGCAAGCATCAACACTCCTCACCGCTAGGGCCACCATTCTCCTGGTCTCTGGATTTTGGCCTCAGATATTTGCCACTTAGAAGCCACAAGTCTGGCCCAGCTGGTAGAGCCTCCCTGAGTCTGGTGATTATTCTCAGGCAGGAGGGAGCAGTAAAGCAGAGGGGACACAGTGGGGAGAATTCTCCTATTTGGAATGAGGCACATTACTTTAGCATATGTTGAGTGGATTCCACGATTTACTTTGACTATAGGCCTGAAGAGCTGGTCTCCCCTGCAGAAGTGACTCAGTCCTTGAATCTTTAAGGAGTAAGTCCCTGGGGGAGACCAGTCTTCAAAGGCCAGGAAACTGACCGGTGTGCTGGTTTCTCTTTGGCAGGTTTTTCTTCACATACCTCCTACCCCACAGTGCCCCCCCTTCCCTTCGGCCACTGCTGGACAGCATCGTCAATGCTACAGGTGATACCTTAAGAATTTCTGCACCCTAGCTCCTCAGAGAGATCTACCCCCCTCCCTTGTGACCTCTAACTACTCCCTTACCTGCATCAGGGCAATTGATCAGTAGCACAAATAAGTCAGAATAAAGAGATGATCCTCAAAGCACTCTGTGTACATTGTAGGATTCTTTTGTAGCAATCTTGCTAGCCTGCCATGACCTCTCCCGCTAATCATAGCCCCCCCCATCTTAGTGATGAACCACTTAGGGTGTGATCTCGGAAAGGAGTTGTCACTTTCGAAGGGAAGTAACTGGGTATACATCCTTAGCCATCCCTCCCCATCTCAGATAAAGCTGTGTTAATAGCTTCCACTAACACCATCTTAAGGCCACATTCTGCCCCACAGGAGAACTCACCTGGGGAGTCGATGAAACACTGGCACAGCTAGAGAAGGTTTTGCATCTCTACCAGAGCGGGGGGTACCTGCAGAATTCAACTAATTCCCCTCGAGCTGGTGAGTAATGTCAGTTGGGAGTAGGTGCCAGGGCTGAGGAGAGAGTACAGTATCAGAAGGCTTTGTAGAAGTAGTTTTCAGGGGCAGTGAGGTGGTGCAGTGGATAGAGCACTGACCCTAGAGTCAGGAGGACCTGAGTGCAAATCCGGATTCAGACACATAACACTCACTAGCTGTGTGACTCTGGGCAAGTCACTTAACCCCAACTGCCTTCACCTAAAAAAAAATAAATAAAATTAGTTTTCAGAGATTATACAGTAAGCATGGCATTAGCAGGGAAAAGAGGAGTGGTAAGGCTGGGGGTCAAAATCAGAAGAAAATGTGAGCAGCTAGGTGGTATAGTGGATAGAGCACTAACCCTGGAATCAGGAGGACCTGAGTTCAAATCCGGTCTCAGACACATAACACTCTAGCTTTGTGACTCTGGGAACACTCTAGCTTTGTGACTCTGGGAAAGTCACTTAACCCCAATAGCCTCACCAAAAAAAAAAAAAGTCAACCAGAGTTCCATGGCACCCTCAAGAATGTCCATTCTTCCCACCACCATATGTGCCATTAGTCACATATATGCCAATGTAGGGAGTCTGAGTGATTCAATAGCCATTACCGGTTGGGCTTTGATATCCATATGTCTGCCACTGGCCAGAGCAGGGGACAAGGCTCCTTCTCTGAACTAAGCCAGGATAGACTCCTAAGCAGGGTAAGTCCTCTTCTCCCCAAGCCTTCATATCTAGAGATAAAACAATGAGCTAGCCGGGAGTGAATGAACCCTCTTAGATGAGAAATCAATGAAGCCCCAAACTGCCTCCACAGGTGAAAAAAAAAAGGAAGGAAAAAAAAAAAACAAAGCACTGGTAACCTTTGACCTGTAGTCACACCTGGTCAAAGGCCTGTCTCTCTCCACTCCCTTTCCCCGACCCCTCCAAGAAATCAAGTTGCTGTCTATTTGGAAGGACAGATTGGGTCATGGGCCTCAGCTGCAGGCCCAGGTACTGGCGTCCTAAATGCCAGGCATGTTTGGCCAGGTCTACATGGAACAGGGAGCAAAATTCTGGGATTTCTGGCCTATTTTAAGGATGGCAGAGGGGGAGGGGCTCATTAGCCCTGTAAATAAAGTTTAACGAGGTGAACAATAGCCAGCTCTGTCCCCAGGGACTCAGTTTATGGGGCTGTAAATCACAGCAAACCCTGGACTTTGGTCCTGTCCCCTCCGTGGAGGAAGAAGAGTTAGGCCAAGAAAGAGAAGAAAGGAGTGAGTTTCAAAACATTTCTAACTCATAGACTGCAGAAATAGGATCCTCCTAGCCAAAATCCCTTCCAGCTCTAAGAGAGAGAGAAAAGAGAAAGAAAGAAAGGAAAAAACTCTCTGGATTATTATAAGGATTGCAGAGCTCTGAGGATGAGCCTAGAGGCAGCTGAAGCAATGAGTATCTCAGCCTTAATTTTTCTTTCCACAGAGAAAATTGTACGGATTCTAACACATACACCTTTGTTAAATGCCCACACTGGTGCTTCCAAAATAAATGTTCATTAGCATGTTTTGCCCCTCTTTTATATGTTTCCTGACTTCAAAATTCTTGCCCATCCTCCTGACCTTTGGACCAGCTTGGAACCACCTCCCTGTTAACTTTCCTAATTATCTGGCCTGGAGCCCAAATTTCAGTTGTGGGGTGAGAGGAATGAGGGCAAGCCCCAAAGTCCTGAATAATTTAACCTCAGCCACAAGTCCATCAGACCTCAGGATGGAGTGGAGCCTGTATCCAGCTGACTCGGCATGTGTAGTATGTCCCTTTGTATATATGAGCCATCCTGTGTTACTGTGACTATGCTGTCAGCCCGAGGGCATGGGGGACTGCATCCATTCATTGCTTTGTTTATTGGTTCCCAGAATCCCAAGTCTGGACATTGAAGGAGTTTTGACCTTTCTGTGACTTGACTTTATGGCTAAACCCCTATCCTAGCTTCGGCAGAGAGTCAGATACTGTCATCCCTTCTCTGGGGAGAAGGCTATAGTTTGGCCCCAGTTTTCCAGTCTGGGCACAAGCTTTTTTCCCTTTCTTTCTTCATTCTCAGCCTGAGGAAAAGGCTGCACACATGGTTTTTGGGCTTATTCACGTGCCAGAATGTGACATGGGGCTCACTAGACGGGAGCGGTGAAGGGAGCAGGTGGACCTCCCTTCCAGAGTGATGAGCCTTCATCAAGTCCTTTCTCTTTCTCCTCTGTAGCCCTTCTTTCCTTATGTCTTTCTAAACCTTATATTATTCTTCCCTAGAGCAAGTCTAGTGGAAAGAGCATGAGATTTGGAGTCAGGACACAGATTCTAGACTTACCTCTTAGTTTCTCTGTGTATGACTTTGACCAAATTTGGGTTTTTTTATACCCCAGTTTATGCATCTCTAAAACAGGGAGGCTGAACTATATGATATTATAAGGTCCTGCCAGCTCTAAATGCTATGATCCTAATTCAATTCAATAGGCATTTATTAAGTGCCTGCTATGTGCCAGGCATTGTGCTAAGTGCTGGGAATACCAATAAGAAAAAGACAGTCCCTGCCCTCAAGGAGTTTACACTCTAATGGGGGAAGACAACACACAAAAGGAAGTTGAAGTGGGAGGTGAAGACTAGGGATACTTTGCGGGGGCATAGTCCATGGGTTAGAAGCCAGGTTTGGATGGTGCTGGGAAATGGAGTTATCAGAAAGGTTCTGAGCCTCCTATAAAGGAAGGCTTTGGACGGAGATTAATCCCTCAGTCCTCCAGCTTTCCAATCAAAGGAGAGAGACAACAGAAGGCAAGTTGAGAAGGTATTGGAAATCAAACCTGAGTCAGTCTACATAGTGGTGAGATTTCAGGTGATACGCTTATCCTGGGGGAGGGAGTGATGGGGAGCTGGAGCATGGTATTCTGTGGAGTTGAAGCCACGCAAACCTGCTGATGGAAAATGCTTATAAATGCTTATCCTAGAATACCGACGAGTCCCAGAAACTACTATCCCACAAGAGAATTACCATTGCTGGCCTTCTTATCACCATGGCGGTTGTCTCCTCTCTGTGTTCAGTCTGGCCGAGGCCATGGATGTCTGTGAAAGTCATTCCCAGTGCCGGGCCTTTGTGCTTACCAACCAGACTACCTGGACAGGTAAGGCTGGCAGCAAATCTAGTTCAATTCCACAAACCCCTATTAAGCACCAGCTATATACAAGAGACTGTGCAAGGCATTAAAGAGATGACAAAAATGGCAGCCCGTGTCTTTTAGAAGTTTACATTCTAGGGGGGTAGGGGGAGAGAATACAATATAGATCCAGAAGAGGCAACATAGTACAGTGGGAAAAAGTCTGGGGACCTAGGTTCCTGGAGTCTGGGGACCTAGGTCCAGATCCTGCCTCTGACACTCAGTGTGACTTTAACTAAAACTCACTTAATTTCTCTTGACCTCTGTTTCCCACCCTGTACAATGAGTGAGGTCCCCTTGAGTTCTAGATCTGTGGTCCTATAAGTAAATATGCAGTAAGTTGAGGAAGAAGAGAATGCCAAAACTGGAAGGATCAGGGAAGGCTTTTCTGAAGGAGGAGACCCCTGAGTGGAGCCTTAAGAAATGTGAAAATTCTGGAAGGTAGAGATGAGAGAGATTGTGTACCATACCACGCCTTTGCAGATGCATAAATGAAGATCATATTGAGTTTGGAGCTATATCAAGACAAGGCTCCTTTTCTGGGACAGTCAGTCAGTAAGCTTTTATTAAGCACCTGCTGTGTACAAGGCACTATGTTAAGAGCTGGGATACCAAAGGAGCTTACTATAATGAGGGAGACAGTATGCAAACAACTATGTACAGACCAGCTTTGATTAAAAAGATTATGGGAAAGGTATTTCCCTCCCCTCTCCCAATTTGATGGGAATATAGAGCTTCCTTCACTCTCCTCAGTCTGTCTCATCACCATTTCTGTCCTTGCCCTTCAGGTAGACAGCTTGTCTTCTTCAAGACCGGTTGGAGCCAAACAGTCTCTGATCCTAACAAGATCACCTATGTGAGGGCGTCTGCTTGACCAGCCTGAGGGCTTAACTGACCTTGGCCATCAGCCCCAGAGCCGACAGTGGGCGGGGAGGACATCATGGAGCAGACCGTAAAGACCAGGACACACGTGCAATAAATCAAAATGTAAAAATGTGAGTTTAACAGACTGGTGATGGCGGCAGTCCCTGCCAGGAACCCTGTGTACAGACTGTTGGGGGTGGGGAGAGAGAGAGACACAGGCAATCCTGGAATGACCCTTTGGGGCCAAAATCAGGGTATCCAGATAGGCCAGCCTGCTAGGACCTTGGGAGAGAGCCTTCTCCCTTCGCTGAGACAATCCTGTGGGTGGCACTGTTCCCCCAGTGTTGCCATGGTGTCACAGTCACTGCCTTTATAACCCAAGAATGTAGGTGGAGGCCATGCTGCTTCCCCCACTCCTGACTGGTTGCCTGCCCCACATCAGGGTTGTGTGTGGACAATCAACCACCTCACTTCCTCTCTGTGAATTGAGATTTGGCCTTGAGAGGTGGGCCATAAGTAAATGTGTATGTGAGCTATTTCCTAAGGGGATGCAATGGGAGCCCTCTATGACCTCATGAGGTTAGGGATGGGGGAAACATACCGGTATGAGCCGAAATGTGGGGGATTGGGGAATGGGTTTGCAGCATGAGCCACAAGCCAGGACATGGGACTAGAGCTTGCCTCATTTTGCTTTCAGTGAAAGCAGCAGAGCAGCAATGCCCAGGCTCTCCCTGTCTTGGAGTTTGTACATCCAGAAGTTTTTGTACTTCTTGTTAATTAAATTGTTTATTTTTGTAAGAAAAAAATAAAAATAAAACAAGATGATGCAGGTGTTTCTTCTGAAGCTGTGATCTTCGTCCATCTACTTTTCTCCATTCTGTTTTCAAGGGAGGGGAGAGGATGAAACTTCACTGACAAGGCCTGCCCAGGGCAGAACTGAAGATCATACATGTTTCATTGTTGACTTTCCCTGTCAATTCCTGGTACTGAATATCCCATTAGGCACCAGGGATGCAAAGATTAAGAAAAAAAAAAAGAAACAATCCTTGACCTCAGGGAACCTGAATTCCATTGGGAGAGACAACAAATGCATGTATAAGTGTGTACAGGTGAAATACAGAGTAATTAAATACAAGGCGTTTTGAGAGGGTGCTAACAGTTGTGGGGAATCAAGCAAAGGCTTAATGTAGAAGGTGCTACTTGAGCTGTGTCTTGAAGGATGGGAAAGATCCTGTGACCTGAAGGTCAGGAGGGAGTACATTTCTAGGCACAAGAGACAGGCTATTCAAAGGCTACTTAATTTGTCCTATTTGAGGAGAACAGGGAGAACAAATTGGCTGAATAGAAGGGAGACCAACCTACAATGAGGCTGTAAAGGTAGATTAAAGCCAGGTTGTGAATGGCTTTAAAAACCAGACAGAGTGGACAGAATGGAATACTCGAGGGTCAGGAAGACATTAGTTCAGGTTCTACCTCATACATTAGCTGTGTGACCCCAGGCAAGTCTGCCAAGTAATCAATAAACATGAAATATCTGCTATGTGCCAGATACTATGCTTAGAATACAAAGAAAGGCAAAACATTTTGCCTGCCTTCAAGGATCTCATCGTCTAATGGGGAAAATGACATGTAAACTACTAAATACAAACAAGCTATAGACAGGATAAATTGGAAATAATCAACCGATTATTCCAACTAGAATTAAGAGGTATCAGGAAAGGCTTCTTGTGAAAGGTGGGATTTTAGCTGGGAATTTTAAAAAACTAGGAGATGTCAATGAAGGGGGAAAGCATTCCAGGTTTGGGGGACAGCTGGTGAAAGTGCCCAGAGTCAGGAGATGGAGTGTCTTGTTCAAGAAACAGCAAGGAGGCTGTGTGAGTGCATCAGCAAAGGAGGACGTGTAAGTATAAGAAGACCAGAAAGGTGGGAGGGGGAATAGATTTTGAAGGGCTTTGAATGAAGAACAGGATTTTATATTTGATCCTGGAGATATACTGGATTGGGGGAGAAGAAAAGAGGGGGAATATGTTCAGATCTATGCTTTAGGATGTTCACTTTGGTGGCTGAATGGAGAATGGCCTGGAATGGGGAGAGACTTGAGGAAGGCAGACCCACCAGCAGATTTTTCAATAGTCCAGGTATGAGGTGATGAGGGCCTGCACCAGAGTGGTGGCAGTGTCAGAGAAGAGAAAAAGGGACACATTCTAGAGAGGTGACAAATATGAAATCAATAGGCCTTGGCAATAGATTGGATATGGGTGGAGGAGATGGGAGGGTTGAGAGATAGTAAAGCAGTGAGGATGACACCTAGGTTAGAGGCCTGAGTGGGAAGATGGTGGTATCCTTGGTAGTAATAGGGAAGTTGGAAGAGGGAAGAGTTTGAGGAGAAAATGAATTCCCTTTTGGACATGTTGAGTTTAAGATGTCTTCAGGGCATCCAATTCAAGATGTCCAATAGGCAGCTGGAGATGCAAGACTGGAAGTTAAAAGATTGGTTTAAGGTGGAGAGGTAGATTTGAAAGTCATCAGCGTAGAGATGATCATTGAATCCATGAAAGCTGGTCAGTTCACCAAGTGCCTCTCAGTCTGTTTCCTCATGTGAAATGGAGATGATAATGGCACTTAGGTATCTACAAAATACCAAGGGAGGCATAGGGAAGCCGTCACCATGGCAGCATGATTTTACTGGGAAGGATAGCCCTACTGTTTCCTACCCATGTGACTTTGAACAAGTCGCATCCTCCCTGGGAATCGGTTTTCTCATCTAATAAAAAGGGGGGTTGGGGCTAGGTTAAGTTAATCGTAGAGTTAGAGCTATAAGGGACCGTAAAGCTGACCTAATCCAATATTTAATATTTATACATTAGGAAGGTAAGGCCCAGAGAATTTGACTTGCTCAAGGTCATACAGGTATCAAATGAGAGAAGGTAGAATTTGAAACCAGGTCCTCTGAATCCAAAGCCTGTGTTTTCCTTCTGTACCATGCTAGAGGTTCCAAGTGGCCAAAGATGGAGATGAAGAGAATTCCAGGCATGTGCAAAGCCCTGGAGGTGAGAAATAGAACTAGAAATAGACAAGTTTGACTGAAGCACAAAATATGTAAGGGGAGTAAAGAGTAATCACCCTAGCAATACAGAGTATAGGCAGTTTAGGAAGAGATTTAAATTGTCCAACAGAAAAGGTTGTATTTTATCTTAAAGATAATGGGAAACCAGTGAAGATTCTTGAGCAGAGGAGTAACATGGTTAGACATGCTTTAGGAACACATGCATGCATGCATGAATGAATGAATTCCATTACTTTGCTATATAGGATTGTATAGTCCTCTTTAAACATATATACTTACAGGGGTATGTGTGTGTGTGTGTGTGTGTGTGTGTGTGTGTTTCTGTGTGTCTCTGTATGTGTATTTCTGAGCAAATCTAATAGTTTTTGCTTGGATTCTTTGATACTGCTGATCCAGTAATGTACTTCTCAAAGGCAACATGGTAGGTTTGAAACTTGGCTCCTGTGTGTTCTTAGGAAACTCATCTAATCTCCCCAGGCCTTTGTTTCCTTAACTGGAAAATGAGGTTGATCTAGATTATCTGTAAGACAGCTTTCACTTCTACATCCTTGGAGCAGTCTCTTGGGGCTAAAAAAGAACATACCCCAGCCAGCAGCCAGGGCACTTTCCTTGGCCTGGATTCCTAGACTTACTCCTTTACTGGGGTTGCCTGGACCCTATTGTGCATAAATCAAAAGTTCCCTTAAGCCAAAGACTGCCACCCATTTCTGGCACAGTACCTTGGCACATTAGTAGACACAAGAAATGTTAACTGATTGATTGACTCATCTCTCCCTAGGAATGTGAGAAGTCCCTCAGCATGAACTTTTTATATCAGTCCTATGGAAAAAGGATAGGTTCAAGGAACTCTTTGCTAATCTCAGGTCAGGGCTACAGGAAGCAGGAAACAAAAAAAAAATAAACTCCCAACAAAACAAAATGTTCAGAGCTCAGGGACAGGACTGGGAACATTTGCAATATCCCAAGGCACTGTGCATGTCTCTTCCATGCATTTCACCACCCTCTCCCATCTCTCCCACCCAACCTCCTTCAACCACTGATGCCAAGAGCTCAGTCTTTCTCTTCAGATTGCCAGTTCAGGAGATAGACAATTCCCCATCTCCTAGTCCCCTTCAACTCAAATGTCACCTCCCCCTAAAACCTTCCCCGACCCTCCCCTTAGTTGTTAATAACCCTTCTTCCTTTGAACATCCGCATTGAACTTTGTACCTCTCTAATTTCCTAATGGATTATTGTATATATTACAGTTTTCAATGTTTGTGTCACATACTCCTACTATACTATATTATAAATTCCATGAGGAAAGAGAGTGTATTGTATCTCCCATACTAAGGCAGGTAGGTGGCTTAGTGGATAGAACACTGGCCCTGGAATCAAATCCTATCTCAGATACTTATTAGCTATGTCACCCTGAATGAGTCACCTAACTTCTGTCTGCCTCAGTTTCTTTAACTATAAAATGGGAGTGAAAATAGACCTACCTCCCAGGGTTGTGTGAAAATCAAATAAGATAGTACTTGTAAAGTACTTAGCACACTGTCTGGGACATAGTAAATGTTTAATAAACACTGGTTTCCTTCTTTCCCCAGGGCCTAAGTATTTTACATAAAGTAGATGCTTAATAAATGTTTATTGATTGATTTATATTGGTTCATCTGCCCTTAACTTTTGGTCATATATATGGTCATACATGACCTACGAAGTGTGCACTGATAAGCCCTTTGATTCCGACTACAAAGTTATAAAGTTCAGTTCATAGGATCACGTATTTAGAGCCTGAAGGAACTTCAGAAGCTAACCAATCCAACCCTCTCATTTTATTGATGAGGAAACTGAGGCCCAAAGAGGGAAAACGACTTGACCAAAGTCATGTGGATACTAAGTGACAGAGTTGGTCGATGGCCTCTGAAGTCTCTTCCAGTTCTAAATATATGATGCTACCAACCCAAGTACTTTGATTCCAGATCTGGGGTTCTTTCTCCTGTACCAATGCCTCCAAATCAGTGAACATTTATTAAGAACCTGCTAGGTGGCTCAGTGGATAGAGTGCTGGATCTGGAGTCGTCTTCCTGAGTTCAAAGCTATCCTAAGACACTGACTAGCTGTGTGACCCTGGCCAAGTCACTTAACCCTGTTTGCCTCAGTTTCCTCATCTATAAAATAAGCTGAAAAAGAAATGGCAAACCACTCCAGTATCTTTGCCAAGAAGACCCCAAATGAGATCCAGAAGAGTCAGATATGACTGAAAAACAACAAATGTTCATGCAAGGTCTTGGTGAGACAGACAAAAACAAGAGTACCAGCCCTCAAGGAGTTTACAGATCCACTGGAAGTTACTGTTTCTCCCACTGGAAGTTACTGTTTCTCCCTCCTACTTCTCCTTATCTGTGGAGCTGAACACTCAGAGCAAGAGGACATTAGAAACAGAACATGTTCTACCAACAGTCTTAGAAATCCTGTTCCTCAATGTTTTAGGTGATTGCACATGTATAACCTGTACCTGATTGTTTACTGTCTCAGGGAGAGGGGAGGGGAAGGAGGGGAGAGGAATAGAATTTAGAACTCAAAACTTATAAAAAAAAGTTTAACATGTAACTGGGGGAAAAAATAAAATGCATTTTAAAAAATCCTTTTCCTCAAAGGACATAACCATCACCGATAACCCCCTTTAGCTACAGGCTCTCCAGGAGTCTGCTGAGGTGGAGGTCCTTCTGGGAGATAGTCCTGCTGGTTTGCAATACTGTTATGGTCTAAGTGTGCACAGCCATTTGTTAAGGTCTAGGGGTGTTGGGAACCCCAAAATGCAGGGCAAAAGATGCAGGTCCTGCCTCAAAAGAATTCAACTCAAGCCTATTTTCAGGGATAAAGTCTATTAAAACAGTGGTTGGGATGAGCTAGATCCCTAGTGAGTTTGCCCTATTGGCCAGATTTTAAGAATCTGAGCCTTTGTAATGAGAATATAACCATACTCTTAAGGAATCTGAGCAATTTAATGGGGGCAAGATGGACGCTTCTGTACAAAAAGACTATGAGAAGGTCTGGATGTGATCTAGGAGTGGGCAAGTAGTCTGGGGTGACTGGGAGGTAACAGAGAAGGACCTGGAAGGACTCAGGCCACATGGAAGGAGTCTAGATGGAATCAAGGAGCGGTGGTCTAGGGTGGGGCCAGGTGCAGTTTATGACAGCTGGGCTGGGTTAAAGGTAACAGAAAATTGGCAGTTAGGGCAGGGTCAAAGCCACAATGCCAGGACAGTTGAAAGGATTATACAGAGATGAACTTGGCCTGGGCCATATGGAACAGTTCAGAAGTTTGAAGAGGGGGTAGGGTGGAGAGAGGGTTTCCAGAGCCTATACCCCATCATTACCACTGCATTAGCTGCTGAAAAACTAATTTTGTAAATATTCAAGAATAAATTAGATAATGGATCCATAGACCAAATGGGTAATTAAGTGTTTTCATCATCAAGTGGGATCTGTTTCTGTACAACATTATCTACTGTTACTGTCTGTACTCATTTGTATAAGGTAAACACAATATGTTTCGAACAGTCAGCCCCATCCACTATCGTTTTCTCTTGGCTGCCAAAAAAAAAACAAACCAGAAACCTGAAAAGCTAATGCCATCCTGGGTTTCAGTAAATGAGAGTGAATGTGCAGTCCCGGGAGATGATAGTCTCACTGTACTCTGCCCTAGTGGGACCACACCCAGAGTACCTGCAGGGTTCAGTTCTGGGCACCACTTTTAGGAAGCACATTTGATAAATTGGAAGGCAATATCTCTGATCCTTTGGTGGATTAAGTGCCACCTTCCCATACAAGTGTCCCATGAATACTACTTCCTCTGAGAATCCCTCAGTTTATCCTATCTGTATCTTGTTCCTACATAATTATTTACATGTTGTCTCCCACATTAGACTGTGAGCGCCTTTCTTTGTAGGTGCTTAATAAATGCTTGTTGTTGTTTTTGTACTTACTGTTGAAGAGAATACTTAAGAGATCATAGAATAAGTACTTATCTGGCCTCTGGACCCAGATGGCTTTGCACAACCTTCCCTCACTTGAATACAATTCACTTGCAAGTCATGGCATCACCTTTCTAATGTCATGGTCCTCTTCAAGAATGAAGGACAAAGGGGCAGCTAGGTGTGGCGAAGTGGGTAGAGCACAGGCCCTGGAGTCAGGAGGACCTGAGTTCAAATCCGACCTCAGACACGTAACACTCACTAGCTGTGTGACTCTGGGCAAGTCACTTAACCCCAATTTCTTCACATAAAAAAAAAGTGAAGGACAAACAACCTCTGCGAGTAAAAAAGGAGCTGCCCACTGGGGACCAAACTTCTAGATGGGCAACACGGATTCCTTCCTTTCTTCCTTCCCTTCTGTCCCTATATCACACCCTTAGGGGTGCAGTGCCCAAAGGGAATGTAAATTTTAATCTCTGAAACTTTCCATTTGTTTTTCTCCCTTAAAGACCAGCCTTAACCCCAAATCACTGGGCTCACCTTGATCCTACAACAATGCATCTCTGGCCAAGCCTTACTAGGTCATTGTTTGGGCTTTGATTGGCTAAGAATGAATGTAAACAGAGCAATTGTTTCTGTTTTGGCCAGCAACCCTGAGGACCTTCCCCTTCCAGATCTTTTTTTTTTTCTGGAGGCCATTCTTTGCTTCATTTCTTATTGAGCCTTAATTACTGAATGAACTTTTTAGTCAAATTGAGATCAGTTAAAGACCTTAGCTTGAAAAGGGCAAAGTCTCTCGCTGCATCAAGGGTCATCTCCAGTTGTTCTGATCTATATCTGGCCACTGGACCCAGATGGCTCTGGAGGAGAAAGTGAGGCTGGTGACTTGGCACAGCCCTGCCTCACTTAAATCCAAGTCACTTGCATGTCGTGGCTTCACCTCCCTGGTGTCATAGTCCTCTTCCAGAACGAAGGACAGGGGGGCAGCTAGGTGGTGCAGTGGATAGAGCACCGGTCCTGAAGTCAGGAGGACCTGAGTTCAAATCCAGCCTCAGACCAAACACTTGACACTTATTGACACTTACTAGCCATGTGACCTTGGGCAAGTCACTTACCCCAATTGCCTTTAAAAGAAAAACTAAGGGAAGGACAAGCAGCTGCAACAAGTACTTAAAGGACAGTCGTTTGGAAAAGCAATTGTGCTCATTCTGCTTCACCTTTGAGGGTAGACTTAGGATAAGAAGGGGGAAGCTAGGCAGCTAGGCACCACAATAGATTAGAGCACTGGGCCCAGATTTGGGCAGACCTGAGTTCAAATTCCACCTCATAGTAGCTGTGTGACCTAGGCAAGTCATTTAACCTCTGTCTGCCTCAGTTTCCTCATCTGTAAAATAGGAATAATAATGGCACCCCTCTCTCTCAAGCTTGTTGTGTGAGACTCAAATGAGAGAATATTTATGAAGCGTTTTTCAAACCTTAAAGCACTATATAAATGATAGCTATTTTTCTTATTAAGTTGTAGCACCTGGAAATAACTTTAATGCTGGTGGTGGTTGTGGGTGTCCCTGTAATATGTGCATTTGATTGTTAATATTCATTAAGGAGGCCTTCTCCTTGAAAGTCTTCTCTGGGGCTTTTAATCAGATCCTATTACAACAATTAGCTCTGGTTTTTTAGACTGTGGCAATGTAATGGTGCCCCCCTCTGCTGGAGGACGTCTATCTAGATGGGGATAGTCACTGGTCATGGTGGCAGACACCTATAATTGCTTAAGCTCAGGAGTTCTGAGCTGCAATAGGGCCAAAGTTTATTGACTGCCTATGAAGTCTGGCATCAATATGATAAGTTGCTGGGAGTGGCTGTCTAAGGACAGGTAACTTGGCACAGGTAAGAAACAGAGCATGGCAGTCAACAGTGGGATCAGACAATGAGCAGCCACTGTACTTTTATCCTAGGCAAAAAAAGGAGACCCACATAAACAAAGCTAATGCATCCAAGATTAGGAGGGAAGCAGAAAACTGGGAGAGAACTTTTACAACCAGTGTCTCTGATAAAGGCCTCATTTCTAAAATATATAGAGAACTGAGTCAAATTTATAAGAACATAGTCATTCCCCAGTTGATAAATGGTCAAAGGATATGAATAGACAGTTTGCAAAGGAACTAAAGCTATCTATAGTCATATGAAAAAATGCCCTAAATCACTATTGATTAGAGAAATGCAAATCAAAACATTTCTGAGGTACCACATCATAGCTATCAGATTGGCTAACGTGACAAAACAGGACAATGATAAAGTTGGAGAAAATATGGGAAAATTGGAACACCAATGCAATGTTGGTGGAGTGGTTAAATGATCCAACCATTTTGGAGAGCAATTTGGAACTATGCCCAAAGGGCTATAAAATTGTGCATACCCTTTGACCCAGCAATACGACTTCTAGGTCTATATCCCAAAGAGATCATACAAATGGGGAAAGGACCCACATGTACAAAAATACTTATAGCAGCTCTTTTTGTGGTGGTCAAGAATTGGAAATTGAGGAGATGCCCATCAATTGAGGAATGGCAGAGCAAGTTGTGGTATGTGAGTATGATGGAATACTATTGTGCTACAAAAATGATGAGCAGGCAGACTTTTAAAAAACCAAGAACTGATGCAGAATGAAATGAGCAGAACCAGGAGAACATTGTACACAGTAACAGCCACATTGTTCAATGACTGCCTGATAGACTTGGCTCTTCACAGCAATGCAAGAATCCAAAACAACTCCAAAAAACTCATGATGGAAATTGCTATCCACATCCAGAGGAAGAACTGTGGAGTCTGAATGCAGATCAAAGCATACTATTTGCTCTCTTTTTGTTGTTGTTGTTGTTTTGTTTTGTTTCTTCTTTCTTGTGGTTCCTCCCATTAATTCCAATTGTTCTTTACATCATGACTAATGCAAAAATATGCTTAATATGAATGTGTAAGTTGAGTCTATATCAGATTGCACTCTGTCTTGGCAGGGAGGAGTGAGAGGGGAGAAAATTTAAAACTCAGAATCTTATGGAAGTGAATGTTGAAAACTAAAAATAAATTAATTATTAAAAAAAAAAGGGAGACCCAGTTCAAAAATTTTTTTAAAAGATGGAGGCAGTCTCAAATGTCTCCCAAAGCAAAGAAGAGGAATGTTTGTCCCTCTGAACTACCCAAATGCCAGTCTGTTCTCAAACCCCCATAATATTCAGTAGAGTTTTATAACTATTAGAGGTGTCCAAAATTGGAATGGGTTAGTTCAGGACACAGAAAGAGCCTTCAAGTGGACCTGGAAGACAATTTTCCAGGGTTATTTTAGGAGGAATTCTTGGTCAGAGAGAGATTGAATTAGTTGGCTATTGTAGTTCTTTCCAACTGGCTTAAAAAAAAAAAGTAATGTTTACAACAAAGTGCTTAATTTGTAATCTTGCAAACCATACTACCTGAAACTTCCCTCCCCCATTCCTGTTAGCTCTTTCCTATCGAGCCTTGTACTATTTTAAACTCTTTGATGAGAGCAATGAAATGAATTGTTCTTCCAAATTTTGAAGGCTTGGGGATTTACATCTGGTTGGAAGCATTTCTGTTCCAAGAATGTCAAAGCTAGTGACCTTTTTTATGTGAATATGTTTCTCCATCTGTCCCATACATTTAGTGTAGGTCAGACTCACAGGATGTTAGAGCTGGAAAGGACCCTAGAGATTGCTCTCCAGCCCCTCATTTTATAGGTGAGAACACTGAGGCCCAGAGAGCTTAGGTCTCTTGCCTAAGGTCACAGAGGCAGACCAGGATTCGAATCCAGGCTTCCTGAGATCCAATCCAATGCTCTTTTCACTACTTCTCAGCTGCCACCTGGGTGTAAGGCTATGCAAATATTCACAGTTCCATTCTGGAATTCCTTCTTAGCTCTCTGATGATGCCAAGCTATCCCAAGGTTTATTTATATTTCATTTATCAACAAGGTCCAGAAATGTACTGTTCAATTATGGCACTGACTTGTCTCCCAGCTTTAGAGAAAGGTTTGAAAATCTCTCTGACAGGCTTAAGAGGAAAGTGTAATTTTTTCTAGGCCAATGGCCCCTTTCTCATCTCTTAGAACTTCCTTGGTACCATAACCAACATTCTCATTAGTTTTCTCCTTCCCCTTATTTACTTAAGTATATGCTTCCAACTCAGTATGACAAAGCATTTATTGAACATCTACTGTGGGCCCCAAAAGGGGTCTTGATCTCAGAGAACTTCTACTGGGGGTCAGGAAAGTGAATAATTATATGCAAAATATATGCAGATTAGATACAAAGGAATTTCAGGGAAAGGGGAGATAGAAAACAGGAAAGGCTTCCTACAAAAGTTATCCGCTTAACTGTGCTTTGAAGAAAGCTAGAGATTCTATAAAATGGAGTTGACGAAGTGAGGAAGGAGTGTTCCAGGCATGAGGGACAGACAATCTGTGACAAGGCACAAAGGTGGGTGATTGGAACATTAGGTATACCTAGAGAGCAGCAGTTGGAAAGAGCACTGAATTTGGAATAAGCGGACCTGAGTTCAAATCCTGCATCTTCCATATACATTCTGTATGACTCTGCCTTGATTTCCTTACCTATAAAATTAAGAGTTCAGATGAGATCATCTCTAAGATTCTTTACAGCTACAAATCTATGTTTATTAGTCTACCTGCTGGCCAAATATCGCATAGCTTCCTATGCTGCTGAGAGGCAGGGACCACTAGCCTCTCACCCCTCTGTCTCCCTCTTCCAGATCCCGTTCTCAACCCCAGTTGTCCAGATTGTGGTTCATTATCTGGATCTCTTAGAGCCTAAGAGTTCAAATAAACCGTCCTTTTACTAAAAACCTATTTCGATACCCCCAGGTAAAAGCAGTTCCCTAGGCAATTAAAAAGCAATTTACAGGAAGATAAAAGCTGCTACTAAATAGGTTAAAAGCAAAGAGTAGGGAAGTTGTCTGGGATCTCGAGAGTTCCCTAACAGAGTCTTAAAGCTGTCTTTATATCCTTTTTGCCAAATGGCCCACCTGGAGACAAAATTAACTCAAACTGCTGCTCCATAACTTCTTTACTTTTCTTTACAATCCCAAATGGTGTTGTGGGAGTACAAAGGGTTAAATCAAGCCCTAATTCCACCAATATCCTGACCCACCACAGAGGGCAACCAGGATGGTGAGATTAAAATTGAAGCCATGTCATATGAGAATCTGTTGGAGGAATTGGGCAAAATTAACCCAGAAAAGATTAAGGTGGAACATACTGTTGTCTTCTCATGTTTGAAAGGTTGTTATACTATATGGAAAAAGAATTAGACTCCCTCTCCTTGTGCCGTGCCTCCCCTCTTGCCTCCCCCCCTCCCCCCATAGTTCCAGTGGAGAGCATTAGAACTGATGACTAGGAGGTATAAAAAAGCCTTTGGCTCAATATAAGGGGATATTTCCAACCGAGCTGTCTAACAATGGAGTGGGCAGCCTTATAAGGTAGTAACTTCTTAATCACAGTAGGTATTCCAGTAGAGGCTTAATCCCAATTAATGACCATTTGCTGGGGTTGTTTGTGCTCTAGATAAGAGTTGGACTATTGGCCCTCTGAGATTCTTGCCAAATCTAAAAGGTGACAATTGTGTCATTCCTTTCCCCCAAGGGGGCTCCTTAGCCATTTGAGGTTTTTCTCCTCCAAGAAGCTCCCCAACATATTGATTCTGGTTTTCCATGGAGGTTACCAATGATCTTTTGGTCCTTCTTCCTCATTCCCAACTCTGCAGGCACTTGGGCTTCCCCATCCTCAGGCCTGACCAATGACCCTGTCTTTTAAGGTAGGCAGAACTCTATACTTTCTATCAGAACCCAAAAGCAGCCTCCTTCCTGTCTCTAAGCTGAGCTGATGACGCTGGCAGGAGCTGATTAGACTCTCTTCCTTTTATCAATCAATTGTAGGGAGATTAATAAATGAATGAGTCACAGTTCCCCCAGGATCCAGTCTGGGCACTGCCAGAGCCCACTTCCCCACTCATACCCTCCCTGGTATCCAGGGCTCGTCAGAGTAACGAACGGCTCCAATTATCTGTTGGTTTATTTTAGGCACTGCAGATGCTGCCAGATGTTTACTATTTGATGTCAAGAAAATTACACTGCACAGGGGGCAGCAGGCACGAGGCTGTGGGGGATCCTGAGTGATACAAAGAGAGCTACCCCAGATCCTAGACACATGGAAGCTCCCATCCAGATGTGGCCCAGCCCCCTCCTTGATGGAGTCTGGGTTTGCTGAGTCAGCAATTCCAGGCTTCACCCCCATCTCCAGAGCCTAGGTTTCACACGTGGCCCAGCGTTTGAGGTGTCAGCATGTGACGCAGACTGCCATGCTCTGGATCCATCAATGGAGAGATTTCCAACTTTCAGAGTAAAGTCTCTCAGAGCAACACGTCATGGGTCCCCATCCCGGCACTGTTGGAAAGAAGACTGACCTTGGAATCACAAAGGCTTAGGGTGATGTTCCAGTTCTGCCATTTAGCTAGATGACCCTGAACAAGCCACTCTATTCGAACATCAATTTCTCCATCAGTAAAATGGCGAAGGAGAGGAGCGGAGAAGGCTGGGAGGTAGATTTCAAAGGTCCTTTTCAGCTCTAGCATTCTATGAATCACCTGGAGACAACTCCCTCCAAAGCTAGGTAAAACACAGCATAAGCATGTGGGTAAGTAAGTAGATAATGTTGGCCTTGCCCAGGACCCCACACAGACTGATTTGCTGCTAGTAAACATGTTTTCCGTTGGTAGAGCCTGGTATTATTTGCAGAGGCTATCTCTGTTTGCAAAATCTGTTGCTATTTGAAGAACCTGGTACATTGTTTCTGTTGTTCAAACTGATAGCTCATCTCTGCCATGGTTGGTCAGAGTTTTAGGTTCCTTCTGTTTCCTTTTGAAGAAGGCTGGTACTGATCCCGGCGTCACCCTGAACCATGTTTACTTGTGCTAGTAAAGAACGAGAAACATTCCATTCACCTGCCTGTCCTTCTAGCTGTCCATCTCTTCACCCATCTATTTCTATCTCTTTCTCTATGAATGAATGAATGAATGAGCAAATGAATGATGAATGAAAAGCAAGAAAGTGAATACTCTTTGTCAAATACTGTACTAAGCATCTGAGAAAGAAGATAGTCCCTGCTCTCAAGGAGTTCACTCTTTAATTAGGGAACACAACATGCAAGAGAAGTCAGTTGTGGAGAGAACTGTACAGGAGAGAAGATGGAGGACTAAACATCTTCTCTGATCCCCAAAACTTCTCAAACCCCTCCCAAACAGAAATTATGCATCAACAGGTAAAGCAATTTCAGTTGTCTCCGTGGCCTAAAACACCCAGAATCCAAAAGAAGGTTAAAAAAAAAAGTCCATGAACCTAACCCTTAATTCACTCCACACTACCCTCCTCCCCCCATCTCATACAAAAGAAAAAGAGGAATGCCTTCAAAAATATAAAATACTAGAGCTCCAGCCTTGGAGTCAGGAGGACCTGAGGTCAAATCTGGCCTCAGACACTTGATACTTACTAGCTGTGTGAACCTGGGCAAGTTACTTAATCCTGATTGCCTCATCCCCCCCAAAAAAAAATATATATATAATACTAAAACTATCAAAAGACCAAATAGAGATCTTAAATAACACAGTCTCAGAAAAGGAAATAGCTATAGCTGTAGAGGAACTACCAAAGGAAAAAACTCCTGGTCTTGAGGGATTTATGGGAGAATTCTATCAAAATTTTAAAATTCAGTAGCCATACTTTACAAATTATTCTCAAAAATTAAGAAAGAAAACACTTTACCAGAATCGTTTTATGAGACAAATATATTCTTAATTCCAACACCAGAGAAAGTTAAAACTCAGGGAGGAAAAAAAAACTACCGGCCAATATCATTAATGAACATTGACTCAAAAATCCTAACAAAATCCTGTCTAACAAACTATAGCAATTCATCCAAGAAATCATTCATTATGACCAAGTGGGTTGTATGCCAAGGATGCAAGGATAGTTCAACATTAGGAAAATAATTAACATGATCAATAATATTAAAAACCAAAACATCCCAAACCACATGATCATCTCAATAAATGCAGAAAAAGCCTTTGACAAAGTATAACATTCTTTTATACTAAAACCTCTATAAAGCATAAAGGAAACATTTTTTTAAAAATAGCAGAAAAAGCTTCTATTGAAAACCAAAAGAAAGCATCATATGCAATGGAAATACACTAGAACCTTTTCCAATAAATATGGGAGTAAAGCAACTATACCTATTCTCCCCACTATTATTTGATATGGTTCTGGAAATGCTAGCAACAGTAATAAGACAAAGAAATAAAGGGCATAAAGCTAGGTAAAGAGGAGATAAAACTATCCTAATTTACTGATGATATGATGATATACTTGGAGAAATCTTAGGGAATCAACAAGGATAATAATTGAGATAATTTATACCATCAACAAAGTTTCAAGCTATGAAATATATCCTCAAAAAATCAATATTTCTATATTTAAAAAATATAAGAAGCAATAATAGGGGAATTCCATTACAAATAATTACAAAATGAATGAAATATCTGGGGATTGACCTACCAAAGCACATAAAAGATTTACATAGATTCAATTACAAAGTGCTCCTTAAAGAAATAAACAATAACTTAAATAGCTGGAGGACTATTCAATGCTCATGGCTAGGTCATGCCAATATAATAAAAATGGCAATACTACCAAAATTAATTCACACTTTTAATACTTTACCAACCAAATTACCAAGGGGATACTTTACAGAATTTGACAAAATAAAAATACAATTCATTTGGAAAAAATAAAAGTTGTAGAAAACCATCTAGGGAATGATGAAAATAAGTAAGGATAAAGGGAAAATAGCCCTTCCAGAAACAGTCATTAAAATTATCTGGTATTGGTTAAAGAATAGGGAGATAGATCAATGGAACAGACAAGACAAGAGAGAATCAGAAACAATAAAACTCAACAGCCTAGAGTTTGATAAAGTGGAAAACATAAATTACCTAGGAAAAATACTCCTTATGCAATAAAAATTTCTGAGAAACTAGAAAGCATTCTGACATAAATTAAACTTAGACCAACACCTTACACTATATGGTGGCAGTTGGGGTTAAGTGACTTGTCCCACAAGCTAGTAAGTGTTATGTGTCTGAGTCCAGATTTGAACTCAGGTCCTCCTGACTCCAGGGCTGGTGCTCTATCTAGTGCACCACCTAACTGCCCCCAAATATATTCTTAATTCCTACACTAGGGAAAGATAAAACTCACGGGGGAAAAAACTACTGGATATGATACCTTAATATTTAAAACATGCTATTAGAAAATTAAGACAAAGTAGAAAAATTACAAACAGATCTGATACTTCTCAGAGCTGTGGGTATGTATTATTAACCAAGCAAGAAATAGAGACAGTTACAAAAGATAAAATGGATAATGTTGAATACTTGAAACTGAAAAGCTTATGCACAGAAAAAATCAATGCACCCAGGATAAGAAAGGAGGAGTCAAATGGGAAAAAAAAAGTCTTTATATCAAATTTCTCTGATAAGGGTTTGGTATCTAAGATGTATAAATAATTGATAAATATTCTTGGGAATAATAGCCATTTGACTCTAGATAAGGAATCAAAGTATATGAACAAATGACTCTTAAAAAGGAGAATTGCAAAGTATTCACAACCACATGAAAGAATGCTGCACATCACTAATAATAAGAGAAATGCAAATCAAAAAAATCCTGAGGTTTTACCTCACAACTGAAAATTAGCCCCCAAAAATGGCAATAGTCAATGTTGAAGTGGTTATGGAATGACAGGCACACTAATACAATGCTAGTGGGACTGTGAGATGGCACAAGCATTTTGGAAAGCAATTTAGAGTAACGTACATTAAGTGACTAAGATGTCCATATCATTTCAACCAGAGACTCCATTACTGGGCTAACACCTCAAGGAAGAAAGTCCCCATATACTCCAAAATATTTATAGCAGCACTTTTTGTGATAGCTAAGAATTGGAAACTAAGTCAATGCTGAGGAATGGCTAAACAAATTGTGGTACATTAATGTAATGTAATATTACTGTGTTGTAAGAAATGATGTGTGTGATGAAAACAGAGAAGCCTGCAGAGTGAAGTAAGCAAAGCCAAGAAAACGATCTACACAATAACTACACGGTAAATGGAAAAAACAACCACACCTCCAAAAATCAAAAATCAATGTAATGAAGTTATAAAGATCAAGCAGAACTTCATTAAAGAAATATTAAAGGATATCCAATCCAGCCCTTTGTAGAAGTTGGAGGTCCATAGGTGTTACACATTTCACATTGCTTTCAGATTTTTTTTCAATACATTTATCAGCTATACTTTTTCTCGCTCTCTAAAAAATGCTGTTTATTTTACAGGATAGCTCTTCTGGGGCAGGGCCAGGGGAAGGAGGAAGGACACTTAGAGTAACTGTGAAGATATGAGAAACAGAAGATATCAATAAAAAATTATTTAAAATAAAAAAGAAATGTGCAGGAAACTTTTAGATGCTCTGGGGTATATGTCCACATAGAGGAGCCCACCACCATCAGAAAGGAGGGAATGTGCCTACTAGACAGAGTGGAGAGGGATTCTCAATTCCCTCCCATGGGGGTGGGGATGGGAGGTGGGACAGCAGTCAGTGTATGGCCAGAAAGGAGAGAGGGATGGATATTGAGGAAGGGAGAAGATGGTCACATTTGGTGCTGGTTCCACCTGGGGTCCTCCAGCCCCCCACATGGCATCCGGGACAGTCTGTCAGAAAGAGGTAGAAGCTGGCTCCCATTCAGTGCCAGTCCTGTATAGGTTCCTTCAGGAGCTCCCCAGCAGGGTCTGCAGCAGCCCACCAGCCCTCTAACTATGAGTCCAATTCATTTCATCTCCTGCTCCCAAGGTCCTTCATTAAGGACCTAAGTATTTTTCTCTCCTTTTCTCCTGACTCCAAGAGACACAGGAAAAAGAAATAAGAGTGAAGTCAGGATCAAGTGAAATAATATATGTAAAGTTCTTTGAAAACCTTAAAATGCCATATAAATGTCAGGCATCATTATTATTGCTATCATAGTGAAAAGCAGCAACTCAGCTCCATGTCACCCTCCCCCACAACTAGACACAGAGGAGAGTAGAAGAAAAGGATAAATGTCCTACCCTTTGCCCCCACCCCACCTACTGGGACCCTGCTCTGGGTCCATTCTTCCTCATTCTCTTCTCCAGACCACTCAAGGATCTAGATGATCTCCAGATGTCCTCTCCCATTCTAATCAGAGAAAAAGCACCCTCTCCTCTTTTTTCAGAACTGCTCAGCTCACCTAGGGGGACCCTCATCCTCCTGGCCCCAAATGTTCACACAGAACTGTGTGGTCTATGAAAGAGGTGACTCCTCCAATTAATGTAGTGGGAAGAGGGCTAGACTTGGAAGGCCTGGGTTCAAATCACATCTTTTCCACTTGTTACCAGAGTAATAATAATAGTCATTCACCATCTGGGTGAAGCCTATGATACAGCCTGCTCTAGACCATAGAGAACTTAAGGTCAAACCATGGGGAATTTTTAATAGCAAATTAGCTGATCTACTTTTCAGTTAAAAATTTGAGAACTTGTACAGTTAACAAAGGTCTAGGTATTCAGCAGGTAACAAGCCCAGGTAAGGCATAGCACTGAAAGGGTAAAACATTTCACTGAGACAGAAATGAATAACATGGCAACAGCAATCAATCACCATCTGCAACCCTGGGTATTAGAATCTCATGCTCCTTTCCCAAATGGTAATTTTAGTCTCAAGCTCTCCAAATTCTTGACTCTGGTAGCGAAGGCATGGGCACAGACTCTCTCTTTCTCCCTCTCTCTCTGTGTCTCTCTATCTCTCTGTCTCTGTCTCTCTCTGTCTCTGTCTGTCTGTCTGTCTCTCTCTCTCCAGACAGAATAAGTTGGGTTAGTTAAATGCTCGCAGCCCTATTGAAAACTGTTCCTGCCTTTGTAAATTAGTCTAATAGTTCTAGAAAGGAATTTGGAATTGTGCAAAGAAGGTGACTCAAATGCACTTATCCCTTGACCCAGAGAACCCACTCTTAGGAATATACCCCAAGGAGACCAATGACAAAAGGAAAGGCCCCAGTGCATAAAAACACTTGCTATAACCCTTTTTTCTGGTACCAAAGAATTGGAAAAGAGGTAGATGCCCATTGATTGGATAATGCTGAAACAAGTTATGGCACATGAATATAATGGAATATTCCTGGGCTGCAAGAAGCAGTGAATATGATGAATGTACAAAAGCATGGAATGGCATATGATTTGATGCAAAAGTAAGCAAGAAAAACCACGTCTCCATAAATGACAACTGAAAAGAATAACAACCAGACAACCAAAACTGAACTTTGTGAAATCATAATGACCAAATTTGACTCCAAAGAAGAGTTATGAGATGGTATCTCCCCCCATTTCTTTGCAGAGGTAAGGAAATGGGTGCGGCATACTACGTATAATGTCAGACTTTAAAACTCCTACAGTAGACCAGGAGACCCAGTTCCCTGGCTACCCTTCTCTCTAATGCTACCTTGCATGTTTATCTCGTATGTACTGATCTGTGTGTATGTTGTTTTCTTCCATTGGAGTACATGCTTCTTGAGGGCAGGGACTAGTTTTTTTTTGTTTCCTTGTTTGTTTTGTATTGTTTTTGCTTTTTCTTTATATCCCTTGCACTTACCACATTGCCTGGCATATAGTAAAAACTTAATAAATGCTTATTGATTAGCTGATTGATTGCTGGTTAGTGTTGCTGGAAGGTGTCGTGTTTCTTCTTTTTTATTTTTTGTTATAAGCAATGGCTCCCTGGGATGGGGAGGTGCAGGTATGTGCTATAGTGAGCTCTAACAGGCTCTGGAGAGCCACTTGTTAAATTTTCAATGTGATCATTTACCCCTCAGAAATGGGCTACAAATCAGTGATTAATTTTTGTTGTTGTTGTTGTTGTTGATTGTCCAGACTTAAGAAGCTGATGGAGAAGATACTGTAATGCAGATTAGAGGTAAAAGTGTGTCACACTTTTAGAGAGCTGGTTGATAAAAATTTACCAGTATACCCCTGGGAAAGGACAAAGGTACATTGGGAAATTTAGGGGATTTAGAAACAAAAGGTATCAATGAAAATTTATTTTATTTTTTCCTGTATTTTTAAAATATTCTTATTGATGTCTTCTGTTTTTTACACCATCATAGGTATCTCAAGTATACTTCCTCTCCCCCTTGCAGAGAGCCATTTCATGTAACAAATAGTATTTTTAAAAGAAGAAAAAATCAGCACAACTGATCAATATATTGAAAAAATCTGAAAACAATGTGCAATGTAGGACTGGATCAAGGGTATTGTCTCATATCTCTTTATTGAAGTCCTGCTTGATCTTTATTATCTTGTTATATTTATTTATTTATTTGGTGTGTAAGTTGTTCTTTCCATTTACATTGTTGTAGTTATTGTGTAGATTGTTTTCTTGGCTCTGCTTACTTCGCTCTGCATCAGTTCATGTAGATCTTTCCATGCTTCTCTGTATTCATAATATACCTCATTTCTTACATCACAGTAAGATTCCATTATATTCATGTACCATGATTTGTTTAGCTGTTCCCCAATTGATGAGCATTTGTTTTGTTTCCAATTCTTTGCTATCACAGAAAGTGCAGCTATGTTGTTGTTCAGCAGTTTTTCAGTCATGTCCGACTTCATGACCATATTTGGAGTTTTCTTGGAAAAGATACTGGAGTGGTTTGCCATTTTCTTCTCCAGCTCATTTTATAAATGAGGAAACTAAGACAATCATGGTTAAGTGACTTGTCCGGGATCACCTAGCTACTAAATGTCTGAGGCCAGATTTGAACTCAGGAAGACAAGTCTTTCTGATTGCAAGCCCAGGTCTCTATCTATTGCACCACCTAGCTGACCCTTATATAGACATTTTCTCCTTATCAATTACTTCTTGGTGTATAGCCCAGTAATGAAGTCTCTGATTGAAAGGATTTAGACATCTTAGTCACTTACTTTGCATAATTCCAAATTGCCTTTACAGCTCCACCAACAGTATATTAGTGTGCCTATCATTTCACACTCACTCCAACATTGACTATGTCATTTTTGATCATCTTTACCAATCTGTAGAGTGTAAGGCTGTAAGGCAAAACCTTTGACCACTTTATCTATTGGGAAATGGCTAGAGAAATTTGATATAAGGGATTTATTTGTTTTTTTTTCCCCATTCACCACTTCCCTTCCTATCCTAGGTTTGGTTTAAATAGTTCAAAACTATTGAACTTTAAACTGCACTAAGACTTAGGGAACATCCTGTATTGTCTAATGATGGAATGAAGTCATTGTAATTATCAAGATATCTAAAAACTTGGTATTTGCCCCTTCCAAAAAATTACATAAATATGTCATTAATATAAATTTTTGTAATCAGCACACTTTAAAAACTAGGAAACAAATTTGTAGCCTGTTTTAACTTCCAAATGAAAGGTTTCAGAGGGCTTTGAAGCCACTGTTATAAACAAAAAAATCAGTATATTAACTTACAAGAACAACTGATTGACATCAGGGAAGATGGAAATTTGCTGTCAGAATATCAACAAAAATATATTCATAATTGGTACATGGGGTTGAAAAAATTAGCATCTTGACTAAGATAAGTACCATCAACAATCTCCATTTGAATTGATGCATTCTGGTGAAGTATCTTTTTCAGCTATGACAACCACTAAAATCAAGGGTCAAAATACTCTGCACTTAAAACCAAACCTTTGAATATCTGTTTGACAAAGTGTTAAACCAAGACTTTATAAAATAATGAAATATATTCGATCACACTGCTCTCATTTTTAGTAAGAGAAAGTTTTTCTATTGTTAAAAAATAAAATATTTATTTTTAAAATATTACTTATCTCATCTTTATCTTATCTTTTAATTTCTGTTTTTATGTTTCTTTCATAATGTACATCATATTTTAAGTATAAATATTACATATATAATATATTTAATAAGTAAATATACATATGTTCAGGAGCCATATTCAAGTATTTTGTGGATATGAGCGTGCAATAAAGAGTTTGTTAATCACTTCTCTCTCTTACTTCTCCTAGTGACTATTCCAAATCTCATCTCAAATGAAGCTCCCAATACCTTCTCAAACCTACTCTTTTTTTCAGTATATTCTCTCACCTTCAACCTTATTGAAGAAACAGGGACCATCTAATGATGGCCATGTTCTCCTCCAACTATCTTCAATTTCATTCTGTATCTGAAAACCTCAGTATATCTTTTCCTATCCTCTCCTCTTTTACTACTTCCTCTGAAGAAGTAGAAATCCTCCATGCCCTCTACCTGTGCCTGAAATCCCTTCCTCTCCTATCTTCTCCAAGGGCATGCCTCATTAGAGCATCACCCCATATCTCTCATCTTCACATTGTCCTCAGGGGCAGGCCAATTCCACACTAACTACAAAAAAAAACCACTCAGGTCCACTCTATTCTAGACAAAATGAAAAACTTCTCACTTGATCCTGACATCCTCTCAAATTATCATCCTATAGGGCTCCTTTTCATGACAAAATTCCTTAAAAAAAAAAAGAATCACATATTCACAGCCTCCATTTCCCTATCACCTCAATTCCTTGGCTTTGCTGTTTGCATAAGCTATTTTCAAAAGTTTCAGAATATTTAAATAAAAAACAGTGAAGGTAACTAAATTCATACATACTGTCAATGTGCAGTTATCCATGGGGAATATATACGAGGTGTTCCAAAAGTGTTAGTGCCATTTTAAGTAAAAACTGCACTAAGACTTTTGGAACACTGATTATTACAAATTTTTCAAATTCTTATGATGCTATCTCTTTAAATACTTTTATTGAACAGGAATTTTAGTTACTCTAGGCTTAACAGAAGCTGTGAAAGAAAACTCTCTTATGTGTAACAGGGGACAGTTGGCCATTGGGTTACACTAACAAATTTTTAAGACTTGGATTTTGGCCTTTTGCTGAGAGGCAATTTTACCCACTCACAAAATGATGTACAGAACATGGCGAAGAAATCTCCTGAGGAAGTCAGCCCTGGAGGGCAGTGCATCTGGGGAAAAAAAGAGCTAGAGGTTTTAATGAATGAAAACCTCACTATGAGTCAACATTTTGATGTAGCTGTCAAGAGCACCTGCTGCATATATAACCTGTTTCAAATTGCTTACCATTTTAGGAAGAGGGGAGGGAAGAGAGGAAGGAAAATTTAGAACTCAAAATCTTGGAAAAATGAATGCTAAAAATTGTCTTCACATTTAATTTGGAAAAAATAAAATGTTATTAAAAATGTGAATGAGTGAAATAAGAGAAATAAAGATTATGAGTTCATTTTTTTATCCTTAAAAAAAGAGCATTTGCTACAAAGAGATTTTCCCCAGGTACCCGCTGTCTTCTCATTTTAACTGCATTAGATTTATTTGTGCAAACGCTTTTTAATTTTAATTTTATATGATTAAATTTGCCCATTTTGTCTTCTGCAATCCTCTGTATTGATTGTTTAGGTATGAACTCTTTCCTTATCCATAGATCTAATTAGATTTTTAAGGATTGGATGAAAATTTCATCAGATAAAATTGGGGATGTTGGTACGGATGGTCTTTTGCTTCTTTTCATATCTCCAATGCTTAGCACAGTGCCTGGCACATAGTAATCATTTAATAAATGTTTATTGAATTGAATTGAATTATTGAATTGAAGTCGGCGAGAGTCAGGTTGCACACAACTTTGAATGCCATATAATAGATTCTCAGTAAAGAATGGGTGACTTGACTGGACTGGAGAAAGTAGTTTCTACCCACAAGGAGAACTAGAGTTAATGAGCACCAGCTATGTGTAGCTTCTGACTCAAGAATACTCTATCTATAGAGTGGTAGCTGTGATGGAGTGAAGCAATCTTGGGACTTGGATTCAGGAGCCCAGAGTTTGGATCTCAGCTATGTAAGCTTGGGCAAATCACTTAATTTCCCTGAACCCAAGTTTTCTCACATGCAACATGACAGTGGTAGTACTTATACTCCTAGTGTAGTCACACTTTATTAAGCGTGTAGTCCTACAGAAATGTAAGATGAGCTATAGAAAAACGGCAAGAAGAAGCTCACCATGTTGAGTGAACTCACCTCCAGTAAATTTGATGCTGACATCTCCTCCGTGGAGAAGACTGCAGCCTTGGAGCTATTAACCTTTTCTGGAGCAATCAACCTGCTTCCTCCAACCCCATTCCTTACCTTCCCATGTCAGGAAAAACAAAACATTAATTATGTTTGTTTGGTTTTTTATCCCAACATTTAGTAACCTGACATTCATAACAATCTTTAGCTAGTTCCAGTACATGCCTTCATTGTAATAATAAAAAATAACACCAGCCCCAGTTTCCTGTTACCCAAAATTCCGTTTGTTCACTTGCTCCTCTATTTTTAAACATCTGATTAAATTTCATGCTTCAGATGAAAATTTCTGAAGTTGGAAGATTTTTGAACTTCGTAGGCTTTCTCATTTCTCCTCCTGTGTCCTGGAAGATCCTTCCTTCCTCTACTTTCCCTAGCTGGCTCTTCCCTTTCCTCTTTCCCTCCTCCCCTTTTCCTTCCCTGTTCCCCCTCCTCTTCATAATTTCTTTTCATTGGTTGAGACAGATGTCTGCATGTTTTCATATTCCATTTTCCTTTTAATAAATAAAAAATAAAACAATTACATGAAGTATATTATTTGAAAAAGCTAGTTATTAGGGAAGACAAAACACAAGGTCAAATTTGATGCCTTTAAAAATATAAAGCAGAAAGGAACCATAGAAATCACGAGGCATCACAAAATTTTAGAGTTGGAAGCTACTTAAGAGACTGACTAATTCAACCCATACCTGAAAAATAATTCCTTGACATCATATCTAACAAGTGGTCATCCAATCGCTGATGAAAAGCTTCCAGTAGAGAATTTATTACTTCCTATGGGAGCCATTACACTTTTACTTTGATCTAATTGTTAGAAATTTTAAAATTCCCTCCCAGTGTCACCAGTACTGGCTTAGTAGCTCACAGCAGTTAACGGCAGGCCAAGTCCAGTGATTTTTGTTCCTCCAAACTCAATATGAGTTGTCAATGTGATCATTGATAGGTCTAGACCTGAACAGGAACTCAGAGGTCACAAGACGGCAGCTTAAAAATGTTGTCTTGTACTTCTCTAAATAAGGGAAAAAATCCAAGACTAGGAAGGCAATCACCTTTTTGTGCTCTGTCTCCATCAAGTATATCCGAAGTATTGTGTTCAATTCTGAAAAAGCATGATTTTTTAAGAAGGGCATTGTTAAGCTAAAGAGTATACAAAGTAAGGTGGCCATGATGGTAAAAGATGCCAAGATTACTCCAAAGGATAATTGGCTGAAAGAACTGGAAATGTTTAGTCCAGAGAGACAGGGGACCTAGAGAAGATGTGGTAGCTGTCTTTAAGTATTTGAAGAACTATCTTGTGAAGATTTGTTCTACTTGGCCATATGGACAGAAGTAGGACTGAAAGGTGGAAGGATAGCTCACAGGTTCTCCTTGGAGAGACCAATAAAAGAGTTAGCAGAAGTTATTTAGCATGTGTCTATAGGCAACAAGAAACATCATTCAATATGGTGTTAGTGATCCTATGTTGCAAGGTTCATGTTAAATATTTTTAAAAGATCATAATGAATATAATCACAGCTTACATGCCAACATCTATTCCAGAAGACAAAAGATCAGAGAAATTCTATGACGAATTCACTAAGACCCCCAAATTAAATCAATATATACTTTAACATTCCAAGACTTCAATGCAAAAATGAGTATGAGAGAAATGTATCATTCACAAGTAAGAAATAAGAGAAGCCAATGTAGGCTATAGAGAACATTTTACAACTAAAGAAATAGCATGAATACCTTTTTCAAGAAGAAATTTTAGATGTATCATACAAAGCAAGAACCAACTAACCCTGAAATAATTAAACTGATCACATTTTAACAAATAAAAAGTGATTGCTGATGTTGGAAACATTTCCATTTCAGCTGTCTGTGTATATTCGGACCATCGACTTGTTAGAGTAAAGATCTAAATCAATACTAAATTAGAAGAAAGAATAAAAGTGAGAGGTGCGGCACACAATTAGAGCAACTCCAACTTGACCTATTTAAACAAGATATAGATACTGAAAAAAAAGAGACATGGAGTAGAATAGACATCAATAGTCTGTCACCATTTCCAAAGGAAGTTTAATCAATGCAAACTCATCATGAGGATATCCCCAAAAGCCTAAAAACTTTCTTAATTAGGAAAGACAATGACCTTGTCAAGCAGGTATTTACCAGCAATGGAAAATACCAGTTTAGAATATAAACTCATTTGGAAAAAAAAGGAGTGGGGGATAGAAATTATGAGTAGTATTGCCTCACAAAATATCAAGAAGCAATGGGCAAAAAAACATTTTAAAAGAAAGTTTAACAAAAGACTCCAGTAAGCAAAAGCATCCTCAAGGCATAAATGAAACTACAGTAAGAAAAATTAACTAATAAAATATGACAAACTCTTCCTTCACATCATTGGCAGTGGAGTCGATACATTTGGACTCTAAAATTAGAATTCCTGGTATGCTGCGTGGGGAAATAGAAATAGCACCAAAGAAAACAAAAATGGGGGAAAAGTAGCTAGACTAGACCAAAGATATGTAGTGGAAATTTTTGCTGCAGATAACACAGTTTTGCAGGCATTAGGAGATTAATTCTTAAGATATGTAGAAGAGAGGCGAACATTGAATACTTGGAAAAAATTTTGGACTTTATTACTACCAAAAATGCCAATAACTACTCACCCACATGCCTACTTTCCAGCTGCTACAAAATTTTATATGAAAAATTTACACACATGTCAAGGATATTGTTAAAGAATGTTTGAGAAGAAAACTGGTATGCTTTTGCAAACTATACTCTTCAAAAGTCACACAATCAACTAAAAAGCATAGAGGATACAGGATTCTACTGTGCTTGTTGGGTTTTTTATATATAATGAAAAAACATCTAAATCAGAAAAATAAAACACTACCTTTAAGTTTGTGCAAAGTGTAACCTGTCATGTATCAAAAGCATACAGGTATCTTGAAAGATGTAACTATAGCAATAACCAGGGTTGTGCTGGAGATACCTCATACTGGCTTTTTAAGAGCTGATTGTTAAATTTTCAGTTTTAGCATTTACACCTCAGAAATCAGCAAATGCTACAGATCAAGGCTTGATTTATTATTGTGTTGATTGTCTAGATTCAAGAAAGTTTTAAGAAAAATATTAATAATGCAGATTAAACTTAAAGGTGTGTCATACACTTTGGGAGAGCTAGTTGTTAAACATTTGTCAACATGCCACTGAAGAAAACCTTGTTTACAGGTCCTCTGATTGTTAATATCAAGCAAGGTACAACAATACAGGGAGACATGTATTTACCAAAGCTGTTTGCCATGGTCACGAAAGAAGTCCAATCCAAGACTCCAAACAGAAGAGAAATTCCATATACATAGTGAAGGCCTCCAAATGTTCCATTTTGCAGATAGCATTGATTGCATCAAGTTCCAAAACATTACAATTTATGGCCACTCAAAAAAGGGGCCACAACCATTCGAAAAAGAGGTTGGCCTAACTACCCATATTGGAAAATCCAAGTGGATCATTATCCAAGTCATGATATGCTGTTGAATAAGCAACCCATTCATGTGGTCCATCAATACATAAATCTTGGACAGACTGTGCAAATGGACAGTGAGCTGAGCCTAGAGCTGAATAAAAGGAGAGCTATATTAGGCAGTGCTTTCAATGACCCCAAACTTTTCCCTGAAATAGAGGCTCATCTTTTTTCCATCAATCTTCTTCTGGTGATGCCATATGCCTGAGAATCATGGAATACCACAAGCTGTAAGAATTAAAGTTACATGTCACCCAAATGGCAATAATGAGGCATATGATGGTCATGAATAGACTGTAACACATTATCAAGGCCAAATTATGATAAGCAACTGTGTCAAAAAAAATGCTCCAAGTAACTAATAAGTGAAATTCAAATTAAACAGTTCTGACATTTGACTTCATACTCATCATATTGGCGAATATGGGAGAAGATAAAAATGGTAAATATTGGTGAGGCTGTGGGATGACCAGCACACTAAAGTCCTATTGGTAGAGCTCTGAATTAATCTTGTCATTCTGGAAAATAATTTAGATTTTAGAATTCTATTGGAATTTCAGATTTAGAATTCTATTGGAAAACAATTTGGAAATTGGAAAACTAAAAAAAAAAAAGTATGCCAGAAATACTACTGTTTGGCATGTTCCTCAAGAAAGTCAAAGACACTTGTACAAGATGAAATAATGCAAAGAACTCTGAGCTGGAGTCAGTGGCCCTGGATTCAAATCCCTGCTATACTACTTACTTCTTGTGTGACCTTGACTTAGTCACTTTGTCTCTCTAGGCCTCAGTTCCCCCATTTTAAAAATGACAGTGTTAGACCTGATGAACTCCAAGGCCCTTTTAAACTTTAAATCTAAGACCCTATTATCCCATGAGAGATTCCATATAAAAATCCAATGGATCTGTCCTGGATAATGGATATCCTTCCTTAAATTTGTCATAGGGAATACACCCAACATGCTAAGGATCTTTCTTGAGTGCTTATGTGGAGCTCATATACCATTTATCAATCATCCCTCACTATCATCACATGAACAGCCCATCTTTTTTGATAGCATGCTTTATACCAATTCTCCGGAATAATACCATGTTTGTAATATGTTGCATGTAATATGTTTTCACGCCCACGATGTGCCTCTCCATTGCCCTTTGAATGATATTCAACTGCAGTTGTCCAAAGACTGTTTAGTGCTCTATGATTTGAAATGATACAAAATCAACCAAAGAATATTGCTATTGAAAGATGGGACTTTGTTTAAGGAAACCAGAAGGTCATTAAAAGAATTTTATTATTAGCCTCAAGCAACCTAGCGTACTTTTCTCTTCCTGTACAATAATGAGCCCAACTCACAGTCCATTTGCTATGCCTATCCGAGATATATAGATACAGATTATAGATATACATATATGCATATTTCTATGCACACATATGCATATATATAGGTGTACTTGTATATGTTGGTGTGGCAATCTCTGTAAAAGTCCATCTAATTTAATGCCTGGCACATGGTAGGTGTTTAATAAATATGTTGCTTAATAAATGCCAGTTGACTGACTGCTTATCATAGTCTGGAAAATAGGGACTCTTCATCTACTTGGATTTTCCTGTGTGGATAGTTAAGCCAAACTCTTTTGAGTGGTTATTAATCTCATTTAGGAGGCTCTGTAGTGTTCTAGGCATTGAAACCATCAGTACAATATCATCTGCAAACAGAAAACATCTGGAGGACCTCACTATTGATAATAAATCCTTCTTTGACTTGGATTCTGCACTGGATCACTTCCATGATGGTGGTGAACAAATTTAGCAAGGATAGCATTCCCTATATTATACCTAGCTTAATTCTAATGAATAAAGGGTCCTTGAACAAGGACACATCTGTTGTGATTTTCGAAGACTCTTGCATACTTTTGATATATGCATGGAAGACGCCTTATTAAAGGAGAATCTTTAAGACAGCATTTTGCTTTATCAAATCAACTCCAACTCACCATACAATAAGTACAGTGGGATCTTAAATACTCTACATCTTCAGTCAAATCATATGGTGACAAAAAGATGGATCTGCTATAGAATTTTGCCTTCAAAAGCCTGTCTGTTCCATTTTAATGCTATTATCAAAGATACCTTTGATAGGCATATAAGATTATTCTCATAAAAATTTTATATAGATAGGAAAGTTGTCATATGGGTTGATCGTTATTAATTAATTAATTAATTAGTTAGTTAGTTAATAAAACTTTTTTTGAGGGGGGATATAATAATGAAGTCTGAGGTTTGTTTTTTTTTAAACCTCTTTGATAGCTGTTCCTCCCATAGTAGACCAGCCCTGCCTCAGGCTGGTCTGATAGCTCAAGTTTAATATTGAAACAAAATGAAACACTTATGATCCATTTATCAGTTTATAAAAGGATGTTTCTTTGGCAGTAGGTGTGAGAGGACATTCAGAATTGAAAAAAGGATATTCTTTAAGGATACTACTTTGATTCACTTGAGTGAAGATTTCCTCGTGCTGGTGTTGATCATGCTGCTGATCTGCTGTCATAAACCTGAGGGAGGAAACGTAGCCCTTGTCCTGGCTGGTTTTCGGTACTCTAGGAAGGTTTGCCAATGGCCCGAGCCTTAGTCTCCTGAGTGAATTGAATCTCCAATATTGTTTCAGTACCTTTTAAGGAAAAATTAGCCTAGCCTAAATGGGGCATAGCCTTAGGTGACTGTTCTAATGACACCTTCCTTTGAATACCTTAAGTGTGTAACTTTTCAAAATTGTCACCAAAGACCACTATTGTGAACACATGATCTAGTCTATCAATTTTCCTGCCCTTGTCTTATTTAAAGCATTTTTATGCCCTCTTTGATACTGCTGTTAAAGCATAAATATGCTGGTTTCATTGTCCTTAATGGTGAAAAGAGCTTCTTATAAACATATTTATGGAGCTTTTCCATATTTGTTTGTTATCTTTCCAGTTTCATCCTAAATTCCCTTGAAATGGTTTTACCTAGTTGGCTCTGTCACCAAACTTTCTTTAAACTCTTTTTCTCTCTTCTACTTCTTGCTGTTTTGTGAAGTAATAGAACTCATAATTTTTTTTTTACCGTTCTTCAACATAAGATTTCACAAATGAGGTTACATTCTAAGCTGATGTTGCTTTTGGATTCACCATCTTTTAGCCTGATTGAGCAAATTTGAGATAAACATTTGCTGACTCAGAGAGTTTTGGTGATCTTTAGGTCTCCTTGCTATAGTAATTGATTTATATCAGTTAAACTTTCGTATGAGGTTATTATCATTGGCATCAATATGTTGTGTTTCCTCTATCCATTTTCCATTTTTTGGCATCAATAACTTCTTTAAATAGATCAAGTCTTTTAATTACATGCCATACATTTTCTTATTTTTATTCTTCTAGGTTTGTATTCATTTTGATCTTTGTTCTAACAAGTCAGTAGTTTTGCTGTATACAGACTATCTTTAAAAAAAAATTCACTTTTTATGAAGCTATATGGTACTTGCCATGTTTAGCACCTTCTGATTCATTTCACCAAGGAAATATTAATGACATATAGGCATGAGGCTTCTGTGAAGCCTACAAGTCTTTAGCTTCTCTCATTTCTTACTCCTAAAACATATTTTCCAACATATTTAGTCATAAGTAGCATTTATATAGCACTTTAAGATTTACAAAGCATATTGCCTATATTAGCTCACTTGATACTCACAATAACAACATAAGGTTACTATTCCTCATTTTACATATGAGGAAATTGGGGCTGAATGTAATTAAGTGACATCCAGGTTTACATAACTAGTAAGTGTCAGGGGCAGCTTTTGAAATCAGAACTTCCTGGTTCAACATTCTATCTACTGTATCGACTAACTGCCCCTATTTTTAGCCATCTTCACCTATGATTCCCCTTTGCATTTAAGTCATCAAATGTGTATGTGTATACACACACATATGTATGCATATATATACACATATGTACATTTAATTTGTAAAATCTTAACAAATTTTTCATAGATTTTCTCTAACTTCATCCTCTTTAAGAGATATTGTCACATAAACTGCAACTATTTTTATGGTGGTCTGTTCCCAAATGCTTATCATAAGCACTGCTATTTGAGATGACCTAGCATCTTGCAAAATTAGAATTCTTGTTGCCCTTGGACATAAAGTAAAATTCAATCCAACTCCTTTTTTTTTAACCTCTACAAGGAGAACCTTGTAGCCATCCTCTATTTAGCTAAAACTTCCTTTTGTCTAACAGTTATATTTGCAGTGAGAATGTTTCTTCAGTAATAGTATGTCCTCTCATTAGTCATCGGACCACATATCCAATTGCCTGCTTGATATCTCCACCATGGCCATAGGCATCACAAATTCAACATGAGTCCAAAGCAAACTCATCTTTCTCCCGAAGCTCACTCTTTCTCCTAACTTTTCTATTTCTGTCAAGGGTGCTAGCATTCTTCATCACCCAGGTTCACAACCTAGAGTCATCTTTGATTCTTTATTCTCACTCACACCTTACCATAGCCAATCAGTTGTCAAATCTTGCTGATTCTACCTCTTCAACATCTCTCCCATCCACCCCCTTCTCTCTATTCACACCACAGCCACCATAATCCAGGCCCTCACCACTTCTTGACTAGACAATTTCAATAGCTTCCTAACTGGTCTCCTTCCATCCAGCTTAACTTCCACTCAGCTGCCAAACTGATTATCTTCAAGCAAAGGTCTATATCACTCCTAGGATATAATACAAACTCATCTGTTTGGCATTTAAAGCCATTTACAGTCAGTCTTCAGCTTATCTTTCCATATCAATTGCATGTTACTCTATCTCACACACTTGATGTTCTAACTAAACTAGCCAAAAATGGTTCCCCATACCCAGTATCAATAAAGCATTTAGATTTTTTTCTTATTGTGAAAAAGTGGAATGAAAGGTATAATCAGAGAAATGTATGATAGGAAAGAAGGTAGACTAGACATAGTGAGTGTGATGAATAACCATTGGAAAGCTTATGGGCTCCAATGATATCTGCTCAATGTCAGAGATCCAATGGAAAGGCCCCAGCACATTTGGAGGATACACTATAGAGAATTTTGAATGAATGAATGAATGAAAAAGCATTTATTAAGTATCTACTATATGTCAAGCATGAGGGTCACAAATACAAAAGTGAAGAAAGTTTTTCCCCTCAAGGAGTTTGTGTTCTAATGTAATGAGGAAGAACAACACATATATGGGAATGGTGGCCAGAAATGGATATTTTGGTTTAGAAAGTTGGAGGAATGGTGAATGGAGCCATAGGTGAGTTGATTAACTCACTCTTTCCTGGAGGAATTTCATAACTGACTTATTGTTCTAGAGTTTTAAAGGCATGAGGGATGACAGATGAGAGTCAAAGGGATGGCTAGAAAGTGAAGTGATGTGAATCTCACTCCTCAATATAGTAAAGGACTGAGGCAACTGACAATCAAGACAGCCAAGACCAAGGTGAGACTTCTCCAGGATAGATGTGGACAAGAGCCCCACAGGATGAGAAGGCACAGATGGGTTGGATTTGCAATCTGCGATATCCCTACATCAGTGTACTCACAGACCTATCCAAGTTTTATCATAAGCCTGAGTATCTATGTGAGAGCCAAGAGCTTTAGGGGAGAGACTCTGACCCAAGTTATTCTGATCCTCACAGTGAGAAACCTTGGGAGGGAGCATGAGCCAGAGAGGTCACTATTGAGAAGCATACTGGACTTAGATCAGAGTGGTGGCTCTAGGCTTCTAGTTATATAGTGATGACTAGGGAGAGGAGGCAGGAAAAAGGTTATGGGCACAAAAGGCAATCCAGTGTAATGAAAGGAGCATGGGATTTAGAATCAGATGGCTGGAGTTCACATCTCTGCTCTGACACTTACTGGTTATGTGGTCTTGGATATGTTAGTTGATCTCTATTTGCCTGATTTTTGTTTTTAAAATAAAGAGTTTGAACAAACATCACTTCCAACTGTAAATCTGTAATCTTGTGATTTAAAGTATGCAAAAGAGTATGAAGTGTTCCAGTCAATGACGTGTAATCCTTCCAAACAAAATCACTTTCATTTGAGTCCTTATTTCACTATCTTCCATATCTATACCTCACTGTCCTGAGATTTCTCAATGCCATGCTTTTGTTCATGCTGCTCTTTGCTTGGAATGATTGTTGTTGTTCAGTGTTCAATTCTTTGTGACCCCGTTTGGGGTTTTCTTGGCAAAGATACTGGAGTGGTTTGCCATTTCCTTCTCCAGCTTATTTTACAAATGAGGAAACTGAGGTAAACAGGGCTAAGTGACTTGCCCTGTGTCATACAACGAGTCAGTGTCTGAGACCAGCTTTGAACTCAGGATGATGAGTCTTCCTGACTCCAGGCCTTACACTCTATCCACTGCACCGTCTAGGTGCCCACTTGGAATGATGCTTTTCCCCTGAATCTCTCTATGCCTGCCCCTCTTCTCCCCATCTCTGCTTTTAGATATCCTACCCAACCTCCAAGATAGATATGAGGGATTAGTCAGTGGAGCTCCCTGATCATCTATATGAGGTTCTGTATGGGACTTTTTAACCTTCCTGTGAAATGACCCCTCAAGTGCTGAAGCAGTGGCCAAGAACTGATGTGGAGAACTGAAGCCTCAGACAACCAGTATTTGCTCTCATACTGGGGCTGACATTATTGGACCATGAGCTCACAGTGCTGGAATGCTCACAAAGATTAGAAAATCATTTGGCAGAGCAATGACTTCTCAGGAAACCTATTTCCAGTTCATCCAAACACCCCAGCTCAGAGAGTACCTATGTCCCATGGTTGGGTGCAGGGAGGGGAAGGACAAGAAAAGACTATATCTATGCAATGAGGACAGCTTCCCCCCTCCATTCCCAAGAGCTCCTAACTGCTGCCTTGGGGCAATGGGGCATTACAATTGCATGTACCCCAACCCAACCCAAGTGCCTCGAGAGGAAAGTTGCTGGACCCAAACACCAAACCCCAGCCTTTTGGATGAATATCAAGAGTTCCTAGAATAAAGATTGAAAACATGACCCAGAGCTGAGTAGAAAGGGACCATGATTTTCTGTAAGTGTCAAGAGTTTGTAAGAGCTTGGATTTCTAAAAAAAAGTCTGGAAGAGTATCAAGGATTCTTAGTCTGACTATTGAGAACATGTCCCTGGAGCTACCAGAATAGCAAGGGCTTGACCCATGATACAGAGTAACCGTGATACAAGGACCTTGCCCTTGGTGGCAAACATGACTTACTTTATCAGTGCCAGTCCAAAGGAAAGTGGGCTGCCTCTCCAATAATAATAATAATAATAATAATAACAACAATGATGATAATAATAATAATAATAGCTAGGATTTGTATGGTACCTACTGTGTGCATTGTATTGTGCAAAGCACTTTATAAATATTTTCTCATCTCTCAGCAACCCTAGGAGGCAGGTGCCATTATTATTCCCATTTTACAGTCAAGGAAGGTGAGACTGACAGATGTTAAGTGACTTGCCCAGGGTCACACAGCTAGTATGCTTCTGAGGTCAAATTTGAACTCAAGTCTTTCTGAATCTAGGCCTAGCGCTCTATCCACTATACCACCTAGCTGCCACATAATAAACCTCTAGCAACCCTAACTTTATTTCCATTTGGTGAGGGGGAATCTCAAGAAATTAGTGTGATACCAAAAGGTTGGCTGCCTGTAACATGAGTCTCTGGGTAAAGGAAGGACTTATCAGAATGTTGGGTAGTTGTCCTTCTAACAACCTCAACTTCATTTTCCTTCTGGGGGTGTCCAAACCTCAAGTCTCAGAATCTTCAATACTCAGTCCCAACTAATTCATTATCTTCCCACCTAAATCTGCCCCTCCTCCCAACTTTACTTATTTCAGTTTTTCTTATTTCATCCTTCTAGTCAATCAGGTTCCCAACATTGGGACTATCTCTGACCCTTCCTTCTTTACTCCTCAGAGCCAAAAGATTGCCAAAGACTGCTGCATTGGAGGCAGCTTTAACCCTCAAGAGAGCCAACTGCTAAATCTCCAATGTGAAAATCATAAGCTCACACACCACCCACACAGCACAAATAAACAACCTCTAAAAATTGGGACTTGATGTTTTGCTTGGTTATCTAGTCTCAGGAAAGTGCTAATAATACAGATTAAACTCAAAAGTGTGTGTGCATGCATTCCCATTCACCAGCACTCCTATATTGCTCTATAAACATTGCTTGAGCTTAGCTCAGGGAATGAAGTCATCACTAGACTGGAGGTCCGGTGACTGTTGGCTAACAACAACAACAACAATAACAACAACAGCAGCTGGCATTTATATGGTGCTGGAAGGTTTGCAAAGTGTTTTACATCTATTCCCTCATTTGAGCCTCACAATAGCCCTGTTGGCGAATCTTGGACAGGTGACCTCTACCACATTTCTCACATCAGGCCCATTCTCTATGCCCAGATGGCAGCCACTATCCTAGTTCAGGCTCTCATCACCTCTATACCAGACTATTTTAATGGCTTACTAACTGGTATCCTCATTTGTACCCCAGTGTGTCCCTTCTCCAATCCATCCTGACCTTTGTGTTATCCTGTTCATAATCTGGGATAGCTTCTGCTTGCCTCTAGAAAAAAATACAAACTCTTCAGTCTGGTAGCTGAAGCTCTCCACAATTCAGTTTCTGCCTACCTGTCCAGATTTTTACCTCATACTATCTCCTTCATGATCTCTGTGTCCCAGACAAATTAGAATACTAGTTGTTCTCTGAATTTGATCTTTCTCTCTCTCTCTTTCTCTCTGCATTTTACACAAGCTATCCTCATGCTCAGAATGCCCTCATCATCTTTACTTCTCAGAATCCTTAACTTTAATATCCACCGTGATACTCCAGCCCCAGTCTGGGCAGCAGTCACTCCTGGACCAAGAAAATCTCACCTGACTTCCCTGATCCTTGGCATGTAATTTCTTCTTCACCCAATTTGTAATCCAATACCTCTCCATATAAGCCATCATCTAATTCTACTAGTCCACATGAAGCTGCTGAATGGGTGTTTCTTGGCCCATCTTCTATCATTTTTGTACTCCAGATCAACAGAAAATACAGATGATTATGATATGCTACCTTGGCAGGCTCTCAGCCATCTCCTCAGTCTATTTTTGTCAATCTTTTAACTATTTGATATGTGAGATGACTCTCCACCAGTTTGCTAAATTGGGTTTTCCTTGGACACTGAGACTGCTTAGCAGGACCCTACCCCTTGGCTGGCATTCCTGAGAGTGAACTTAATCATCATCCCCTCTCTTGTTCCTCTCAGGGGTAAGGCCACAGCTTCCTTCCATTGATCTCTTAGCCAAGAGACAGATTGGTCAACATATCTTTTTCATCATCTGACATTCCAAAGCACAAAACAATAGGTAAATGTGACTTTTGCCTAGATAACAGTGAGCATCAAGTAAAGCCCATGGCATCATTCTTGCTGGCATTTTATGTATACACTAGAAATGCTTCATGTTGATTCCATTGAGCATTTTCAGTGGTGTGTTAAAACACTTTGGCTTTGGATCTCTTTGAGAATTTTAAGTTATAGTTCTAGACTTCTTTATTGCTTCTAATGTAGTAACTAATTGAATATATTGCTTTCAGAGTTTCACTCTTGGTCAAAATGGATCCTGGCAAGAAATCCAGAAGCCAAAAACAAACAAACAAAAAACTTCTATTGGAATACCATGGTAATTGCAGTTTTCTGGTTCCTGAAAGAGTATGACTGTGCACACCTGATGAAAAGGTCTGTCCTCACCAAGATGTTTTTCCTGTCTTCTTCTAGAGATTAAAAAGTCAACACTGACAAACTCTGAAGGTTCACTGGTATGTTCATTCCTCACATAATCAGAATAACTTGTTAATACTTGCCTCTGAACACGTCAAGCACCAGTCTCACGCTTCCTCCATGCATCAGCTACCATCTTAGGGCAATAGAATCTATTCTATATCAGCTGCAGGGCTCTCTTGGTCCAAGAAGCCAAAATCATCGGGTTGTGCCTTCGTGGCCATAGAGCAGTGTATATTGGGTAGTATCAGTATCTTGTATTGGACATGTTATGGTGCAGTACAAATCTCTAACTTTTGGCATTTCCTCAATAGGAAAGTACCATCTGGGGAACAAAACTTGGGTCCCTGAAGGTCATGTCCCTTGTCCTTGGTCAGTGTCACTGTTCATAATCCTTTATCCTGCAGTTAATTCTGCAATCAGTCATTTAAGGATAAATGAATGGAGAGGATTGGTCAAACTCTGTGCAATGTATGTCTACTCTAGTAACTAAACCCTGAGCTGCACTGTCAAGTAGTAGCGGCCAGGCTCTCTACATGTTAGAGCTGATGGCGTAGTAGCTAGAACCCTGGACTTGGAGTCAGGAAGACCTGAATTTGAATCCTGCCTCAGACACTTAGTGCAACCATGTGCAAGTTACAGTTTCTCTCACTCTCGGTTTCCTTACTTGTAAAATGGAGAAAATAATTACACAATGTTGTTATGAGGATCAAATGAGATAACATTTGTATAACACTTCACAAAATTCAAGTACTAAATAGATGCTAGATATTATTATTATTATTATTACTACAGATCACTATTTCCCCTACCAACAATCAACCAAGAAGCATGTATTAAGCACTTATGTGTCCAGCTTTTATCACCATGATTCCAAACACATGAGGTCTATGGAATAAGGTATCTGGATCTATACTAGTCTCACTGAATAATAATGACCACTGAATGTATAGGTGGTTAATGCCCTAACTCTGCATCCATCCATAGGCAGCATCCATCTTGGCACTCATCAAGATATGTCAGTTAGCAAACATTTATTAAGCACCTACTATGGGTCAGACATTGTGCTGAGTACTAAGGATACAAAAACCCTGCCCTCAAGAGGCTCAGAGTCTAATGGAGGAGACAACATGAAAACAATTATATACAACACACCTCCAGGGTAAATGGGAGGTAATCAACAGAGAGAAGGCACTAGTATTAAAGGGGATCAGGAAAGGCTTCTTTTAGAAGGTGCAATTTTTGCTGGGACTTGAAGGAAACCAGGGAAGCTGGTCAGAGATAAGGAGTAAGAGAATTCCAGACATGAGGGGCAGCCAATGAAAATACCCAGAGTTGGGAGATGGAGTATCTTGTGTGAGAAACAACAGCAAGAAGGCCAGTGCTCTTGGATCAAAGAGTATATGTGTCAGGGAGTGAGGTTTGAGGAGACTGGAAAGGTAAGAGGAGGCTAGGTTATGAAAGGCTTTGAATGCCAAAAGCGCATTTTGTATTTGATCCTGGAAACAGCAGAGAGACAGTAGAGTTTATAGAACAGAAAATTGACATAATCAGACCTGAACTTCTAGGAAGATATATTAATCAGTAGGTTGATATCTGCCCAGACTTGAAATGAAGCTCAAAGCACAAGGCCCCAAGACTCAGTACTCAAAGCCAAGAACTTCATTTTATGCCTAGCATAATCCATTTCATTGTCAGTGTATCCTCATCTGGCAAATGCAACACATTTCTAGTGGCCATCATGCACTTTCCTGGCATCTGTCTGTAATGCCAAGTTCTTGCTTGGATCTGCAAAAGCCAATGCTAGTTGACGTGTGAGGCCATTGGGAAAGTCTTGGAAGGCCTACTCACAGTTCTTAATTTATTGACCTCCAAATGGCACCCAGGGGTTCTTGCCACATTAAGGCTTTCTTCTTGCTGCTGTATCTTCTACTTAGGAGGATCATTAGCCACTTAGCATAGCTCTTCACATGTTTCTGAGATAGCCACCAACTCCTAGAAATGCCTTTAGTTCTCAAGAATTCTTCAGATGAGGTCTACAGCCACCCCAAAGAGCCACCAGTGGCTGCCTTGGGACAAAGATACATTACAGCTGTATGTGCTCTGACTATGTGGCACCACTTCTATCTACTTAGGGTCAGTACTCATTCGTGGCTGAAACATTTTGTGACCTATGTCATTAACAGAGGTTCTACTAAACTGGCATTTGTCAACTAAACAGGGACTTCTGGCTGATCTGAGACTTGTGGAATAGCCTCTCCTCATGTCCTTCCAAAGTCTTTTCAAATACAAAGTCATCCAGATACATCATCACCTCCAAGTCATTCCTGTCACTAATCACCTTTTCCATAAGCTCTTAGAAAGTAGTGGTAGTTGGGCAGGGGACAGGGAGTTGTCTAGAAATTCCTTGGGGCCTGTCCTCAAACTAGTAGAACACTACTAGACAAATGAAAGTCATTTTTTCTTTATCTTTCTCTACCATATGGATATGGTAGTACCCACCACACAAATCTAGCACTGAAAAACATTGGCTCCAAAGACAGGTCATATTGAACTCATGGTGTGTTCAAGCTATGGTGATTAATAGCAGGGTATTAGCTTGGGAACTTAGAAGTATTGTACTATAGGGAATATTATCATTCCCTCTTGGCATGGAAACCAGAGAATTGTACAGAATATTGATTGTTTTCCTAGCATGGGAACCCAGGGAACATGACATCAGACCAAGATCCCAGCTACCTTCCTGGTCCTCTCTCTGGTTATGCCACATAGACTGTAACTCCTCCCTCATTTACAAAACTATTGTAGCCAGGTGGCTGTTGCTGTGTTGCAGAATTACCACAGGAATTCCTGGAGAATAGTCCAGCAAGATTAAGTGGCTTGCCCCAGAAATTGGGAAAGTCCTCCTGCAAAAGAAAAAAGAAAAAAAGTGGCATTTGAGCTGTGTCTTGAAGGAATCCAAAAGAGACTAACAAGTAGAAGTGAAGAGGAAGAGAATTGCAGGCCATGGGGGACAGTGCTAAGTCACAGAGACAAGAAATCGATTGTCTCCAATGGATCAACAAGAAATAGAGTGTTTAGAACTAATAGAGTGTGATGAGTAAAAAATAGAATGTGGTAAGGTAAAGAATCAATTGGGGAGTAGAAGAATTGCCTTGCTGCAGTGGGGGCCCAGATAATATTAGACAACAATTTTGTAGTGGATCCAATCAGCACAGTTTCATTATTTCTGTTAGCTCCTTTAGGCAGTACATGAATGGGAGCAAAGAAGATTGATGGTAAGAGTAATGTAAAGTTGGGGTTTGACAAAGTGTGAATGATGTCAGGACAAGGTGGCAAGAGATTCAAGAAAAAAGGACAGTGTAGAATTAAGTTGGTTCTCCAAAGAGGTGGAGATTGGAAAGGGGAGAGGCATGGGGGGGTAGCCTGGGAAAGTAATGAAGGTTGGAGGGATTAGAGGTTCCAGTGAGGACAAAGAAGAGGATTAGGGACTATAAAGCATAAAGGAAGATGGAATGATAAAAGATCTTGTTGCAGAAAGGTTAAGGCAAATGAGTACTTAGAAAAAAGGCCACTCAATTTGGTCATCAGTGACTTGGGGATAGTACTTTTAGCAACAGAGTGGGACCAGAAGCCAGATTTCAGAGTTGAGAAGTGAGTGGGTGGTGATGCAGGAGAGTCAGCAAGTATAGGCTTCACTTTCTAGAATTTTGGCAGTGAGAAAGCAGGAGATATACTAATAGCTTGAGGGACCAAAAGAATCAAAGAAAGGTTGTTTGGTTTTTTTTGTTTGTTTTATTTTGTTATGGGGAGGGGGAGGAGAGAAGAATACCCACAAATGTTTGAAGGCCAAGAGGAAGGAGTCCGCAGAAGTGTGGAGACCGAAGATGAGAGAAAGAATGGAGGTTCTTGGGTGGAATAAGGAACTAAGTGAGGTGAAAAGAAACAGGAATCAAGAGTACATGTGGATGGTTTAGTTAAAGGACAGGATGTCTGTTGTGAACTCTGGAGATAATGACGGCTGATTTGGATTTTTCTGATTTAAAGGTGTGGGGAACACTGTTTTTTTCATTTAGTTACCTAGTTCTTACTGGTTGGGGGTGGATAGTAGGAAGGAAGAAGTAAGCTACTATAATGATTACAAAGGAATGAAAATAGAACATCTTCCATACAATCTGAACACCCCCAGGTTGGCTGAAAATGAGTTTGGTATGGTAGAATGGACAGATATATTTGGTATAAATGGGATGAGGAGGGGGAGGGGAGAGGGAGATAACAGCAGTAATGTCATTCCAAACCTGCATGTGGGAGTTCTGGGATGGAACTTCCCTAGTGGATTATATGAGAAGCTCCAAACTAGAAAAAAGGCATAAAGGGCCAAGTTAGGCCTAGGGAACTCTAACTAGTTAGAATAATTTAGTATGTTTAAAGGTCACATAGTCTGGGACTACATTGATTGTGTTTATACTTCTAATTACTTTACCCTGCAGTATTATTGCTGAATTTATAGGATTCCTTTTTTTTTTTTGCCAATAAATCCTAGAAAAATGTACTCATGGTCTAGAGTAGGAGTGGGGAACCTGTGGCCTCAAAGCCATGTGGCCCTCTAGCTCCTCAAGTGTGGCCCTTTGACTGAATCCAAACTTTACAGAACAAATCTTGGTCTAGAGAGTGTAGCAGCTGAGGCAAGAAGGAAAAAAAAGAAGGAGGTTCTAGAGGGTATGGCAGGGGCAGAAGAAGGGGAAAGGTAATTAGGACTCAGGTACAGCCTTTGTTCAAACCAGGAATCCAAGTCATCTCAGAAGCCAAGAAAGGCCTAGAGGCTCCAGGAGGTTCTTGCCTCTGATTGGAACAGAGATTAAGACAAGTTTAGAAAGTAGTGAAAGGTGAAAGTTCTGAGGCTAAAGGCAAAAAGTCTTCTGGAAGACTTCCAAGCAGTGGAGCTGGTGCCCAAGAATCTGGCTATTCAGCCAAGCCTTAACCCCAGACCTGGATCCTTCACCATCAGCCTTGGTAAAGAGGAGGCAAATCCACCTCCCAAGTCTAGAGGTTTCATGATTGTGATAGTTACCTATTTCCTGACCTTGTCTGATGGCACATACTGTCTGAAACCTACAGCCTTGAGGCTACATGTGGCCCTGTGGGTCCTCAACTGTGGCCCTTTGACTTAATCCAAACTTTGCAGAACAAATCCCCTTGAGAACCTAGTGGGCCACATGTGGCCTTGAGACCACAGGTTCCTCAGCCCTAGCTCTAGTCCTATTCTGGACAGGTGCCCTATTTTTTCTATCTGTATTCCCCAGGGGATTCTGCACCATTGGGTGTTCTCAGGCTCCCCTCCTGTAACCCTTCCTTCCAACCTAGAAGGAAGAAAAATGAAACACTTAGATTTTCAAAGGTAATATAACCACTTGACTTCCTTCCTGAAGCTAGTAGACTGGAGTAGACTCTCTCTAAAATCACTCTCTTTCTGGTTGTTCTGACTTAGGGGACAGATTCAATTTAATTCCATTCTCTCCAACAGACATCTATCACCTATCTGCTGCGTATGAGGCACTGGAATAGTTATTGGCAATATAAAGACAAGGAGTTTACATTCAATGGGGGATAAACAGGTTTGCAAACAAGTACAAAGTATATCCAAAATCATTTCAAGAGGGAGAGAAAGGGCAGGAAAAGCAGGGTAGGAAAATCCTGGGGAAGGAGATGACACTTGAACTTTACTGCTTTGAATGAAGCTAAGGATTTTATGAAGTTGAGGTAAGAAGACAATGCATTCCAGATATGGGTGACCATGGTATAGAAGCACAGGGGCAAGGCATGGCATGTGCTCTGGAGAAAAGGTAACAAGACATATAAGGCCAGCCCATCCTGATCTCCTTGCTTTTTGGTGGAAAGTGGTGAATATCTCCTACTCTTTCTGCATCCACCAACATAGATTTCAGGCCTGAAGCAAGGAAACTGAGAAAGGGAATGAAGGGAATAGCATTGGAGCAGGCCTAAAGCCCAGAGAAGGATTTGAGGGTTTGGGGTTAGAGACAAGTATGGCTATAGTAGAATTAGGTCATCACTTTCCTTGCAGAGGGTACCTAGCCTCCTAGCCTCAGTGTTTTTGTTCAACCAGTGAGGGAAAGGTGTTCTACCTTCTCTCCAACAGTCATCCTCAAACTCAGAGCTATGATAAGGTGCCCTGCCAAGGTGAGGTATGCCTCCTGAGCCCACATCCTCCGCTAGGGCATAAGATTCAGAGCTAGAAGAAAGCTTAGAAATCATCTAGTCCAAGCCTCTCATTTTACAGATGAGGAAACTGAGGTCCAAAGAATGGAAACAACTTGCCCAGTTTCCCAAGAAAAATAAGTGTCAGAATCAGGATTTGAACCCTGGGTCCTCTGAACCCAGGTCCATCACTCTTTCTGCTAGAACATTCTATTCCCTGATAATCTCTAAACAATTTCAGGTATGTGTAGTGTATCACAGCCATCTTCCCCCTTCCGTCCCTTGTCTCTCTCTTTCCCCATTTTCATCTCTCCTCCCAGGTTCCAGGTCTGGCCACCTGATCAGCAGAAGCCCAGGAATAACCAAACTCCACACTCAGTCCTGGACAGCATGGTTCTGGCCAGCCTGGAATTATTTGAACCAAGAGTCCCAGTGGCCCCAGCCTGGGAGGCCACAGGATTGTTTATCTTTGTTGGGGAAAAACCTCAGCCCAGGCCATAAATCACTGCTTGACTTGACGGCTTTGCTGAAATGTTTGTTTAAAGAATGAAATCCTCCTGACTTAATATCAGAGCTCTCTGTGTTCCTCAGGCAGGCCCCTGTCTCAGCAGAATCTGCCTGGGGCCTAGGGGGAGGGTCCCTGAAATGCCTGGGCTTTAAATATCTGTCCTGAAGAGGGAAACAATAGTACGGATTATCCAAAACTGTGGATAATCCAAAAGGGTTTTCCAACCCTCTTTGAGATGCAAAAAAGTCTGTGCAACATTTACTTTCTTGGAGGAGCCCTTCACTGGTTGCTGCTAACAGGAGTTTGGGAAAGGTAGTCTGGGTATTGTAGAAAAAGGTCTGGATTTCAAGTCAGAGGAAACAGTTTCAAGTGCCAGCTCTGACATGTGCTATCACCTATTTATGTAACAAGTCATTTAGCCTTTGAGTCTCAGTTTCTTCATCTCTAAAATAAGGATGATAGTAATTGTGCTACCTACCTTGAAAAAATAAAACAGGTAGCATTTATATAGCACTTTAAGATTCATAAAACACTTTGTTATGGAGGGGAGGGAAGGAACAAGCATTTATTAAGCATCTACTGTGTACCAGGCATCGTACTTAATGCGTTACAAATGTTATCTCATTTGATATCGGGAGGTCGATGCTATAATTATTCCCATTTTACATTTTAGGGAACTGAGGCAGACAGAGGTTAAGTGACCCGCCCATGATCACACCAGCAGTAAGTGTCTGAGGTAGGATTTGAACTTAGTTTTCCTGACTCCAGGTCCAGCATTTAATCCATTGTATCACCTGTTGTTGTCACTGTTCAGTGGTTTTCAACTCTTTGTGACCCTGTGGACCATACTGTCCATGGAATTTTCTTGGCAAAGATACTGGAGTAATTTGCCATTTTCTTTTCCAATGGATTAAGGCAAACAGAGGTTAAGCAAATTGCCCAGGGTCACACAACTAGTGAGTTTTGAGGTCCAATTTGAACTCAGGTCTTCCTGACTCCAGACCCAGTGCTCTATATTCACTGAGCCACTTAGCTGCCTCTAAAAGTACTGAAAAGTATTTTGGTAACTATGAAGTGCCATGTAAATGTGAGCTGATTCCCAAAATTGAGACAGAAGACAGAAGTAGAAGGGCAGTGACAAAGAAGATAATATGCAAGTAGGCAAAGAGTGTATTCTGTGAGAGAAAAGAATGACCCCCCCATTCCAGGATGACTGTAAGTAGTGTTAGCCAGGGCAATGGGTCAGCAGGAATCTTCAAAAGCCAACTCTCAGGCTTCTTGCCCCCCAACCCTACTCTTCTGAGAAAACTGGGGTTGGAATCTGTAAGGATCCACACGAGACTGGAAAAGATGGATGAAGGATGGGGCTGGTTGAGGTTTGTGTGTGGTGGAAAAGAATCCTGGTTTTAGAGTTCAAGGTTGTTGTTCAGTCATGTCCAACTCTTCATGACCCCATTTGTAGTTTTCTTGGCAAAGATACTGGAGTGGTTTGCCTTCTCTTTCTCCAACTCATTTTATAGATGAGGAAACTGAGGCAAACTAGGTTAAGTGGTCCAGGGCCATATAGTTAGTAAGTGTCTGAAGCTGGATTTCAACTTATGAGGTTGAGTCTTCCTGATTCCAGCCCCCCCACCCCCAACTCTATCTACTGTGCCACCTAGCTGCCTCTTGAGTTCAAGGGCCTGAGTTCAAATTCTAGCTTTGCTGCTTACTACTTGTGTGATGTTAGGTGAGGAATTTCTCCCCTATGGGCTTCATTTTCCCCACTTATAAAATGAGGTGTTTGGTTTGGACAACCACCAAGGCTGCTCCAAGCTCTATATCTAGCCTCTTGTGATTCTTCTGTGGTCTCTAGAGGGGCAAGGTGCTGTAGTGCAGCCCTGGCCTTGCAGTCAGCTCTGCCACTCACTAGCCATATGACTCTTAGCCTCACATTCCCCAGCTGTAAAATGGAGATAATAATATTTGCACACTATCAACCTCCCAGAATTGTGGTGAGATCAGCACGATAGAGAGTGTCCAAAAGTCTTAGTGCAGCTTTAAGCTGTTAAAGCCTAATGCTGCCCTAAGACTTTTGGGACACTACATATGTCTTGGGGGAGGGAGGAAGCTTTGGACTTGGAGGCAAAAGAAGAGGAACAAAATTATTTTAGGGGGTATTGAGAAGCATGGGGTTAGGAACCAGGAAACTGATTTGCAAGAGGCAGAGGAGACAGTCCTATGGGGGAATCATTCTGGGGGAATGTCCAAAGAAGACAAATTGGTAACTTTTACTGAAGCTTATAGTCTTAGGGAGCTGTCTAGGGCAAGTTGCCTGGGATGAACGACCTACAGAAGAGCACCCCTCTAGTGTTTGTAAGAGGCAGTCCAGTTCTTCCTGACTGAATGGTGGCCTTCTATCTACCTGACTCTGCCCTGGTCAGAGCACACCTGGAGTATTATGTTCAGTTCAGGGAATCACTTATTTGGAAGGGCACCAATGAGTTGGAGAATGTCCAGAGAAGGGAGGTCTGTAAGGGTGGACACTGGAGACCATTCCATTCGAGGATCAGTTGAAGACATTAAGTCTGGAAAAGAGAAGGCTCAGGGGAGAAGGACTGTCATCAGCTAGAAAGATTGAAATTCTTTTACTTGAACCCAAAGGAAGAGCTGGGAATAGTGGGTAGAGGTTGCAGAAAAGCATATATCAGCTTGATATAAGGAAAAATTTCCTAGCAGTTACACTGTTCAAATGTGGAATGGACTGCCTTGGAAAATAATAGGTTCTCTCCCTTTGGAAGTGTTCAAGTCTGAACGATCCCTAGCTGGGTTTGTTGTAGAGTGTTCTTGTCCAGATGACATTAGAGGTCCCTTCCAAATCTATGATTCTTTGAGGATATTTGACACACAGCTCAGTTCAGTCATTTTTCAGTCATGTCCAATTCTTTGTAACCCCATTTGAGGTTTTCTTGGCAAAGATACTGGAGTGGTTTATCATTTACTTCTCTGGCTCATTTTACAGATGAGGAAAATGAAACAAATGGGGTTAAGTGACTTGCCCAGGGTCACACAGCTAATAAGTGTTTGAGGCTAGATTTGAACTCAGAAGTAGAGTCTTCCTGACTCTAGGCCTAGCACTCTACCCGCTGTGCCACCTAGCTGCCCCTAACAAGAAGCTAGACATGGGCAAATTATTCAATGCAATTCAAAAAACCAATTTAGGCACCTAGCAGGGTACTATGTGGTGGCGCAGTGCACTAGGCAGTGTAGATACAAAGATAAAAATGATACTTCCTGCCCTCAGAAAACTTGAGGAATAGGGACATAATGTGTATGTAGACAAGTCCTGTCATTTCTACCTTCACAACATCATATACACACACGTATGTGTATGTGTATATGTACACACATATATTATATAACACACACATACATATATAAAATGTGTGTGTGTGTGTGTGTGTGTGTGTGTGTGTGTGTGTGTCCCCTCTCATCTCTCACTTGGCACAGGTCCTGATAAGCCTGGATTATTTCAAATAGCTCTATAATTAGTCTCCCTACCTCAAGTCTTTCTCTGTATTCTAGTTCATCCTCCACTCAGCTGCCAAAGTGATCTTCCTAAAGTACAGGTCTTGGGGCAGCTAGGTGGCACAGTGGATAGAGCATTGACCCTGAAGTCAGGAGGACATGGGTTCAGATCCAGCCTCAGACCAAACACTTGGCATTTACTAGCTGTGTGACCCTGGGCAAGCCACTTAACCCCAATTGCCTAAAAATAAAAATTTAAAAATTAAAAAAAAATAAATAAAGTACAGGTCTTACCACATCACTCCTCTACTTGATAAACTCCAGTGGCTCCCTATTGTCTCCAGGATCAAATATAAAAATTCTCTATTTGGCTTCTAAAGCCCTTCCTACTTTCCAGTCTTCTTATATTTTAGTACGCTCCATATATTCAGATCCAGTCACACTGTTTCTCTTACACAATACTCCATCTCCTGATTTCGTTTGTTAGCTCATGTCTGTAATGTTCTCTCTTCTAGTCTTCAGCTCCTGGCTTTCCTGGCTTCCTTAAGACTCAGCTCAGATCCTATCTTCTGCAAGAAACCTTCCCAGTTCCCCATGACTGCTAGGGCCTTCACTCTGAGTTTACCTCCCATTTACCATGTATATACCTTGTGTGCACATAGTTGTTTACATGTTGTCTCCCCCATTAGAATGTGAGCTCTCTGAGGACAGAGACTATTTTTTATCTTTCTTTGCATCCCCAGTGTTTAGCACAATGCCTGGCACATAGTAAGCGTTTATTAAAAGTTTGCTGACTTGTTGACAAAGCAGGAAGTGATGGGAGGAAAGGAAAGGCCAAGGTGCTTGAGGAAAATGTGAGGCAAGAACACTTTAATTTGGATTGATCAGTGAAAACTATGGGGGGACAGTAGCACCATAGCTGATCCTTGAAGGAAGAGGATTCAGATTTCACTGAGGCAAGTTGAGTTGGAGAAACTGCTAGTAGTCCAGTTTGAATGCAATGTTGTGCTCACGAAAAGCAAAAATGTTAAATAAGACCAAAAAGAGAGGTGAAAGTCAAATTATGAAAAGCTTTAAATGCCAGATTAAGGTAGTACTTTATTCCAAAGGCAACAGGGAATTATTAAAGGCTTTTGAACAGATCTAGAACTAAATGGTCAGAACTTGCCTTGGGAAGATTAGTTTGCAAGTTCTATGAAGGGAGGATTGAAGAAGAGAGAGATAAAAAACTTGGAGACCAGTTAGGAGTCTATGACTATGGTCTGGTGTAGCAATTCCTCTGGGCCACATTGTCACTCATACTCAAAGATAGGGTCTCAAGAGGGTGGCTGCTACCTTATGTTCTATGGGGTATTTTTGTAGGGCCTTCCTATAGCTCATAAGCCCCCACCAGGCAGCATTAACTTCATCAAGCAGCTAATGCTTCCCATTAACTATCAGCCAGTAGATACAATTAGTTCTTTATGAAGGCATTCACATATTAAGAATTGTATCTATAAAACATTTCCCCCATAAACCTGAACATATTCCCTTCCCCCCTCTAAAAAAAATGCACCCAGAGAAGAGTGGGCACAAACTTGGAGTGCAGTAGAAGTGATTCACCCCTACAGGGAACATGTATGGCAATTCACAGTTCCTGGGACTACAGTGCTTCATCATCCTTTCTTTCTGAGGAGTCCTCCCTAAATCTAGCTCCAACTCTCTAGGAACAGGTGTCTTCTGGGTGGATTCTTCCTCTGAGCACTCAGAATCTGGTCCTTCCCACATCTTGACCTATTGGTTACCAGAACTAATTCACTCTTGAATCTATGACCAGTTTTCTTTTTTGCTGCTATAGCTCCCTCTCTTTGATGGTGTTTCTGGCCCTGGGTGACTGTCTCTCTGTAGCCATGTCTGTCTGGAGTGTGTCTCTGCCCCATTAGCTATGCCTTGTACTTTCTGGAACTGACTCTCTATATGCTGGACAGGATATCTCTTTCTAGACAAGTTACTCCGCTATTAGATGTCATGACTGTTGAGGTAAGAGATGTGGAGAAACTCTTGTCTTCTATTTCCTGCCTGCTAGAATAGGTACATGGCTCCTCTACAACTATTCCAAATTGACTTCTCTCTCCAGGGCTTAGCCATTTAAAACGTTGCAAAAACATGTATAATTTTTGCTTGCCCAATGAAGTTGCTCTATTTAATTCCATTAGAGAAATATGTTTACATTCCATAAAGCAATCACCTGGTGTTAACACCCTGTTAACACATTAATGCCTCATTACTTCTATTCTTCATTCTTTGCTTTCTGTGATTCGATCAACTATTTGGTGAGGGTACCAAATCCCTCCTTCCCTAGTACTCTCATTCTCTCCCAGTTAAACATTTGTTGTTCCCAAAAAATAAACCAGGGTGCTTTTCGGCAAAGCCCATATAGCACATTTCACAAACAATATAGAAATTAAATTTCTCCACAAGGATCTAGACCTATGTTGACTGGTAAGCCTGGGTTTTACATTTACTTCCAAATTTGTGGTTAAACAATTTTAACAAAATGACATCATTTTACAAAACATTGTGGGCTACTGCTTGTCTTTGTTCTTGCAAAGGTCTGCCCCAACCCAAAGACAATAAAAGAAAAGGAAAAAGAAAATCAAGTCACCCCCTCCCCAACCCCCAGAGTGAGAGTCTGGTCCCTACAGAACTCTCAAAACATACAGGACTCTCTTCTCTTAGGGATTAAGGACATTTGGTCCACTGGAAGTTACCCCTTTACCTTGCAGTGAAAAACTAAGCTGTCCCAGGTTTAAAATTCTTCTGGGTCCCTGCAACAAATAGGGCAACTCAAATAGAGGTCCAAGCTAACTTTTCATTAGGATAAATTGAGCTGAGCTTTGAGGGAAGCTTGGAGGTACAGAGGGGCTACATTCCAGGCATGAGGGACAGCCTAGGCACAGCATGGAGAATGGGAAAAGAAATGTCATATTAAGGAACAGGAAATAGGATAGTTTGGCTGGACCAATGAACGTGTGAACAGGATAAATGTGTAATAAGTCTGGAAAGGTAGACAGGTCGGATTGTGAAACACTTTAAACAGCAAAGATGGTAGTTTATATTTTACCCTAGGACAATAAGGGGACACTGGAGTTTTTTGAGCAGGAGATTGACCATGTGGTCAGGCCTGTTCTTTGGGAAAACCACTTTGACAGCTGTGTGGAGGATGGATTGGAGTGAGGAGGGACATAAATCATGGAAACCAATTAGAAACCTATTGAAATAGTCCAGGTGAGAGGCTATGAGGGCCTGAACTGAAATGACAGCTGTATGAGCAGAGAAAATAAGACAAATGTCAGAGATATTGTGGAGGTAGAAATGGCAAGATTTGGCAACCAGTTGGATGTGTGAGGTGAGGGACATTAAGGTGTCAAGTATAACTGCAAGGTTGTGAACCTAGGTCACTAGAAGAATGGTGGGACCCTGGACAGAATTAGGGGAATTTGGAAAGACAGTGGTTTTAAAAAGAGGAATAATATATTTTAGTTTAGACATGTTGAGCTTTGAGGAACCCATGGGGGATACAGATCAAAATGCCCAAGAATCAATTGGTGATGTGAGTTGGAGTTCAGAAGAGAGACTAGGACAAGCTATATGGATGTGGGAATCACCTGCATAGAGATAATAATTATACCCATAGTAGCTGATAAGATCATTAAGTAAGAAAGCTTTGAGAGAAAAGGAGAAGGCCCCATACAGATCCTATAGCTAGAGGGCAGGAATGAATGATGATCCAATAAAGGAGAATGAGAAGGAGCAGCCTGATGTAGGAAAAGAAACAAGGGAGCAATGTTACAAAAACCCAGAGAGGAGGAAGTGTATAAGCAGAGAATGTGATCAACAGTGTCAAATGCTGCAGAAAGTTCAAGAAGAAAGAAGGATGAGGAAAGGGTTTGGGATTTAGCAATTAAGAGATCACTGGGAATTTTGGACAGAGCACTTTCAGTTCAATGATGAAGTCAGCAGCCAGACTGAAGAGGGAAAGAGAATTGAACTGGGAAGCTAAGCTCTATCCCTAACTCTGTACCCTGGATAAAGATATTTAATCTCTCTGGGCCTGTTTCCTCACCTATAAAATTAGGGGATTGAACAGATTGATCTCCAAATTTCCTTTCACGGTCCCTAAAGGTCAGCCTTAGGATTCTGTTACAACAAAGCATAGGTGGTAATGGGACAAAGCCAATCAGGATGTGGGGTTGGGGGTGGGGTAAGGGTCAAGATCTAAAACTAACAGGATAGATGAGATCAATGTGGCTGTTGGCCTGAAATCAGCCAAAGTCCAGAGTGCAAGATAGGAGTGGGAGACCACGCCTCAGTAGTGAAGAAAAGAAGGAAATAAGAGCCCACTGTGTGCTAGGGGGTGTATGGGTGTTCAGGAGGACTAGCTCCTCTGGTGTGAGGGCTTGCTGAGCCCTATTCAGGGCTGCTCATCCACCTTTGGTGTCTGTCTGTCACCCAACTCTCACCTGGCTCCAAGAAGCTATAGCACACACAGCAGCCACACTCCGGTTTAACCATATGGGCAGATGGGCTAAACCAGTTTGAGAGCCACCAACAGGCCTCAAACCCATCACTGAGTTAGGGGGATGTCTACCCCAAGCATGTAAAGACTTCCCCCGCAGAATGGGCAAATGAGAACAATTTGTTCCAATGGTCATGACTGTGGCCGAAGAAGGTGCTGTGGAGTGCTTAGAGCTTGGTCAGACATCCAAGGTGCCAAAGTCATGCACCACATCCCAGGCCATTACCAGTTGTCTTGACTTTTGTCCTGCCACCAGACTTCAATGACTCTGGAAGAGAGATTGAAGCTGATGACTATGCAACTGCTGCACTTAAATCCAATTCACTGGAAAGTCAAGACATCACCCGTGATCTCATCGATCCTCTCCTGAAATGAAGGACAAAGAGCAACAACTGTGAGCCCAGCACTGTGCTAAGCCCATTACAACTGTTACTTTATTTGATCCTCACAACAACCCTGGGAGGTAGGTGCTAGCATTATCCCCTTTACAGCTGAGGAAACTGGCACAGGTTAAGTGACTTGCCCAGGGTCACACTGTTAGTAAATATATGAGTTAGAATTTGAACTCAGTTCTTCTTGACTCCAGGCCCATCGCTCTATCCACTGGGCTACCTAGTTGCTTCTGGCAAGGTATATAACTAGTCAGGGGTAGCTGTGAGGATAGTCACCGAAGCTAGACTAATATATTGACCATTACGGCTTTAAAGGACTAGCATCTGTTCCAGAATACCCATTTTACAGGGTATTATTACCCATAGAGCTCAAGGTTATGCAGCTATTCAGTGGCAAAATCAAGATTACAAACTGTGTCCTTACTCCAAACTGACGGCTTTTTCCATTACACCTTGCCCCTTCTCTAAGTAAAGCAGGGGCTGCATGCTCCTTCTGCCTTTTGGAATGTTTTCTCCTAGTTATAGGCAGCTCTGAATCTATGGATATATGCAAATATATGCAGCTACAAGGAGAGTCAGAGACCTGCAGGTGTACAGACCCTTATCCTGGTGGGATTATGGGGAGGACCTAACCCAGGGCTTGGGATGGCTGCAGGAAAAGGTCTGTGATGGCACCAGTCACTGACTATGCGTCTAATGGGGCTGTAATAGGGTCTAAGCAACAGAGATTCACCTGGTATTTCTGACCAGGCACGTGATAGGGGCCTTGATGGAGCATGCCCTGGACACGTACCAAGGTCTGTGATAAGGTATATGGTGGGGCCTGTAGTATATAAGCCAAGCAAGGCCTTCTCCCTAAATTAGAAACAGAATCTGGCTGAGCAGCTCAAGCTGCTCCCAGCAGGGAATAACCTGGCTTTTCTTCAGGGTCTCCTTCCTGGTGAGGCATTGCCACCTGGTGGCCTAGTCTGAGAGATACACTCAACAGGAGGGTAGGGCAAATTCCAGCCCTCTAACACTGCCGTGCAGTAGACACCTTCAAGCCTTCCCCCTTTCCAGTTTCAGCTTTCCCGACAGGAGAGGATACTGAGCCAGTGAATCCCAAAGAATCAGCAGGTCCTCAAGCAGGACCCCAATCTCAAAAGGTCTCAGTCAGTCAGTCATGAAGTTTTTAAGTCTTTCCCATGTGCCAGGCACAAGGTTAACTGCTAGGGACACAAAGAAAGGCCAGAAATAATCGCTGCCCTCCAGGTGTTCACATCTGAACGTCCCCTCTCTCCACTTTTATCGCCATATACACATCTCCAGGACATCAGAATTCTGCCCATAGACCCAGCAACTGGGCTCAGCCCATCCATTCTGAGGGGATTCTAGGTTTAATGAAAGAAACAATCTCTATCTATGGGAAAAGCCCTTTAGGAATAGGGAATAATAGGGAAAACACAACTTCACCCTTCTTTCTCCTCTTGCCCTAAACCCCTCACCCCTCAGGAGCTCCCAAGCTGACAGTACTTTGGAACAGGTACATATAACAAAGTGACATTAATGAGGAGCACCAACAAACATGCAGGAATATTTGAGGAATGATGGCAAACAGAAGTGCTATGCATTTGTAGATGAGCAAATGTTTTCGTTTTTGAAAAAGTAAAGAAGGGGAATACTTCAAACCTATAAACTGGTGGTGAATCTGACATAAATTCCGGAAAAATTCTAGTGTGAATATTTTGAAAGACAGTTCAAAAGTACTAAAGGAAGGGACAACCATTACAAGGGATCATGGGTTCCTTAAGAAGTCCTACCTGAAGAGTATTGGTTAATAATGGAGTGTCCTAGTGCTCTAAGGTTGACCCTGTGCTGTTTAACATTTTTATCAGTGACTTGGGTGGAAGGCAGAGACGGCATGCTTATCAAAGTTACAGAATACACAGCTGCTGGGAAGGATAGCTAATGGATGACAGTCAAAGCTCAAAAAGCTAATTGATGGTAAACCATGTCAAAGATGCCTTCGTTCAAGTCACTCTTTTAAGCCTTAGCAATTGGGATATCCCCCTTATCCCTTTGATCTTCTGACTGACCTTAAGCTGTTGACAGCTCCTCACTGGTGCTGATACTTCCTGCCTTGGCAACAATTCCATTTGGGAAGCAGCAGACATTCCCCCTAACTAGATGACAAACTCCTTAGCTTTAGGATTTGTTGCTGTCTTTGTATCCTCATGTAGAAAGCATCCAATATCATTAACACAATAGGTATGTAATGAATATTTGTCGAATTGAATTGCCTCCAAAAGGAACTGGATTGGCCAGGAGATGACCAGACTAAGACACTGTTTCCCAATCTAGTCTTAGTGAAGCTAGACTAAGATATATTTCATTCCTTTAGATCCATGGTTCCCAACCTCTTTAAATGTAATAGGAGCACATCAGGACCACTAATGGAGCCCTCCATCCCAACTTCAAGTGCTCATTGCTAACTGAGGGAAAGGAGCTACTGTTTAAAGGAAGTTCTGGGAATCAGAAACCTGTGAGATTTACTGTATCAGGAGCATGGGTGTCCATGTTTAACAACTGGCTGTGGGGGGGAGGGGAACGTATGAAAGACACTTTTAAGTTTAATCTCCATTATTACCATTTTTGGGCAGGTAGGTATTCAGTGGATAGAGTGACAGACCTGAAGTCAGGAAGACTCATCTTTCTGAATTCAAACCTGGCCTTAGACACTTACTAGCTGTGAGATCCTGGGCAAGTCACTTAACCCTGTTTGCCTCCGTCCCTCACCTGTAAAATGAACTGGAAAAGGAAATGGCAAACATCTCCAATATCTTTGCCAAGAAAACTCCAAATGGGGTCACAAAGAGTCAGACACAAATGAATAATAACAATATTAACATTTTCTGCTTTATTAAGTCTAAGCAATCAATAAAACAATATTTCAAGCCCTGATTTGTTATGTTTGCTGATTTCGAAAGTATAAATGTTCGCATTGAAAATTTAACAGTTGGAGGGCAGCTAGGTGGTGCAGTGGATAGACCACTGGCCCTGAAGTCAGGAGGACCTGAGTTCAAATCTGGCCTCAGACCAAACACTTGACACTTACTAGCTGTGTGACCCTGGGCAAGTCACTTAACCCCAATTGCCTAAAAACAAAAAAAAATTTTAATTAAAATTAAAATTTAAAAAATAGAAAATTTAACAGTTGGGGCAGCTAGGTGGCGCAGTGCATAGAACACCAACCCTGAAGTCAGGAGGACCTCAGTTCAAATTCAGCCTCAGAAACATAACACTCCTTAGCTGTTTGACTCTGGGCAAGTCACTTAACCCCAACTGCCTCACAAAAAAAAAAACAACTTAACAGTGAGCTCTGCTCTGCCAGAATGAACTAGCTCCCACATACCCTGGAAATGAGCTTGAAAAAGAAGATGGAAGAGAGATGGGGAGCCATGGAGAGAGATGATTTCTGGGGTATTGTTCTTCTGTCATGAGCCAAGCTGGAATAATCCATCTGAAACATGGTCTACTGAATAGGAGTGATGCTGGTACTAGTTCACATAGTTCCCAAAATGCGCAATACCACCACTTGGGGAGCATTGGACCAATCCAGGTGGGGTATAGTAGTCTTGGGTGTAATTTGGGGGGCATTAAATAAAAACAAGTGGGTGATGGAAGCATAAGGAAAGAAGAGAAGACAAGAAAAATTTGAAAAACCATTTGTACATGTTTCATCTGTTGTGTAACAGAGTTAAAGTTGTAATGATTACATTTTTTTTCAAATAACCACACAAAATGCAAGTTATATCCAATCAGTGGTCAAGCCCACTGACAGATCTTAACAAGCAAGTATTGGCAGACAAACACGTCTCATGCGTTGTTGGGAAGTCCAGCATGCATTGGCAGGAATAGGTGCATGTAATGACTTGTTTACCACATGATACTATACAGTTACATGATGCAATATTGTGTCATCAAAATTTCAATGCAGGGGAAAACCCCACAAATTTACAATAAATTACTAAATTTAAGATGCTTCATTTAAAAAAAATGTGCATTTTTTGAAATGATGCAATTTTTAAAAAAACAGTAAAGGGTTAAAGAAAGTAGATTTCTAGGGAGGCACTGAGTAATTTTTAAAAAGGTGGTGGTAGGCCAAATAAGTTTGGGAACCTCTGCCCTAGATGTTCAGGGCTCTAGGGACTGCAGAAGACTGGAAGCCAGGACACTAATTTTGCCTTGAGGGAATTAAACTAGAGCTAGCCTAAAACCAAAGTTGAGAACGTTGCCCAAAGGGACCATAGTAGATCTCCATACTAGAACACACTGAGAGGAAGCAGGCCTGAGCTTCTATCCACATACTGAGGGATTATTTCCCTACTTCTTGTAAGCTTTCCCCAAGAGGTCTCTTTCCCATCTACCACCTTAGGAGGTAGAACCCATTTGTATATGGGGAAAGAAGATGATTCCACTACTTGACACTATCTTGTTATTTATAATTCAGCTTCATGTCTTAACTGTTGATGGATTTGTGACTCTTTCATGGTCCGTAAATGATAATACATGTTAATTCATTTGATCCTCACAAAAACACTATGAAATAAGTGCTATTATTTATCTCTGTTTTACAGATAAGAAAACTGAGGCTTAGAGGACTATATTTAGGAGTTTCATAGGTTTCCCCTCATATTCCTTTAGATACTTTTAAACTAAAATTTCTCTTTTTCTCTCCATTTCTTTCCCCTTAGTCAATTGTAATAGCTAGAAAAGGCAAAAAGGGTCTGTGTGTCAGTAATAGCTAGAAAAAGCAAGGGGATCTATGTGCCATACTGTGTCATATGTATCAGGAAGCTGGAGACAAAAGTGAGGGCAGGTAGGAGTTGGAGTGGGGTGGGGAGCAGCCCAGGTCAGTACTCTCACTGTTAGATGTTCTGGTAGTGGTAGTAGAAAATAATTGTGGGAGAGGTTGAAGCTGAACCCATAATGATAACATGATGAGATCCAAGGGAAAGCATTGTGGTCACCACCAAAACTAGTAAAAAGACTGTGTTTAGCCCTTGCCCCAAATCAAGTCTAAACACTCTGATCCCTTTGATGTTATCGACTGAGCATTTGAACCTGGAAAGACTTAAATGAGCTGATGCTGAGTGAAGTGAGCAGAACCAGAAGAACATTGTACAAAGTAACAGCCACACTGTGTAATGACTAACTCTGATAGACTTAGCTCTTCTCAGCAATGCAAGAATCTAAGATAACTCCAAAAGACTCATGATGGAAAATGCTGTCCATATCCAGAGAAAGAACTTTGGAGTCTGAATGCAGATGGAAGCATACTATTTGCGCTCTCTCTCTCTCTCTCTCTCTCTCTCTCTCTCTCTCTCTCTCTCTCTCTCTCTCTCGTTTCTTCTTTCTTGTGGTTCCTCCCATTGATTCTAATGCTTCTTTACAACATGACTAACATGAAAATAGATTTAATATGAATGCATATGTGGAGCCTATATCAGACTGCACACCATCTTGGGGAGGGGAGAAGGGAAGGAGGGGGAAGAAAATGTAAAACTCAAAATCTTATGGAAGTGAAACTAAAAAGAAATAAATTAATTTTTAAAAACTGAGCATTTGAGCCTTTGCTCAAATGCGACCTACCTACAGAGAAGATGCTGGGCTTGGAATCAGAAGACTTGGATTCAAATCCCAGCTTTGACCCTTACAAACTCCATGACCCTAGGCTAGCTGTACTTCTCTAAGCTTGTCTACCTCACAGGGCTGTTGTGAAGAAAATACTGTGCAAGCCTTAAAAGTGCAATAAAAATGCAAATTATTGTCACAAATTAAATATTGAGAAGAAAATTTCTGGCATCATGGGTATTTTTTTTAAATGATGATGAAGAAGAAGAGGAGGAGGAGGAGGAGGAGGAGGATTGTGGTAGAAGTGTCCCTCTCATTTCATACTTCATGGTGTGCCCTCAGCAGCCTTCTACCTTACCTATGTCTAGTTCTGACACTGACATAGACCAGATGGTACCAATAGGCCCCTTTGGCCTCTGATAACACTTTCTACATCACCCTTCCCAAGAAGACTGAATACATCATATCAACAGTAAAGGCCAGAGCTTCCCTTCTTAAAAAGAGTAGTTGGCCCAAAGAGATCAAAGAAAGGGGAAAGCAACCCTTATGTGCAAAAATATTTACAATAGTTCATTTTGGGATATCAAAGAACTAGAAATTCAGGGTATGGTAATAAATTGGGGAATGGCATGGGGTGATCAATGTGGGGAAAAGAATTAGATCCCTAATCTGAGGAGTCCTGAGCTGCTGAGGGTGAGAGGTTGAACTGCAGTAGACACCAACTGACTTCTGGGCAAGATGCGAACTAGCTTATACGATACATTCATTTAAGGGAACGGTGGCTGAATGTGTCTTTTTTATTTTCATTTCCTCTTATGTTCTAGTTGAATTCTTCTGTTGATTCCATTACGTCAAAGTATACTGAATAGTATATAAGATAGATGGATGATGAATCAGGAGACATGTTTTATAATCTACTTCAGATGCTTACTAATCTTAGTTTCTTCATCTATAAAATAGGAAAAAAATTATATTTGTGCTACCTGCATCATAAAGTTATTGTAAATAAAGCACTTCAAAAATCTTCAAGCACTATGTAAATGTAAATTTCATTATTGTCTGCCCATGTTTTTGTGAGTTTAGTAATAACCAAACATCTAGATCTAAGCTGACCTTAGAATTTCCAGGCATAACTCCGGGGTAGGTGCTTGAGTCAAGCAGGCTAAACTTACCAGAAAATACAATTTCCCCCAAAACATAAACCCAAGTCCATGAAGGAGTAATTAGTCCATAAGCAACATTGCAGAGGTTCATGTGAGCTACATAGGGATTATTAAAGATATTTGTTGTATATTGGTTCAAGCTAAGGTGACCTGCTTTAACATTGCAGGAATCTACTGAAGATATTTTGTTGTTGTTTTGTTTTGCTTTTAATCTAGGTTGCATTGAAATTTTGGATTTAGGCTGCAGTAATTTTTTAAAATGTGTGTATGGACAGCAAATTTTAGCAGCATTTCATTGAGTTCAAATCTGGATAACAATCCAGGTAATTTGGACTCATATAATTGGGCTAAAACGAATTGCATTCTTGTTTATGTTGAAGTGGCATTGTATATTTTGTGCTGGGATGAACAGGCATCATGGCTACTCAGGAATTAGAGAATTGGTTCTTAATAGAAGGACTACACCAGCCTCAAGGACTATCGATTTGGAATGCAGCCACAAGCTGTAGTGATGAGAATATTGAAGGGATTTTGCACCATGCTGTGAACTCGGCAAGGGCTGGGGTGGGAGTAGAGAGACATTCAAGAAGAAAGACAATTCCATTGCTGTATTTTGTGAAATGACTAAAACTTGGAATTCTCAGGTCCAAAAAAGGAAATCATTGATGAAGAGAGAAATTGCAAATTAGTTTCTAAACCTCCAGTTGGTGACCAAGACTTGGTGATTTTAGCAGAATATACTAAGAACAATATAAAATGTCTACTAACAGCACCCTCCCCAGCAGCCAGTGACCCAGTGCTAACACCTTCATCTTTTGGCAATGATTCACTGGCAGCACAAGTGTAACAACAGCTTTAATAATCTCTTAAACAGAAACTATAGATACTGTTACTGTATCTTTAAGAGTTTATGGATCTTTGAGGGACTGGCTGTCATTTGGGAGAGACTGTTAATGGTAAAAGATTGAGAGAAATTGTAAGGAAAGAGAAAGTGATGGAGAAAACATCTTTGCTGGGAGAACTGTTTTAACTCTTATTGTATCTCGTTAAGAAACATTATAAAGAGCATTCCTTGAGGAGCCTGTGGGGAAACTGGAGCATCATGAGTATTTTTTAAAATAATATTTTATTTTTCCCCCAATTACATGTAAAAACAATTTAAACAGTTATTAAAAGTTTTGGGTTCCAAATTCTATCCTTTACTTCCTCCTCTCCCCCCCTCCCCAAAACGGTAAGCAATCTGATATAGGTTATATGTAAAACATTTCCATATTAGTCATTTTGTGCAAGAATACTAGAAAGAGAAAGAAAAAGCAGGAAAGAGAGAAAGAGAGAAAGAAAGAAAGAAAGAAAGAAAGAAAGAAAGAAAGAAAGAAAGAAAGAAAGAAAGAAAGAAAGAAAGAAAGAAAGAAAGAAAGAAAGAAGAAAGAAAGAAAGAAAAAAGAAGAAAGGAAGGAAGGAAGGAAGGAAGGAAGGAAGGAAGGAAGGAAGGAAGGAAGGAAGGAAGGAAGGAAGGAAGGAAGGAAGGAAGGAAGGAAGGAAGGAAGAAGGAAGGAGGAAGGAAGGAAGGAAGGAAGGAAGGAAGGAAGGAAGGAAGGAAGGAAGGAAGGAAGAAGAAAGAGAAGGGAGGGAAGGAAGGAAGGAAGGAAGGAAGGAAGGAAGGAAGGAAGGAAGGAAGGAAGGAAGGAAGGAAGGAAGGAAGGAAGGAAGGAAGGAAGGAAAGAAGGAAGGAAGATAGCAAGCTTCAGTCTGTATTCAGACAACATCAGTTTTTTCTCTGGAGGAGGATTGTCTTGGATCATTGGATTGCTGAGAATAGCAAAGTCATTTACAATTCTTCCTCATACAATATTGCAATTACTATGTACAATGTTCTCCTGATTCTGCTCACTTCACTTTGTATCAGTTCATGTAAGTCTTTCCAGGTTTTTCTGAAACCATCTTGCTTGCCATTTCTCATAGCACAATAGTATTCCATCACTATTGTACACTATAGCTTTTTCAGACATTCCTCAATTGATGGGCATCCTCTCAATTTCCAATTCTTGGCCACCACAAAAAGAACTGCTATAAATATTTTTGTACAAATAGGTTCGTATCCCCCCTTTTTATCTCTTTGGGATACAGACCTAGCAGTGGCATTGCTGGATCAAAGGGTATGCACAGTTTTATAGCTTTGGCCATAATTCATGAATGGTTTTAATGAAAATACCATGATGACATTGATTTGTTTTTGTTTTTACTGTTTTATTATTTATTGTAGCAATTTTAACTGTCATTTAGGGAAGATACCTATTATGGCTAGAAAGAAACTATTAGAGGACAGAGAGAAATAACTTAAACCTTGAGAGAGCTGGGTTTAACCTGCTTTTACTGCAGTAAATTATTGCAAGTAAATGAGAGAAGACTGGGCATCCTTGCCTGTAATATTTAGAGCTGAATTGTATGTGACTGTATTCCAGAAGTAAGAAGTCACAAGTAAAAATGATGGTTTGAGGTGACTGTAGCTGTGATCTTTCTCATAACTAAAACATAAATAATATATTTACACCTTTGTGGTTTTGTTGGTTACATTGTTAATAAATTACAGACAATAACTTTGATAGTTATTTAAACCTGAGAGATTAGAGGTTTTGATATTCATTCATATTTATTCATTTTGAAATTCATATTCATAAAAGCAACTGTTTACTGGGGGAAAAAAAATTTCTCCAGTATATTTAATATACTGGGAGAGGGAGCTCAGAGCTAATCAATTAATTAATGGGAGAAAGTTACAATTTTAGTTAGAATAAGGAAGTGTCCACACACACCCTAGATTACTTTAGAATTAGGATTATGAGAATCAATATGATAGAGTCAAGGAGTAGAATTGGCCCTAAAATATTGCCACACAAGCATTAGTTTACATTGTAATACAGACTGAGAAGCTAAGGATTTTTTTTTAGTATTTTCAAATAAAATTTTATTGTATTTTAAAATGTAAAAATAATTCTTAGCTCACCAACTGTACACAAATAGGTTGAGGGCAGTAGTTTGCCAACCCCTGGTATATGTTATTATTGAAGCAGTACAATCAGGGGTGGGACAGCAAGGTACTATGGAAATTAAAAGTTGTTCTTGGGACACCATGACCGATTGCCTAAAGAGGAAGCCTTTGATATCAGGCTTGAATATATCACAGACATGACAACAAAGGCATTCAGAGAATCACAGACTAATACTAGAGAGCTTCAGGAGTCCTGTTGTTGATATTATACACACAGTGAAGATGTAATACGTTCAGATGATGGTACATGAATGCTTCTGGATGATGAATAGCCAATTTAGTCCAAGGGCTGAGGACACCTAAATAAAGTTCCTATCTGCTTCCCAAATGGAGCAATAGAAAGCCTCTGAATTTATGCTGAAGTTAGAGAAGCTGCTATTAAAGATGTAGTGCCCTTGGAGCCCATGGACTACGTTAGCCTGACTCAATTGTTGAGGGAGTCTGTACATGTACATGCTATAATGCATCTGCAGCAGCACAAGTGGTGGAAACTCCCCACCCTAACTCCCCAGCTGCTCAGAACTAATCTAGTTCAACCAGGAGGTAAAGGAAAGAGTATATGGACACAGATAACACGTTAAGACAACAGAACAAAACTCCAGGCAATCCCCTCAGGTGTTGTCTCTTGAGACCAAAATAGCACCTTTGCTGATGAAGCTCATGGCAGATTTCTGTTTGCTGAGCCACTGCTGTTTCTTTTGTAGTGATAAGATGCTTCCCTGGTTGCAGTGGTGAGGATTAAGGAGTGTCCTACCATGTTGGGCAAATAATAGGTACCAGTTGTAGACACTTAGTAGCTGTGTGACCCTTGGCAAGTCACTTAACCCTGTTTGCCTCAGTTTCTTCAACTGTAAAAATGATCTGGAAAAGGAAATGGCAAACCACCCCAGTATCTTTGCCAAAAAAAACCCAAATGGGGTCACAAAGAGTCAGCCATGACAGAAGAATGACTGAACAACAGCTTACAGTATAGCCAAGTAAGGGTTAATCCTTTGTGGGCTGAGTGAGGACTATCCCACATGTCCCACATGAGGTTGGAGTTCCCAAGTGAAGTGGTAGGTGTCAACAAGATGATGGACACCATAGCCTCAGAAACAAAATCTCTCTGGATTTTCAACATCGATTGAAACCAAATTCATCTTCTTCAACTTATTGACATAGCACTGCAGGCAGCAAACCATGGCTCAGTGATGAATGATATTTACATGGCCTGAAGGCTTGCAAAGCTCCTCACATGTGTAATCCCACTTGAGCATCACAACGATCCCATGTAGTAGATACTATAGGCATTATCATCCCCCTTTAGATTCTGAAGATCACCTGGCAGGATAAGTACCAGACATCGAGGTTCTTTCTCCAATTAAACTGCTGAGCATTCAAACTCTACTGCAGAGAACACAACTCTGATGGGCTGGTCATATTGTTCGAATGCCAAATGTACTTGCCTAAAAGTCTATGCTGTGGAGAACTCACACAAGGCAAGCACTCACATGGTGATCAGAAGAAGCAATACAAGGACACTCTTCAAGTTTCCCTGAAGAACTTTGGAATTGATTATGTGAGTTGGGAGATACTGGCACAGGACTGAATGAACATAACAATTGTTTCTGCTTGGGCCAGAAACCCAGAGGGTCTTCTCCCAAATCTTTTTTTTTAAAAGAGGCTATTCTTTGCCTCACTTCTTATTAAGCCTTAATCACTGAATGGTGATTAAGACCTGTTAAACACCTTAGTTTGAAAAGTCCAAGGTCCCCCACTGCACCCTGGGCCATCTTTAGTTGTCCTGATCCATATCTGGCCACTGGACCCAGATGGCTCTGGCGGAGAAAGTGAGGCTGGTGACTTTGCACAGCCCTGCCTCACTTAAATCCAATTCACTTGCATGCCATGGTATCACCTCTGTGATGTCACAGTTCTCTTTAAGAACAAAGGACAAATAGCAGCGCAACAAGGACACTCTCAAAGTTTCTCTGAAGAACTTGACACTCACTAGTTGTGTGGACCTAGGCAAGTCACTTAACCCCTATTGCCTTACCAAAAAATAAAAAATAAAAGGTACTTAGTGGTGGTCAGGAAAAAGCATTTTGGTCTGTAGAATCACAGAGATTATGGAGGAAGTCATGGGCCAGTTGATTGTCATGGCCATTCCCAGAAGCATTTAGTCATATCTGATTACTCTTCCTAGAGCAAAATGTGCAAACCAGAGATAGCTTATATGACTGGAAACACACTAGCATAGAACTGCCCAGTATGGCATACCCACATCAAAGAAAGTGCCGTATCCTGTGAGCAAAGCAGAATGGAAGTAGCTCAAAAGAAACGTGAAATGCACAAATTTAGAGAATCCAACCCCAATGTTCACATGCAGTATTTGTGCCCAACCTGTGGTAGAGCCTGCTGAGCTCATATGGTCTGATCAGCTGCAGGCAGACACACTGAAACTTGACTCTAACATAGTGATGTCATTTTGGTCCTCTTCAAGAAAGAAGGACAACAACCAGCAGAAGGGGAAACAGAGTTTCAATGACTTGCCCATGATCACATAGCTAGTTAGTTATCAGGGAAGGATTGGGCTTCCTCCTAAACCCTACTTCTATACACTATAACAAAATGTTCATTTTCTGACAATTCAATCTTCTTGTGTGACATCGTATAGGAAGATAGAGGATCTTGTTGCAAGGGAACACAAAGAAGCACTGGACCCTCTAACTCAAGAGTGGAAAGAGAAGTTTTACATTGGAGATCCTTCAGCACTGAAAAAATAGGATGATCTGAGGAAGAAATTTAGCTCAAAGGCCATTGCCGTTGCCTTCTTGCTGCCTCATTTAAATGTTGAATGTGACCAAGAAGCAATGCATATACTTCATCTCAGTGACTCTGCCTTTTTGGAAGCAATCTGGGAAAGTGGTTCTCTCTGAGATGGAAGAACTCAGGAACCACCTAATGTTAATGGCATTACCAAGAAGTCTGTTAGTCAGAATGGCCAAAATAAGACTTAAAAGATCAGGTCTGTAACTATCAGACTTTGAATGGGAGAACTAAAATGGGGAAGTACACCATGCCATGACTTCCAGAAACCCGACTGTTATCTGGGCAGTCAGTAGTTTTCAGTGTTGAACTTACCTGGTGAGTAATATTTGGTCTCTGTGGTAGAAGATAAAGAAAATGAATGAATGAATGGGATGAATGAGTTAAAAAATGCTAATTAAGCACCCACTACTATATTGCTAGGCATTATGCTAAGTAACAAGGGATACAAATATAAAAGGAAGAATTTATATTCTAATGTGAGAAAGGGAAGGAGACAACGCCTAAAAGGTAGTTAGTAGGGGCAGCTAGGTGGTGCAGTGGGAAGAGCTCGGGCCTTGGAGTCAGGAGGATCTGAGTTCAAATCTGACCTCAGACACTTAACACTTACCAGCTGTGTGGCCCTGGGCAAGTCACTTAACCCTGATCACCTTACCAAAAAATAAAAATAAAAGGTAGTTAGTGGTGGTCAGGAAAAGGCATTTTGGTCTCCAGAATCACAGAGATTATGAATGAAGTCATGGGCCAGTTGATTGCCATGGCCATTCCCAGAAGCATTTAGTCATATCTGATTACTCTTCCTAGAGCAAAATGTGCAAACCAGGATGGGGTCAGAGGGTGTGGGAAGAGGAACCAGCTCAGAGACAGAGCAGTGTGGGTGGATGAAATGTGAAGCATAGTCTGTCGCTGGCTAGAAATCATGGACTAGTTAAGTTTGTACTCACCAGTCAAGATGGTACAGTCTCAGGGCTCTATTCTGAAGCTTAATGGAATAATTGGGAAGGGAGGAGTAGGAGGAAAATCAGCCTTCAGTAGTTTTTAACCAATTTGAAAACCTACCTCAGTGCATTTCTAGGCTCCATTGTCATTTTTCAGGGGTTATAGAAAAGTCATGGGTGATAGGAAATATTCAGAGTTGCTAGTTTTTCTGGATAATCTCTCAGTATTTGTGAAGATATTGGAAGAGCACAAGGAAAAAACTGTTAAAAAATATTGGTTCAGCTAGAAACTGCCGCTCTGGAGCTGTCAATAAATACCAGTTCTACGGTTTCCGTTAAGTACATGGGATACATCATATTTCATCCAAATATTCTAAGAATATAGAACTCTTCACCTAGCCCCATCCAAAGAACGGTGGGGATCTGAAATCTTTTTAAAGATTTGGTAATATCTACTATCAGAAATCTGCACAGAACTCTAGGCTATCTTCACAAAGCTTTTCAAGATAAACCCACAGGTATGTAATTGGGGGAAGTAGGTGTGGCAAAATAGGCACACATTCATTGCTGTTATAATCAGAAGCTTATTCAGTTTGGGGAGAGCACACCATGGTATTACATAATCAAGGTTCCAAAAACAATCCTAATCTTTGACCCAACTCTTCCTTTGCTATTAAGAATGGAATGTGTGTGTATATATACATATATTGATATAGATACAGATATAGATTCAATACAAGCCTTAGGAATTTAAGTTTTCTTGAAGCATTGTCATTTTTCTTTACCCAGGAATGTATTGGGCATGACAATACTCAATTCTTAGGATGACGTCCTCTCTGCTTTAATTTAATTTTTAAGTTTATTTTTTGAAGCCAACTATGAATAAACTATGTTTATTCCCTTTAACTGTCATCTTACTCCTCCATTTAGTCTCATGTTCTAGCCTATTTAAAACTTTTGGTATTCAACATATTATCTGTCCTTTCTAGCTTCATGACATCTGCACATTTGAAAAGAATGTTAGTCATAGCATACTTATTAATGGTCTGGTTAAAACAGAACAGATCTCTGGGGCATTTGGCTGAAGATTTTCTTCTAAGAACAACGAACACTCCTTGGATCTAGTCCTTCAACAATTTTGAATCCACTTCACTGTATTATCATTTTATCCTCATCCTGAGATGAATTTTCCCAGGAGACAGAGTGCATAGCTATGGCTTTGGCATCCAGAGATTCAGATTAAAGTTAAGGGAGTTCAGGCTGGAATCAATCAATCAAGTATTTAGTAAGCTCTTATTATACGCCAGGCATTGTATTGTATAGGTTGGAGTCAAATAGAGAGCTTTAAATGCCAGACTGAGTAATTTGTATTTTATCCTAGAGGCTATAATAGGGAGTATCTGAAGGTTTTAGAAACACTTTTGAAGTGTTCTGTTGAGTCAAGTATACTTTTTATGCAGCTACAGCTTCATCCAACCTGGAGCCATATCTGGGTATAGGCTCTCTTCTTGACCTTTTTTCCCCTGAGTTCTGAGGAAGGGCAGGACTGAAGTAATCCAGAGTTCCCTCGGAAAGCTGTCATCTGCTCAGCCTGTTTCTGCATCCCTACCCCAGGAGCTATACTAGGTCAAAGACATATTCAACAGGGCCAATGGGTTTATGATTATGAAGAATCAAAAAGAGAAGGGCAAAAAAGAAGCCTTTGGCCCAAACTCTGTTCCAGTCTGGAGCTCATTAGGCCCAGAAATATGAGCTGAATACATCACACTTGCAGCGGTGTGGGCTCTGGGAAAGCTGAGTAAATATTTTGTGCTGTATATAGATGCCAGCCTAGCAGGTTCGGAAGCAATTTTATACCGGGGGAGCATAATTGGACATCAAAGCTGTCTTCAAGTGTTTAAATGACTGTCAAGTTGGGGAGAAATTAGACTTGTTCTGTTTGACTCCTGAGGGCAGAACCTGGAGAAATGCGTGAAAGTTGCAAACTTGCCAGCTTAGACTTGATGTCAGGAAAAACTTCCTAACTATTAGAGCTGCCCGAAAGTGGAATGGATAGGGGGTGATGAGTTTTCCTGTCCTTCAAGGTCTTCAAGGCCCCTGGGATGCCATTCCCTTCCCCCTCCCGCCTTCCCAGGGTCCAGTGACCATCAATCGTCTGCACCACCTCCAGCCCCCACCACCATTCTAAGCTTGGTATATTGATCCTCATCACTCAGCATCCCCAGGACCAGTGACAAAAGGGAACCTACTCCCCATTCCCCACAGTAATGACTTATTTGAATGATATATTATAGTGGGGGTCCCTTTCATGTGTGGGCTGGATTGATATCTCGTTCCTATTCTCAGATTCTGTGATTCTACGGTTCTAAGTGATGTGACATCAGAAGCCTATTGCATTTGCTAACTCCAAATTGCCAGAATCGAAGAGGTGAAGAAATTTTGAAGCCAAAGTTGGAGGGGTCACACATCTTGATTGTAAAATGGAGTACCATGTGTATATTCAGTGTGACCAACAGATGGAGCCCCAACATCATGTCTGGCATCCAGGGTAAGCCCTGGCTCCTGGGCAGAGCAGGGCTTAGCTAGCTCAATCCTAGATATTGTCTAGATCACTCAGAAGCAAGGAGTGTGGGTGGGCATGAGAGTGGGAGGGCTCAGAAAAGCCTGGCTATCTTTCCAAGGCTCTGCACCGAATTGCAGAGCTTTTAAGGCCCATCAGCCACTGTTTCTGTTCCAGGGTCAGAAGGTCTGGACTGAAACTTGAAACATAGCGCTCCCGGGAAACTTTCAAGAGGAGGGGGTTTGCCACAACAGGTGGCTTGGCACTCACTCAGACACAGGGAATCTTTCCTAGGCCCCTTAGGACCTGAAGAAATATGGCTTCTGCTCCCCACCTTATCCCCTAATTTTTTTTTTTACTTCAATCATCGACATCATTCATTCATCACTTACTGGGCACAAGGCTCTGGGATACAAAGATGATTATGATGTGGCCCCTGCCCCCAAGGAGCTTCCAGCAGGGGAAATAAGACATGGATACACACACACACACACACACAACACCACACACTTATGTGCACATGTATAAAATAAAACAAACTTGAATGATATGTTTTAAAATAATGCTCAAAGGTTTACAAAAGCTCTTTCCTCATATTCCTGTGAGAAAATGCAAGTGTTATTGCCCTTGCTATTTTATGGATGAGGAAATTAAGGCTCAGTAGCGCTAAATTATTCTCCTAGGGTCCTATAGCTAGTAAATAGCAAAGTCAAGACTTAAACCCAGATCCTCTGTCTCCAAGAAGAGAGAACTCTTCACCACATTTCCACTTCTTCTCTAATAACAGAACAAGAACTGAGCTTTGAGCTAGCATTAACAGTAATTACAATGGCCAACCTTGGTCTCAGATAAGAGATGAGAAATTTCACCTCTCCCGTTTTTGCAAAGGCTGACAGCAACTACTGTATCTCCTCTGGGGGACATTCTTCTCACCCTAATGTTAGCTACTGGACTTGCCCCATCCTTAGGGACCATTAGGGCAGCTAGGTGGCATAGTGGATAAGAGAGCCAGACCTGGAGTCAGAAAGACCTGAGTTCAAATCCATCCTCAGGTACTTATTAGCTGTGTGACCTTGGACAAGTCACTTGACCTCCATTTGATTCAGTTTCTTCAACTGTAAAATGAAGATAATAATAGCACCTTCTTTGCAGGCTCTTTATGAGGATCATGTGAAATAATATTTGTAACGTATTTAGCACAATGCCTAGTATATAGACATTATATAAATGCTAGCTATTGTTATTATTATCCTTGCCCCTGGATGCCATTCCTTTCCCCCCTCCTGCTTTCAGGGTCTAGTGACCATCAACCCTCTGTACCACTCCCAGCCCCCACCACCATTCTAAACTCAGTATATCGATCCTTGTCACTCAGCATCCCCAGGACCAGTGACAAAAGGGAACCTACTCTCCATTCCCCACAGTAAACTTAGAACCAGCTTTTTCCAGTCCCAATCTTCTTCTGTCCTCCATTTCCACCGTAAGCCCCCTGGAGGCCTCCTCTATTGTGGTGCTTTGGACAAACTGCTAGATTTTGGAGGAGAGGAACTAAGTTCAAATCCTGACTCTGTCACTTGGAAGTTGTGTGACCCTACTCAAGTCTCTTCATTTTTCTGGGCCTCAGTTTTCACAAATAAGGGAATTGGCAGGAAGACAACATACAAGAAGCCTACAACAATGTAACTGAAAAAACCACAAAAATGAAACTGAAACCTGTCTTGGTCTCAGAAAAGAGATGAGAAAATTAACCTCTCTCCTTTCCTTGCAAAGGTAGAGGACTATGGTATGGAATATTCTCTAAACTATCAGACTTGGTTAGTGTATTGGTTAGTTTTACTGAACTTTTTTTCTTTTTCTTTCTTTTTTTATTATAAGGAATGAATAACTGGATGGGATATATATGTGTATATAATATATTATAAATATATATATAATTTGAAAATTAAGGAGCTATAAAAACAAACAATATAGCTAAAAATTTTAAACAAGGAGGTTGAATTAAATGACTCACTAAATAGGTCACTTCCAGCTCCAAATTTGTGATCTTATGAGCCAAGATCTCTCCTCACATTCCTCCTCTCTTCTGGTGCTCATTGAAATCTAACTTTTTCCTAAAGACTCCACACCTCCTTACTCTATCCAACGTTTGCTGTTTCTTTTCTTGTACTTCCTAACACAGAGAGCCAAGAGGAGCTGGTTGTACTCCGTGCCCCCCATTGCAACTTTCAGGCCCTCTTCCACCACCATTACCCAGTAACCACCTTCAAAGTTCTCTTCATCTTGTCTAAATCCCTATTGCTGTCACCTATGGACCATGTTCTCCTCCTCAATATGGTTAGTAACCAGCTCATAAGCTTCTTCTCTAGCCCAGTCCCTTCTCTCTTCAAACAACTTGTCCTCAAGGTTTCTCTATCTCCTCAATTCAAGCTTCTGTCTTCTATCTCAACCACCCACAGGAATGGTCATATCTTAGACATCCTGTCCCTTCTTCCTCAATCCCCCAATACTGAATCTACCCTGAGTACTGTAAATCTCCCACCCAGGCCTTCACAGATCATTCTACCCCATTAGGGACTAAAGGGGACAGTTCTGAATTTTTAGCCCAAGTTTCCTAGTGAGGGAAACTCCAAGTGGTCAGGCTTGGAAAGGAGGCCAAGAATTGCAGTATCTTCAGCAATAGACAACTGTAATATCCCCTCTTAAGCTAGTGATAGTGGGGGATGAGGGTGGGGATGGGGATGAAGATCATTCCTTCTAGGCAGGAAGAATGTTCCAGTACATACTGTATTCAGGACATTGTCACAGGTACAAAGAATCCAGCTGTGTCTAGTTGGAAGATACAACTCAGAAATCTCTGGGTCTCCAATCTTCTGTCCAGAACCTTATCTCCTCCCCTTCCGTTCCTTCCATTCACTTCAGGAATCAGTGTAAAGTAAGTATAAAGAGTGTAGTCTCCCTACCTCTCTCAGTCTAGCAAGGAGTTTTTAATAATAGATAGAATTTATATAGCACTTTAAGGTTTGCAAAGTACTGTATATGTTATATTAACCTTTTTTGTGCTACCAACCCCTTTGTCAGTCTGGTGAAGCTTATGCACCCCATCTCGGAATAATATTTTTAAATTCATAAAACAAAATACATAGGATTACAAAGAAAACCCATACTATTAAGATACAGTTACAACAAAAAATTTTTAAGTTCATGGTCCTCAGGTTAAAAATTCCTCATCTAATCTCATTCCCTTGTTTTGGAAAGGCAAAATGACTTGCCTCCTGACTGTTAGTCTAGGTTGCCTTCCATGGTACCAGGAGGTACCAGTGTACCATTGTACCCCTCTCTTCCCTGGAGGTGGGATTTGGTGAACAGTGTTGTCGTTGCTCTGTATATCTCCCTTCTTTCTTTCCAGGCAAAAAGAGGTCAATCTGAGAAGTTTTCCTACCCAGGCCCAAGCTCCAGTGATTCTATATTCCCTGAAGGTCTTGAGATGGCAGCTTTGAAGATTAAGCCCAGGCCCCACAGTGGGTGAAAAATGAATTGGCAGACAGAGTGTTTGTCCATAAAAGACAGCTGTGCTTATTATTCCTTCTATTCCTAGCCCCTGACTTTAAGCAGGAAGTCACTTTCAGCCCTGTCCAGCAGAGAGAAGACCTTTCCAGCCTAGTCACTGTCATCTTGGTCCAAAAACCACAGACAGTGCTACCCACAGTGCTAGCCTCTCTTTTACGCCAGAGTAGACAACGAGTATCACTTCAAGTCAGATCCAAAGCTCTTAGGCAATGGTTACCTCTGAGCACGTGGCAGCTAGGTGGTATAGAGTGCCAGGCCTGGGGTCAGGAAGACTCATCTTTGTGAGTTCAAATCTGGCCTCAGATACTTACTAGCTGCGTGACCCTGGGCAAGCCACTTAACCCTGTTTGCCTGAGTTCTTTATCTGTAAAATGAGCTGGAGAAGAAAATGGCAAACCACTCCAGTATCTTTGCCAATAAAACCCCAAAGGAGGTCACAAAGACTCAGACATGACTGAAACAACTGAACAAGAAAACCTCTGAATCTATGCCAAGAGTCCCAATGGTAGCATTTTTCCGGAGTCATGGCACCTGATCAACTCAGCATTGGTTGGACCTCTAAGCCCAGCTAAGCCTTTTGCTGTTGTTCAGTTGTTCAATCACGTCTGGCTCTTCTTGATCCCATGGACTCTACCTTACCAGGCCCTTCGATCTTCCACTATTTGTCAAAATCTGTCTAAATTCATGTTTGTTATTTCCATGACACTATCCATTTAATCCTCTGCTGTCCCCTTTTCCTTTTGCCTTCAATCTTTCCCAATATCAGAGTTTTTTCTCATGAATCCTGTCTTCTTATTATGTGGCCAAAGTATTTAAGCTTCAAGTTCAATATTTGACCTTCTAGTGGATAGTCTGAATTAATTTATGTATTGACTAATTTGATCTCCTTGCTACCCAAGGGACTCTCAAAAGTCTTCCCCAGCACTACAATTCGAAAGCACTGAATCTGTAGCCATACATTGCTACTTGAAAAACCACAGCTTTGAGTATATGGACCTTTGTCAGTAAGGTGAGGTCTTTCCTTTTTCATGGCTGCAGTCACTGTCTGCAGTGATCTTTGAGCCCAAGAACATACAATCTGACACCACTTCCATTTATTCTCCTTCTATTTGCCAGGAAGTTATGGGACTAGTTTCCAAGATCTTAGCTTTTTTGAAGTTAAGCTTCAAGCCAGCTTTTACACTCTCCTCTTTCATTCTCGTCAAGAGGCTTCTTAATTCTTCTTCACTTTCTGCCATCAGAGTGATATCATCTGCATATCTGAGATTGTTGATATTTCTCTTAGCAACCTTAATTCTGGCTTTTGATTTGTCTAGTCTGGTATTTCACATAATGTACTTGACATAGAAGTCAAACAAATATGGTAACAACATACAGCCGTATCATACTTCTTTTCCAATCTTAAACCAATCAGTTATTCTATGTTTGGTTCTAACTGTTATTCTTGGCCCAAATATAGATTCCTCAAGAGACAAGTAAGATAAGCTAGTACTCCCATCTCTCTGAGAACCTGCCACATTTTATTGTGATCCATACAGTCAAAGGCTTTAGTGTAGTTAATGAAGCAGAAATAGATGGGGTTTTTTTCTGGAATTCTCTTGATTTCTCCATATCCAGCAAATGTTAGCAATTTGGTCTCTAGTTCCTCTGCCTCTTTGAAAACCAGCCTGCTCTTCTGGTAGTTCTCAGTTCACATATTGCTGAAGCCTAGCTTCAGAATCTCAAGCATAACCTTGCTGGTGTATGAAATAAGTGCAATTTTTTGGTAATTTGAACATTTGTTGACATTGCCCTTCTTTAGGATTGGGGTGTGAACTGACCTTTTTTCAATCCGGTGGCCACTGTTGAGTTTCCAAATTTGCTGGCATAGAGAATGAAGTACGTCAACAGCATCATCCTTGAGGATTTTAAAAAGCTCAGCTGATCGGAGGTGAAACAAGGAGGTCCATTTTCACCACTGTTGTTCAATATCATATTGGAAAAGTCAGCTTTAGCAATAAGAGAAGAAAAAGAAATGGAAGGTATTAGAATAGGCAAAGAAGAAACAAAGCTATCACTCTTTGCAGATGATATGATGATATACTTAGACAATCCTAGGGAATCAAGTAAAAAAACCATTTGAAGTAATAAACAACTTTGGCAAACTTTCAGGCTATAAAATAAACCCACATAAATCGTTGGCATTTCTATATATTACCAACAAATCCCAACAGCGAGAGATAGAAAGAGAAATTCTATTTAAACTTACTGTAGACATTATAAAATATTTAGGAGTCTATCTACTGAAACAAACTCAAGAACTATATGAACACAATTACAAAATGCTTTTCACACAAATAAAGTCAGATCTAAATAATGGGAAAAACATCAGTCGCTCATGGGTAGGCTAAGCTAATATAATAAAAATGACAATTCTACCTAACCTAATTTACTCATTCAGGGCCATATCAATCAAACTACCAAAAAATTATTTTATAGAGCTAGAAAAATAATAACAAAATTCATTTGGAAGAACAAAAGGTCCAGAATATCAAGGGAAGTAATGGAAAGAAATACAGGGGAAGGTGGCCTAGCCATTCCAGATCCTAAATTGTATTATAAAGTAGCAATCATCAAAACTGCTTGATACTGGCTAAGAAACAGAGTAGTGGATCAGTGCAATAGTTTAGGTATGTAAGACACAGTAGTCAATGACTATAGTAATTTACTATTTGATAAACCCAAAGACCCCAGATTCTGGGATAAGAACTCACTATTTGACAAAAACTGCTGGGAAAACTGGAAAAGAGTATGGCAGAAACTAGGCATAGACCAAAATCTCACATCATATACCAAAATAAAGTCAAAATGGGTTCATGATTTTGATATAAAGGCTGATACTGTAAGCAAACTGGGAGAGCAAGAAACAGTTCACCTATCAGATTTATAGAGAACAGAAAAATTCATGACCAAAAAGGAGATAGAGAACATTATAAAACACAAAATGGATAACTTTGATTACATTAAATTGAATTAAATTTGCACAAACAAAGCCAATGCAACCAAGATCAGAAGGAAAATAGAAAATCGGGAATTTTTACAACCAGTGTCTCTGATAAGGGCCTCATTTCTAACATATATAGAGAATTAAGCCAAATTTATAAGAATACGAGTCATCCCCCCAATTGATAAATGGTCAAAGGATGTGAACAAGCAGTTCTCAGGTGAAGAAATTAAAGCCATCTATAGTCACATGAAAAAATGCCCTAAATCACTATTGATTAGAGAAATGCAAATCAAAACAACTCTGAGGTACCATATCACACCTATCATATTGGCCAACATGACAAAACAGAAAAATGACAAATGTTGGAGAAGATGTGGGAAAATTGGAACACTAATGCATTGTTGGTGGAGTTGTGAAATGATCCAACCATTTTGGAGAACAATTTGGAACTATGCCTAAAGGGCTATAAAACTGTACATACCTTTTGACCCAGCAATAGCACTCCTAGGGCTGTATCCCAAAGAGATCATACAAATGGAAAAAGGACCCACATGTACAAAAATATTTATAGCAGCTTTTTTTGTGGTGGCAAAGAATTGGAAATTGAGAGGATGCCCATCAATTGGGGAATGGCTGAACAAGTTGTAGTATATGAGTGTAATGGAATACTATTGTGCTATAAGAAATGATGAGCAGGCAGACTTCAGAAAAACCTGGAAAGACTTGTATGGTCTGATGCTAAGTGAAGTGAGCAGAACCAGGAGAACGTTGTACACAGTAACAGCCACGCTGCTCAATGTCTAAAGTTGATAGGCTTAGCCCTTCTCAGCAATGCAAGGATCTAAGACATCTCCAAAGGCTTCATGATGGAAAATGCTATCCACATCCAAAGAAAGAACTGTGGAGTTTGAATGCAGATTGAAGCATACTATTTGCTATTTT